>NC_057413.1:40881725-41181725 GCF_019320065.1 Cervus canadensis
GCAGACCTCGCCCCGTGTTGTGTGTCTGCAGACCCCGCCCTGTGTGTGTGTCTGCAGACCTCGCCCTGTGTGTGTGTCTGCAGACCTCGCCCCGTGTTGTGTGTCTGCAGACCCCGCCCTGTGTGTGTGTCTGCAGACCTCGCCCTGTGTGTGTGTCTGCAGACCTCGCCCCGTGTTGTGTGTCTGCAGACCCCGCCCTGTGTGTGTGTCTGCAGACCTCGCCCTGTGTGTGTGTCTGCAGACCTCGCCCCGTGTTGTGTGTCTGCAGACCCCGCCCTGTGTGTGTGTCTGCAGACCTCGCCCTGTGTGTGTGTCTGCAGACCTCGCCCCGTGTTGTGTGTCTGCAGACCCCGCCCTGTGTGTGTGTCTGCAGACCTCGCCCTGTGTGTGTGTCTGCAGACCTCGCCCCGTGTTGTGTGTCTGCAGACCCCGCCCTGTGTGTGTGTCTGCAGACCTCGCCCTGTGTGTGTGTCTGCAGACCTCGCCCCGTGTTGTGTGTCTGCAGACCCCGCCCTGTGTGTGTGTCTGCAGACCTCGCCCTGTGTGTGTGTCTGCAGACCTCGCCCCGTGTTGTGTGTCTGCAGACCCCGCCCTGTGTGTGTGTCTGCAGACCTCGCCCTGTGTGTGTGTCTGCAGACCTCTCCCCGTGTTGTGTGTTCACAGACCTCTCCTTGTGTTGTGTGACCACAGACCTCTCCTTGTGGTGTGTCTGCAGCCCTCACCTCGTGTTGTGTGTCTGTAGACCTCGCCCTGTGTTGTGTGTCTGCAGCCCTCGCCCTGTGGTGTGTCTGCAGACCTCGCCCTGTGTGTGTGTCTGCAGACCTCGCCCCGTGTGTGTGTCTGCAGACCTCGCCCCGTGTTGTGTGACCACAGACCTCTCCTTGTGTTGTGTCTGCAGACCTTGCCCTGTGGTGTGTCTGCAGCCCTCACCCCATGTTGTGTGTCTGTAGACCTCGCCCCGTGTTGTGTATCTGCAGACCTCGCCCCGTGTTGTGTGTCTGCAGACCTCGCCCCTGTTGTGTGTCCGTAGACCTCGCCCCGTGTTGTGTGTCTGCAGCCCTCGCCCCGTGTTGTGTCTGCAGACCTCTCCTTGTGTTATATCTGCAGACCTTGCCCCGTGCTGTGTGTCCACAGACCTCGCCCCGTGTTGTGTGTCCGCAGACCTCGCCCCATGTTGTGTGTCCGCAGACCTCGCCCCGTGTTGTGTGTCTGCAGACCTCGCCCTGTGTTGTGTCCGCAGACCTCTCCCAGAGCTGCTCTCCACTCTCACTGCTGGACCAACTGCAGATGGGCTGTGACGGGGACTCGTGTGGCAGCCTCAACATGGAGTGTCGGGTGTGCGGGGACAAGGCGTCGGGCTTCCACTACGGTGTTCACGCGTGTGAGGGATGCAAGGTACGGGCTGAGGGCGGGCTGTGCTCACATGGTGAGTTGACCTGACAGAGCTTTCCCGCTGCCAGGCGAGGCCCTGACCAGACCCGCTGCGAAATTCCTGCCTGGGAGGCAGCCAGGCTTTTGGGCTGGTTCCAGGCTGAGTTCTGGGTCCCGCAGCGGAGGAGGGGTTCCCTCACCCGGCCTGGCCTGCTGGGCACCAGTGGTGCTGACCCAGCCTCTCACCTGGGCCGCTGGCGCCCCCTGGGGACCGGACAGGAGAGGATGTGCAGGACAGAGTGCGGGTCTTGGCTTGCGTCACCTCCCTGAGGTCAGGGCTTCCCGCGCCTCAAGGCTCCAGGAGGGGCTCCTTTATAAAAAAGGAAACATTTTAATTCTTTTTCCAGGAGTGCTTTTGGGTTCTTTCTCCTAACTGCATACCCATCAAAATTTCACAGATGATTTTACTAAACAACTGCCTAGAAAAATGCAGAACCAGATGCATTTACAAGTAAATTAAGTTAGCCATAGTACATTTGGTGTCATCAAACTAACAAAGAAGCACTTAAATATGGTGTTTTATTTGAATTATTTCAGAAGTTTTAGAATTGTTTTACTTTCCTTCTGCCTCTCCTCTCCAATGATATTCCCCCTGTTACTTCCAAGATTCAGGAATTGTTTCATCTTAATGTATAATCAAGCCCCCAAGTGCAACCCAGCGGGCAGGGCACGAGCCTCACCCTTTCTCCCTTCCTCGTGGTTTTTCTTTTCCTCACGTGTCCACACTCCCTCAGGGCTTCTTCCGTCGGACGATCCGCATGAAGCTGGAATATGAGAAATGTGAGCGAATCTGCAAAATCCAGAAGAAGAACCGCAACAAGTGCCAGTACTGCCGCTTCCAGAAGTGCCTGGCCCTGGGCATGTCGCACAATGGTGAGCTGACCCGAAACCAGGTTTCCGGGAGCCCAGAGACAGAGTGGGTGCCCGCAGAGCAGGGCCCAGCAGGCAGGTCAGCTGCTGACCTTGCCCGTCTGCACCCTGAGTCTCAAAGTCACCACAGGCTGGCCTGAGGGCTGCCTTCCCAGACTGCCTGGGACCTGCCACGCTCCCAGTCCGGGGCGTTGCCTGTCTGCACCCAGACAGTCGCCGCCTGTCTGCACCCAGGCCTCACCCTATCTGGCCCAAAAGGGACCTGGGAATTGACCCCAGTTCCAGTCGTGTTGGAACCACCACTCTCCTGGAACCTGTCTTGGATGACCCGACAGGGCATGAAAAGCCACTGCCAAGGCCCAGGACCCCCTCCAGCCTTGGTTGTTGAGGGCAGGCGGAGCCAGTAGGTGACCGCGTGTATCGCTGCCGGGAGCCAGGCTGCAGCCTCCTGGAGGCCGGTGTTCCGGGAGACAGCCTGCCCTGCTCCATGCGCTAGGTGCCCAGCAGTCTTGTCTTCAGACTTGCTAGGATGTTGTGTAGCCCGCCTACCCCCTCTTTGCCCCTCTGGGTCAGACCTCCAGAGGACAGGGAGGCCTTCTGTATACGTGTCTCCACCCACAGATACCTGTCTGTCTTGCGTCTTAGAAGGTGGCAGGTCTCGAGTTTGATCCCTCCCCTTCAGCCAGGACCCCATCCCTTGGGTGGGGAGAGGGGAATTTTCTAGGAGGTCTCAGGGGTAACTGAACGCTTCTCAGTTTTTCTCTGAGGGAAACCAGATTCACATCCTGGTCTATTATTAGGGATTACAGTTTTTGAGTGCTTACTATGTGAATACTCTTACTTAATTCTGATCATCTAGTGAGATTTATTAGCTGCACTTTTCTCACGAGAGAAGGTGAGGGGGCCTGCCTGAAGCCAGCCACACTGTGGGCCACCTGCCGAGCTGGCCCTCAAGCGCAGGCCTCTGAGGACAGCGACTGTCCTCCCGCCCGCCAGGCAGCACGGCCTCCCAGCCACCGAGGCTCAGTCGCCCTGTCAGTTAGGGCCCTTGTGTGCTAGACTCTGAACAAGACAGCCAGCAGACCTGCCCCCCTCCCCAAGCTTGTATTCTGGAGGGGTACCCCAGCATTCCAGCTTGCTGGCTCTCGAGCTTCTGAGGGCCCTGTGCTCAGAAAGCATGTCTCCATCTCTGGCCCGCGTGCCTTAGAGGTGCCGGGCCCTGCCTGGGCCCCTCCATGACAGTCCCCCTTCCTGCACAGCCATCCGCTTCGGCCGGATGCCAGAGGCTGAGAAGAGGAAGCTGGTGGCGGGGCTGAGAGCCAACGAGGGGAGTCAGCACAACCCCCAGGTGGCCGACCTGAGGGCCTTCTCCAAGCACATCTACAGCGCCTACCTGAAGAACTTCAACATGACCAAAAAGAAGGCCCGCGGCATCCTCACCGGCAAGGCCAGCCACACGGCGGTGAGTGTCATAGCTCAGCCGGCGGCACCCCAGGCTCTGGGCCCTGCTGCCGCCCACCTGACCGCGGGGAGCAGCGGGCCTCCTCCCCGCTCACTCCATGGTGGAGGCAAAGGGTGTGGGAGCACACACGGGCGGGGCCCCGGGGCCGGGCCTCTAACGGGGCCTGGTTTGCAGCCCTTTGTGATCCACGACATCGAGACGCTGTGGCAGGCGGAGAAGGGCCTGGTCTGGAAGCAGCTGGTGAACAGTCTGCCCCCCTACAAGGAAATCAGCGTGCACGTCTTCTACCGCTGCCAGTGCACCACGGTGGAGACCGTGCGTGAGCTCACTGAGTTCGCCAAGAGCATCCCCAGCTTCGGCGACCTCTTCCTCAACGACCAGGTGACCCTGCTGAAGTACGGCGTGCATGAGGCCATCTTCGCCATGCTGGCCTCCATCATCAACAAGGACGGGCTGCTGGTGGCCAACGGCACCGGCTTCGTCACCCGGGAGTTCCTGCGCAGCCTCCGAAAGCCCTTCGGTGACATCATTGAGCCCAAGTTCGAGTTTGCCGTCAAGTTCAACGCCTTGGAACTTGACGACAGTGACCTGGCCCTCTTCATCGCGGCCATCATTCTGTGCGGAGGTAAGTGGGGCGGGGAGGGGGCGGAGGGCTGGCCCTCGCAGAGCCAGCCTCCTGACAGCTGGGCCCTCAGCGCAGGGGCCGAGCCTAAGCTCTGTCAGCGTGAGGAAGGGGCCTTGTGACGATGGCAGTGGGACACGCCCAGCACTAACGTGTGTGCGGGATCAGCTCTCTCTAGTATATGCGGGTGACACAGAAGAGAAAGGAAACGTATCAACATGTTGATGGGGGTTATTTCTGGTGGCAGAGAAAGTTTCTGTTTTACCTGCTTTTTTCAAATTCCAGCACACCAAATATAATCAGACTCATGCTGACCGTGGCATAGAGCTTGCTTCATGCCAGGCACTATTTCGGTTTCTTTTTGTTTATTTATTTTTGGCCACACTGGGTCTTTGTTGCTTTGCACGGGCTTTCTCTAGTTGCGTCAGCCAGGGCTATTTCTCACTCTCGTCATGGTGGCTGCTCTTGTTCCAGAGCACAGGCTCTAGGCGTGTGGGCTCAGCAGGTGCAGCTCTAAAGAGCAAGGGCTCAGTGGTGTGGCACACAGGCTGAGCTGCTCCACAGCATGTGGTATCTTCCTGGACCAGGGATCAGACCCGTGTCCCCTGCATTGACTGGCAGATCCTGTCCCCTGTGCCATCAGGGAAGTCACCCTAGATTATAACTCTTTAATCCTCATAACAACTCTATGCCAGAGGCACTTCTGTTATTCCCATTTCACAGATGAGAAAACTGAGGTCCAGAGAGGCTGAGTGATCTGCCCGTAGCCATGTTAGTAGTCTATGGTAGAGAAGGGGTTTGGATCCAGGCGGGAGGCCCACTGTCCCCAAGGCCAAGTTGCCCACACCACTGTGGGGGTAGGGGGCTGCCCTGCCCTCCGAGCCTCCAGCTGGGCCTCCTCCCTCCCACGCCCCTGCCCTGTGTCCCCACAGACCGGCCAGGCCTCATGAACGTGTCTCAGGTGGAGGCCATCCAGGACACCATCCTGCGTGCCCTCGAGTTCCACCTGCAGGCCAACCACCCCGACTCCCAGTACCTCTTCCCCAAACTGCTGCAGAAGATGGCTGACCTGCGGCAGCTGGTCACGGAGCATGCCCAGCTGATGCAGCGCATCAAGAAGACCGAGACCGAGACCTCGCTGCACCCCCTGCTCCAGGAGATCTACAAGGACATGTACTGAAGGCGGCGGTCAGGGCCGGCACCCGCCGGGGCCTCTCCCATGACCAGCCCCTGAGCACGGGCGCCCAAGCAGCGGGATCACTCACGCGGCAGGACTCACGGCTTCTGGCTCCTCACCCCAGCCTCCCTCCCCTCCCCCTCAGCGCCTCTGGCTTCCCTCCTTTCTCAGCTCCTTCTCTTCCTTCCTCACTGTAGATCTCATGCTTCCTCCTCTCTCCCCCTCCCCGTGTCTGTCCTTCTTTGTCTTCCCCTGAGACAGTTTATCACTTCACCAGCAGCTAGAGCAGGGCCTGAGCAGGAGGGGTGAGGCCTGCCCTCTGTTCTATGGTCATCTTCTCCCGTCTTCAAGGCCAAGGACCCCAAAGAAACACTAAATGCTCTGGGCCTGGCTTCCTGGGGAAGCCAAGCAGCCCTGAGTTGACTACAGAGCAACCCCTCATCCCTGGGTCCCTGGTGGGGGCCGCCTCCCCCAGATGGTCACTGCCCTGCTGAGGCCGCAGCTGCCCCCCGATACCCGCCGTCCTCCTGGTCTTCTTTTCACTGATCTTCCAGGCCAGCGTCACTGATGGCCCCCTGTGCTGGCCGCTGGGGTACACCCCTCCAGCCTGGATAGAGGTGGGGTTCCCTCCGGGTGGGGGTCCCCACACCTCCACTGAAGGGAAGCGAGCTTCCCGGGAGACAGAGGTTGCTGGGGTGGGTCCCCCACCAGCACCCCAGCTCCCCCCCTGCAGCTGCCGAGTCCTGCCACTGTCAGCTCCCCAGCTCCCGCCCCCACCGGGGCCTGGCCACACACCGCCTGTGCCCGCAGGAGGCCGCCCTGCTCCCGCCCAGCTGCAGCTGCGGCCGCACACTCCCCCCAGCACACACCCCGAGAGCACTGAACTCACTTTACCTGGGGGCTCCTCGCCCCCTGCCTCCTCTCCTGGAGGCAAGTGAGGGCCCAGAGGGGCCAGGGGTGGCCCCACAACTTCGCCCCGTTCCCTGGGCTGGGCTGGATCTCTGGGTGGGCGAGTGGGGTGGGTCCTGCGAACCCAGCCCAGCACCTGCTCACAGATCCTGCACGTCTGTGACCCCCATTTGTCGCAATAGCTCTGCTGTGCTCCCCTTTCCTTGTATTTGGCCCAGCTGGCCGCCTGGAACTCCCCCTGCACCGCCTTGCGTGACCAGGACCTCGCCTGGCCCAGCCCCACTCCTTGCCCAGTTCCTCCCCCCAGTGACGAGCACTTACCACCTCCACCTCAGGAGGGAACGCAGCTTGGAGGCTGACCGAATGGAGAGCAGAGCCCGCCCAGACTGCCTTTCCAGAGGGAAGTGGACCTGGAGGGGTGAGGGGCTGGCTGGGGTCACTGAGAAAGGTGGCAGGAGACACGGGGTGAGAGCCCAGGCTTCCTGGGTCCTGTCTCGTCTTCCCCAGGGGCCCTTCCACACCCCCCAATCACTCTCTGTGGCAAAATTCTCCCCTCTGGTCCCTGTTCTCCCCTCCCCGCCCTCTCTCCCCGCCACACACGCCATCCTCATCCCCCACCCGGTCTGATACTGAGGATCGCAGCTCTTCTCAGTGTCTGAACAGTCTCCAAAATGGAAATGTATATTTTTGCTAGGAGCTCCAGCTTCCTGTGTTTTTAATATAAATAGTGTATACAGACTGATGGAACTTTAAATAAATGGGAATTAAATATTTAAGAATTGATTTAGACTAACTCAGTTCTTGATAGTCTTTCTCCTGGGGGCCTTGGGGGACTACCCTCCTTCCACAGCCCGTGCATGGAGCGGGAGACACTGGGCAAATAGCCTGGGGTTCTGGTGGGGGTGCCCATCATTCCCCCCACCTCTGGGCTCTGCCCACCGCTCATCGGCCAGCAGGGTTTGTGGACGACTGAGGAGGTGCCACCCCACTCAGAGGAAGCACTTGGGGTGGGAGCGGAAGAGGCGGGTGTGGAAGCGCAGCACAAACCAGGCTTGGGGCAGCGGGGGTCTGGGAGGGGCTCAGGAGGACCCGGGAGGAGCCAGTCCCTCTGGACCTCGAGTGGGATGGGACTCACAGAGCCAAAGCCTGGCGTTCACTGCCGGACACTGCTGTCCTTCGCTGACACCCCGGTTTTCTCCTTTACTTCCAGTAGGGCCATCTTCACAGAGGTTCCGGACAGATGAGTCCAAAGTTTAGACTAAAAAAGAAGAAAGGAACCATGAGAGAATTAGAAGATACCGTCTTTGCAGTAACTCTATAAAACTTCTGAAACTTGTAAAGGTTTATTTTTAAATAAAGGAAGAAGTCCCCAGGCTGGTAATATCCCTGGGGAGCCTGAAGAAGCAGACAAAAAACCTTTCTGAAGGACAAACACAGGCAGTACAGAACTTCCACAAAATGATAAATGGGAAGAAGCAACCTGCATGGAAATGAGCAGAACAACCAGTGAAATTAGAGCCCCAGGACATCAAGAAATACAGCTGTTGGTTACAATATAGGAAACAGGGGGGGTTTTTTGGGTTTTTTTGTTTGTTTTATTTTGCCTGCGGTGGGTCTTAGTTGTGGCTTGTGGGATCTTGTTCCCTGACCAGGGATTGAACCTGTGTTCCCTGCATTGGGAGGGCCGAGTCTTACCCACTGGACCACCAGGGAAGCCCCCAAATAAGTTTTATATTATTTAAAAATATATAAAGATATGAAAATTGTACACAAGATAGTTTGCTTTTCAAGGGGAAAAAAAATGATCAACATTTTTAAAGAAATGCTTGGAATTTCCGGAGAAAGAAACTTAGTGAGTTTTAAAACATCAGAGACAGCCAAAGAGATCATTTTTTGCACCTCAAAAAAAGATCTATAGAAATCATTTAAAAAAAAAAAACCCACAGGAAAATAAAAAATGTGGAAAGGAAGAATAACAATACAAATTCTCATATACTGCAGAAGGGAGTAGAAGTTGATACAATCAACTTGAAAAACAATTTGGCGAAACGTCATAGCGTCATAGCGTTCACATATACCCGTGGAAGCTTGAGGCATCACCCAGGCTCCACCCCTGAGCATCCCTGAGGCCCGTGACTGCCTGGCTCGTAGCTGAGTTCCTCTCAGGAAATGGCCTGTAGTGAAGGCAGCCTCCTTGCTCAGAATAAGAACATCTCCTCAGGAGCAGCCTGTAGCCCATGTGTGGGGACAGTGCAAGCCCCACCACCCGAATTTGAGACAAACGCAAAGAATCGTCCCAGCTCCCGAGTGGAAGCTTCTGTTGTAACTGCATCACGGTTTAACTTCTCTCTCTACCCAGTCCTGCCTCCTTCAGTTTCTTACGGGGGCTGTTCTCAAACGCACTCCCCAGTGAGTGTCCTGTAGGTAAAACTCCAAATCTATCCTGGGGAAGCCAGCCTGACAACACCACCGCCAAATTATACCAAGACTCGCATACGTGTTCATTACACCAAGAGCAAAAACTTAGAAATAGCAAAAATGTTCATCAACAGGAAAATGGATACATTTGATAAATTTGATGAATAGACGTTTCAGATATTTTTTGAAACACGTGAAATTTATTGTACACCCGAAAATGTCTTAAGTTCCAGGGGGTATACACAAAACTTAGAATCTATATAATAAAAAGATACTATCTTACTATCTACACATTTAAAAATTTTCTTCTGTTGAGGGGGAACATAAGGGAAAACCTTTAAATCAACCATATTTTATTTTTATTTTTTTAACCATATTTTAAAATGTGTGACACAGTAAGACAAAAGCTACCTACAAATTGATATGTTGAAGTGCAGCAACCCAATCGAAAAATGGGCAAAGGATTTGAGCAGGAAGAGCAATGCCTCTAAAATATAGGGAGAGGTCCTTATTCTCATAGGAGAAGAAATACAAGTTAAAACTACAATGAGGGCTTCCCTGGCAGCTCAGTGATAAAGAATCCGCCTGCCAATTCAGGAGACACACGTTGGATCCCTGATCCGGGAAGATCCTCATCACGTGGGCCGCAGGGCAACTAAACCCTGTGCCACAGTGAGCCTGTGTTCCAGAGCCTGGGAGCCACAACCACCGAGCCACGTCCCTCCGCTGCTGAAGCCTGTTCACCCCGGAGCCCGTGCTTCGCAACAGGGGACGCTGCCACGATGAGAAGCCCACGCACTGCAACTCGAGAGCAGCACCCACTCTCCCAAACTGGAGAAAAGCCCACCCAGCACAGCCAAAAATAAATAAAAGTGAATTTTTAAAAGCCACAATGAGATACTGTTGTTTTACATAACAAATTAACAACTACCAACAAGTTTGATTATATTATGTGCGGAATCTCACACTGTTAGTGGAAGTAAAATCTGGCACAGCCTCTATAGAGGGCAGATTGGCAGCACCTGTAAGAATTATTTTAAGTAATTTTGATCCAGCAAAAGTTAAAGAACAGTGATGTCCTGTTGATCTCCTGAGCCCCTACTGTCTGTGGGTCCAGCCCCTAGGTCTCCAGAATGCAAGCTAGGAATCCACCAGCCAGTTAAACTACCTCAAAGAGGTCTGATGGGCTGATTTGATATCATCCAATCTGGAGCTTCCTCGTTAGAGTTTTAGGCAAGCCCCTCCTGGCCACCTCTCATTGTGGCCCTTGCTGAAACCTTCAAAGTCCTTAACCCATCCCCCAGTTTCCTCCAGAAGTCATCTAGGGATCCCCCAAGGCCTTCCTGCCCCGCTCCACCTATGTCCCGCAGCCTAAACAGGGCAGCTAGAGCCCCCAGCCCCCTAGCCTTCCAGTCATCCTGCTCTACACTCCTTCCCACCTCACGCAGGCCTGGGGCCATGGGGAGGGGTGGGCCGCGTTTCCCAGCCCCTCCTCCCATTGGTCCTGCCCAGAGAAGGCGGGATAAAGGAGCACCAGCCCTACCTGACTCTCATGAGCGGCCACAGCTGGGATGGACTCTGCCGGGCCCGACGGTGGTGGCCGAGGTGGGGGGAGCAGCCCCTACTCCCAGCGGCCACGCAGGTAAGGGTCTGGGTTTTGGGAGAACACAGGGGAAGTGGGGGAGATTTCTTTTGAGTTCCTTCTGGCCATTGAAAGCTCAGTCTTAAAGAATTGGGGTGCATCAAGTGGGAGATGGGGCTTCCTAGCCCCCTCCCCCATGCAGGAAGGGTCTAGAGATGACCTCTCACCCCCTCGTAGTCCAGAGGAGGAGACTGAGACCAGAGGGGATAAGACACACCAAGGCTCCCCAGCTCAATCAGAGCCAGCTCCGGGCCTGACCATTCAGAGCAGATTCCACACTTGTCTTTTTTCTCTTTATACAGCAAAGGTTTTTCTGCCCAGCAGCACCATGCAGCTCTCTGTGGTGGGACCTGTGCTCCCGGTCACCTTTGTAGCCCCTGCATGCAGCCTAATGCCAGGTGTTCCCAAGCATTTGAATGGAAATACTTCAGGTTGAACATTACACCATTAGAGAGTCATTCCTTTGGGTATGCTAGCTCACTAGTCCTCCCAACATTCAGACCTTAAAACACATTCATTTTCCCAACAGCTGGAAGAGCTCAGTTCCCCGAAGAGAACTGAAGTTTGGGTAAAGGAGGGACCATTCTCCCTAAAGAGGGATCACTGTAGACCTTAGGGTCTCCGTGTGAAGTGATTTCCCCAGGATGAGAAGAAAGGTGATCTGATAGCAAGGGGAAGGCAAAATAAAGGAAGATGGACTTTTACTAAAGGAGATTTTCAGTTGTTTCTGGCCCTGCCCAAAACTCAGGAAGGAAGGTGGCATGCTAGACTAAGTCTGAGTTCTGAAGTTTTTATTTATTTATTGGCTGCACTGGGTCTTTGTTGCGGGGCGCGGGCTTCTCGTTGCGGTGGCTTCTCTTGATGCAGAGCACAGGCTCTAGGGCAAGGGTTCAGAAGTTGTGACGCATGGGCTTCATTGCCCTGTGGTTTGTGGAATCATCCCGGAGCAGAGATGGAACCTGTGTCCCCTGCATTGGCAGGCGGATTCTTCACCACTGGACCACCAGGGAGTCCCAAGGGCTCTCCAGTTTTAAGAATCCCGGCCAGGATGTGGCCGTCTGCGCCTCCCGCCACACCCAGCCCTGACCTCCTGGTCCCCGCTCTCCTCCGCACCCTCTGCTCCCGCTCAGCAGGCCAGTCCCGACTCCCCAGGCCCATTGCTTGGGGGTCCACTGCTCTGGCCTCCTGGCCACCCAGATGCTCCTGCTGCCTCCCCAGGCCTGGATTACTTGTGACCTCTGGCTGCTCTGTCCCCAGAAGTCGGCTTCAGAAACTTCCCCAAATCCAGCGGCCCTCACCCCTGGCAGTTCAATCTTGGTTAACTAAATACTGTGCTGAGTGGCCACACCTGGGTTATAGCCTTAACTCTTGTTCTGAATCCCAGGCCAGTTACTTGACCTCTCTCAGCCTCAGATTTTGTAAACAAAAGAGGACTCCTGCCTTTTAAGGTTTGTTTTGAGGATTAAATGAACTAATCTGCCATTTCCTCCAAACCAAATGTATTTTATTGATATATCAAGGCTGTGTGGGTAGAAGACCTAAACAAATAGCAACAGAAACAAGTTTAAGCAACGCTGGGTGAAATCAAACAGATTTCCTTTGCAGGAAAAAGGAAAGCCTTTAAGATGTTCATAGACAATAAGCAATATACGACATGACTCTAAGAAAATACAGAAGGAGGAGTTTCTCAATTCTATTTGATCACTAAGCCCCTAGCCTCTTTTGTTGTGGCTCATTTGATGGTCTAAGAGCCCCTCTGGACCTGCTGGGAGAGCTCTGTCACTGGACCTCTCAGCTTGTGACAGAGCTAGTGTTGTGGCCTCTCCAGGCAGTCCTGGAGGTCAGCCTCTTTGGTGGTCTTTAGGGAAAGCAAAGCTTTGGGGACCTGGGACAGGAGGCTTGCAAGCCCTTCCTTTGAGGGCCACCGGCTCCTCCCCTGGAAGATGAGAGGCTCCTCCTCTCGGGTCCCTCACCCTTTCCCCAGTGATTGTCATTTCCACCTCACCACTTAACCCAACCTCCATCCACCCTCCAGCCTTGCTAATCTGGCGGTCACCACTGACCTAGTCCATCTCCTACTCCAGCCTTTTCCTATTTACTCTCCAACTTGTAATTGGGAGTGGCAACATAGCAGGCCTGGCATCTTCTATAAACCTAAAAGAAATTTGAGAAAGCATGTTTCCCCTTCAATCTCCAAGTTATCTAATGGTTTTCATCATAATGTAAATTGTTGCAAAGGTTAAATTTCTAATGTATTCTAAGTAGTCCCATTTTAAAAAAATATTTATTTATTTGGCTGCACTGGGTCTTAGTTGCGGCACACAGGATCTTGGTTGTAGCACTCGGGCTCAGTTGCTCTGCGGCGTGTGGGATATTAGTTCCCCAACCAGGGATCGATCCCGTGTCCCCTGCAATGCAGGGCAGATTCCTAACCACTGGACCACCAAAGAAGTCCACTAAATAGTCCCATTTTAAAATAAAACAATTATTCTTTTTTCATTCCAAAAGAGTTTTAAGAGTTGTTTTTAGAGAAGCTGCATCACTAAGTCAAATGCTTTTTCACCATTTCTGACTCTTCTTTCTCCAAAGCTGGCACCTCAGGCAAGATTTTGAGGGATGTGTTCAAAGCTCTCAGCCCATAAGAACTTGCTTTTTAATCTTCCTAGAGGAACTTGTCCATTTTTCCAAGCCAGGCAGTGATAACGAATAAAAGGCACCATGGGGTACTGGGCTGGGGCTGGCTGGGGCTCTGTGTAGAATTTCAACCTGAGCTATTTCAGGCTGCTTGCTTTAGGTCCTACTAATGAGCTTGCTGTGTGGGCAGCTGACGGGCAAGGGCAGGTGAGCAGTGTGGATCTGAATAAATATATTATTCTTTTCCTGTATCCAGTGGTGTCTAAATCCCAGAGAGTTAACATATAACGTCATCCATTTAAAAAATACATAAGCAGGCTCTTTACAGTTTTACATAATTCCTTTTTCTCCTTAAATGCCTATTGCACTTCCCCGCCAGAATTTTATAGTACTATTTTTATGTATTTGGCCTTGTGGGGGTTTGGATGTGGTGCACAGGCTCTTCGCTGTGACATGCAGGCTTCTCTAGCTGCAGATCACTGAGGTGTGTGGGATCTGAGTTCCCCAACCCGGGGTCGGGGTCGAAGCCTCGTCCCCTGCATAGCAAGGTGGATCCCTAACCACTGGATGACCAGGGAAGTCCCTAAGAAAATATTTTTTATTCTCAGAAACCTTTTACTGATCGCAAGGTATTTGCTCCTGCAACAAAGATATTTATGAAACAGAAATATGATTTTTTTCTAGATTTAGTTACTGGAAGTACTCAATATACCCCCCTTTTTTGGGGGGGGAGGGGGTTGTGCCTCACGGCTTGCAGAATTTAAGTTCTCCCACCAGGGATTGAACCCCAGATCCCGGCAGTGAAAGTGCGTAGTCCTAAACACTGGACCGCCAGGGAATTCCCTACACACTTTAACAGTTAATTACTAAATTAGAAAATTTTCTGTAGAAAATTTAGTTGAAGTTGTTGCTTCCCCCTGTCAAAAAAGCTCATGAATCCATGGATAAACATTACTTATTGTTAGAATAAGACAGGATTCAACATCAATTTTTTTTTTTTGTCATTCAATTTTTTAAAAATTTTATTAGGGCATAGTTGATTTACAATGTTGTGCTATCAACATCGATTTCTATTTCTAATATTGAATGCAAACACTGAGAAATCTTGTTCACATAAATAAGCAAATGGAAATGAAAAGTGATTTGTTACAGTAAGGACACTCGATTCTTTGAATTTCTTCTGAATTAAATGCCATAAATGATGTAGTGGTCTGAATTAAAATCAAAAGTTACTGTTTAATGATCTTACATGACCCTCCTTACCCTCAAAACAGCTTTTGTAAAAATAACAACAATAATAACTACAGCTATTACATTGTATGACAATAATCATTGTAGTAATGTTTATTATTACTAGCACCTCCTCAAAGACCCTCCCTGACCATCTTGTCTAAACTGTGTCCCCACCCTGCCAGCCTTTTATTTCTGCCTGCATCCTTTCTACCGTCTGTACTTGTCTTGGTTATGTCTGCCCTTGTTACAAGGCCAGAACTGGGGGAGGCGGGGATGGTAAATTATGCAGGGTTGAGTCCTATCTTTATTTAAAGCTTTGCTATTTTGTTCATTGTGGATTTTTTATTTATTTTATTTCTGGCTGTTCTGGGTCTTCGTTGCTGCGCTGGCTTTTCTCTGGTTGTGGTGTATGGGCTTCTCACTGCAGTGGCTTCTCTTGTTGCAGAGAACAGGTTCTAGGATGTACGGGCTTCAGTATTTGTGGCTTTCCTGGGCTCCAGAGCACAGGCTCAGTAGTTGCGGCACACGGGCTTAGCCGTCCCACCGCATGTAGAATCTTCCTGGACCAGGGATTGGACCCATGTCTCCTGCATTGCAGGTGAATTCCTTACCACTGAGCCACCAGGGAAGCCCCATTGTGGATTTTTTTTTCTGCATTAATTTATATCTTTAAAAATCATACCAAAATATCATTTCCTTTTATGACTGTTTGGGGCATCTGTTGAAAATTTTGTGTCCAAGGTGAGCGCCTCACTTGCCTCCCCCTGTTCGTGGCGCTGGTTTGTCGAGCCTCGGCTCCATCAATTCCAGGAGCGCCACAGGCGAGTTCCATGTCGAGGGGCTCCACATGTTGTCGTAAACAAAGGACCACGTGCCGGACAACCCGGTACCTTCACCAGCAAGACTGGGTCGCCCGTTGTTTCCTCCCTCCCCCTGCCCCTCTGCCAGGGCCCCTCTTGGACGTTCTCCAGGGAGTGGTGGGGGCCACTCTATGGCAGAGCCCTGGCATTGGCTGGCAGTCTGTTTTCTCGCAGGACAAGAGTCCAGCCTCTGTCCCCACCCCTGCTGCCCTGCCCACTTCACAGGCGGGCTCCTTCCCGCTCCCAGCAAGGCAGCACCCAACAAGAGCCGAGGTCCCCGGAGCCCTGGTGCAGGCCTGAGCACACAGTAGGTTCTCAGTAGGTGCTGGCCCAACTCTGCCTTCTCCTGCCCTCCCCACCCTGACCCTCAAGTGTCCCTGTAGTAACCGAGACTATGATGTTGATGACGGAAGAGTGATAAGAACAGCTGATACTTATTGAGGGCTTGCTGTGTGCTAGGTATAATTGGCCGTGTGGGTTCTGACCCCAAGGATTAAAACAACCACAGATTGAAAATATTTGGGGAAAAAAAAATCCCGGGAAGTTCCAAAAAACAAAACTTGAATTTGCAGCCAATATTTACATAGTATTTACATTGTAATAGGTTTATAAGTGATCTAGAGATGACTTAAAAGTATATATGCAAATACTCTTCCATTTCATATAAGGAACTTGAGCATCCGTGGACTTTGATGAGTGTGGGGGTTCTGGAACCCACCTCCCATGGATACCAAGGGATAGCTATACTATACATACAATATCTCATTTGCATTTTGCATCATCCCGTGAAGTAGGTACTAGTAATTTATAAATGAAGAGACTGAGGCATGGGCAAGCTCACACAACCAAGAAGTAGTGGTAGTTCTTGGCAGAACCAGGCAGAACTAACTGGCTATGTCACTTGTGGGACCCAGCACAAAAAGAAAATCAAGGTCTCTTGTCCAAAAATTTAATAATTTCAAGGCAGCAACAGCAGAGCTTTGAAGCAGGTGTGGGGTCCCTGAGTGACCACATGGGTTCATGCCCGTAGAGCCGGCTCTGGTTCCAGAAGCTGAACCCAGAATTCTGACTCCAGAGCCCAGGAGACTCTGTGTCTGGAGAAAGTAACAATGATCACTGTGATTTACTAAGCACCTGCTGTGTACATTGTATGAAATCTCAAAAAACCCTCACAGTGACCCTTGGGTAACAGGAGGCATTGTTACTCTCATTAAAATATATTTGTTTATTTGCTCATTTTTGGTTGCGCCGAGTCTTAGTTGCAGCATATGGGATCTAGTTCTCTGGCCAGGGATCAAACCCAGGCCCCCTGCACTGGGAACATGGAGTCTTACCCACTGGACCACCAGGGAAGTGCCCGCTACTCTTGTTTTTAAGGGTGAGGAAATCAAGCTTTAGGGAAGTTGAGTTACCACCCAGGGATCATTATCCAGCAGAGGCAGGATTTGAACACAGGACCAAGCCTGGAGCCTGAGCCCTCACGTCACATAACCTCTTTCAAGAAGGATCGCAAAGGCAGGGACTAAAATGGGGCTGGGCATGATCTCTTAGGAATGTTGACCAAGGGCCCTGTCACTGGAGGTCCAGCCGCTGCTTCCCTCGGGACCAGAAGGCATCCCGGGTCTGCAGATATTTCCGGCGAGGCTTCTGCTTCCATGGAGATGGATGCAGGTAAGCCCCTCTTCTTTTCTTTTTAATATTTATTTTTATTTAGTTAGTTGGCTGTGCTAGGTCTTAATTGTGGCACACAGGATATCTGATCTTCATTGGGTCATGCAGGCTGTTTAGTTGCAACACATAGGATCTATTCCCCAACCAGGGATTGAACCTGGGGCCCCCTGCCCTGGGAGCGTGAAGTCTTAGCCACTGGACCACCAGGGAAGTTGCCTGCACCTCTTCTCCTCCAGGTCCCTTATGGACCGTGCATCTTCCCAGAGCCTGCTGTGTACCGTCTAAGCTCCAGGTTCTGGGCAGAGCTGGCTCTGAGCCCCGGCAGGGCTAGCCCTGTCTTCTCACGAGTCTCTTCCCCCACCCCCCCAACAGCTACCAGCACCTGCCGTCATCCCGTCACCTCGGGTGGGGCCGCCGCCATTCGGAGCCCCACGTCACCCTGCCAGGGCCCCAGCTGGGGCTGACCCGCAGGGGCTCCGAGCCCTCCTACCTGCCCTCCGCGGCCGTCAGCTGGGGCCGCATAGGGGCCAACCCGGACATGGATCTTGGCCCGGAGGGGCTGTCCAGCAAGGTTGAGGACATTGGTGGCAGCTCCCGGAAGCCCCTGTCTCTATCGTGTGAGTCATCGGGGGCCCTGCAGGTGGGCACAAGTGATCTGAGGCCAGGGCCCCTGCTCTGTCTCTAAGCAAGGCTGCTATTTCCTTCCACCAGTCTCCAGCCTCAAGCCTCCCAGCCAGAGGGAAAATTTCCTCCGGCTCTGTTGCTCTCTGTGTTCTAGAAGCAGAAACTATGGTGCCTGTGGAGTGAAGCCACCTAATTTCAAACGCTGGCTCCACTGCTTTGGAACTGTGTGAGCTTGAACAAGCCCACTTAACCTTAACCTCCCTGGGCCTCGACTGCCTCATCCACCAAAAGGCACTGATAATATTCCCGACCTCACAGGGCTGTGACAAAGTCGTGCGTGTGATGTGCTTAGCCCAGCACCTGGCACAGAGTAAACGCTAAATGTTAAGGGTTACTTTTTAAAGTATTGCTCTAATTCAGTGCTGTTCAACAGAAATATATAATTTTTTGAATCAGCTTTATTGAGATATAATTCACAAACCAAAAATTTCACCAATTTAAAGTGTACAACTTAATGTAGTACAGTATGTTCAGAGTTGTATAAATAGTACTGTTTTTCAAATTAACTTTTATTTGACTCTATTGATTTATACTGTTGTGTTAGTTTCCTCTGTACAATGAAGTGAATCAGTTACATATGTACATATCTCCATGATATTTTAGATTCTTTTCCCATATAGGTCACTTCAGAGTATTGAGTAGAGTTCCGTATGCTATACAGTAGGATCTTGTTAGTAGCACTATTTAATTTTAGAAGATTTTCATTATCTCCAAGGAAATCCATTAGCAGTCACTCTCCATCCACAACCCTTCCCAGCCACTGGCAATCACTACTCTATTTTTGGTCTCTAAGGATTTACCTATTTTGGACATTTCATATAAATAGAATCATGCACATTCTATGGCTGTTTTGTGTCTGGTTTCTTTTATTTAGTATGTAATATTTTCTAGGTTCATCCAGGTTGTAGTATATATAAGTATTTCATCATTTCCCCCCCCCTTTTTTTTTCACGCAACAACACATTTAATCCTTACTATACCCCGTGTAATAAGAACTATTGTTTGGTCGTGTCTGGCTCTTCTGCCACCCTATGGACTGCAGCCTGGCAGGCTCCTCCGTCCATAGGATTTCCCAGACAAGGATACTGGAGTGGGTTGCCACTTCATTCCCTTTTATGGCCAAATAATACCCCATTGTATGGATATACACCACATTGTGTTTTATTCATTCACCAATTGATGGATACTTGGGTGGGTTTTGCTTTTTGGCTATTATAAATAATGTTGCTATGAACACTTATGTACAAATTTTTTTGCAGATGTATCTTTTCATTTCTCTTGGGTGTATACTGGATCATATGTTAACCCTATGTTTAATATTTTGAGGAACCACCAAACTGTTTTCCAAAGTGGTTGTACCATTACAATTCACATATGTAATTAAAATTTTTCTAGTAGTCTCATTTTAAAAAAAGTAAAAAGCAATGGGTGAAATTAATTTTAATATTTTGACCTGATATATCAAAAATTATATATCCAATGTCATTTCTATATGTAATCAATATAAAATTATTAGTAAAACATTTTAGACTCTTTGGGGTATTAAGCTGCAACATCTCATGTGTATTTCACCCTTGCAACACATCTGAGTTCAGACTAGCTCCATTCCAAGTATTTGACAGCCACACATGGCAGGTGGCTGTCGCACTCCATGGTGCTAAACTCCTTGAGACCCCATGGACTATAGCTGGCCAGGCTTCTCTGCCCACTGAATTCTCCAGACAAGAATACTGGAGTGGGTTGTCATTTCCTCCTTTAGAGTATCTTCCCCACTCAGGGATGGAACCAGGGTCTCTTGTGTTGCAGGCAGATTCTTTACCCTCTGAGCCACCAGGAAAGCCCAATGAATGGCACGGGTCCAGTTTTGTTAGAGATGGACTCGGAACTACTGGGCGAAAGAACTTCATGCGCCCACAGGGCCTTGCGTGCAGCCGACGCTCAGTAGATGCCACATGAATGAGGAAATGAATGAATGGATCCAGTTTTTCCCCAACAGCTGCTGATGGCGATCACCGCTACTTCCTGAAGCCTCCACCTCAGTCAGATCCTGTCCGGGAGTTTCTGGCCCTGTTTCAGAGCTTTGGCCTTGAGGTGCAGCAGGTATGGAGGGGGATGGGGGGAGGACGCCATGCTGGGCCTCTGGGATGCCCAGACCTGCTGGAGGAGGGCCCTGTGGTCCTGGCGCTGTATGTGGGGTAGCAATGTGTGTGTGTGTGTGTCTGTGTGTGTGTGTGTGTGTCTGTGTGTGTGTGTCTGTGTGTTGGCAGGGCAGGGTCGGGGGATGTGCTCTGACCCTGCCTGTGGCTGCAGAGGGTGCGGGACAGTCAGGACATCGTGTGTGGCATCTGCATGGACAAGGTGTGGGACAAGCCGGAGGCCCAGCGGATCTTCGGCATCCTTCCCAACTGCAGCCACGCCCACTGCCTGGGCTGCCTGCGCGCTTGGCGGAAGAGCCGAGGGGACTTCCCGCCCAGTGTCATTAAGTAAGGGTCTTGGAGAGCCCAGGTTGGAATGGGGGGAAGGCCCCATGGAGGGATGGGCTTGTGACTACTCCTCTTTCACCTTCCACTCTCCCCGCCCCCTCTCCGCCCACCTCACAGGGCCTGTCCCCAGTGCCGGGTCCATTCCAGCTACATCATCCCCTGCAGATTCTGGGTGAGCAAGGGGCCTGAGAAGGAGAAACTCATCAGGAACTTCAAAGCTCGGACCAGGTGAAATGCGGGGAGAATGTGATGCAGGTTAGGAAGGAAGGAAAGCAACCCCTGAGTCATTCCCACTCCCCCGGGGTTCCCAGCATGGAGTGCCCCCCGGTCCTGGGAAGGCAGAGTGTCAGAGATGGCAGACAAGAGTGTGAGCTATTTCCACTGTTTCAGAAAGCCCGGTGAGTAACAAGAGTGACCGAGACAGTCAAGGTCAAGTTCCTCCTCTAGCCTGGCTCTGGATCCATGCAGGATCTCTCAGCACGATGAGAAACCCGGCTTGGCTTTTATTTCTAATTTTCTTTTCTTTTCTTTTTTTTTTAAGCAGTAAAGTATGGAAATTCCCTGGCAGCCCAGTGGTTAGGACTCAGTTTTCACTGCTTGGGCCCGGGATTCTTTCCCCGGCAGGGGAACTAAGATCCCACAAGGCGTGCAGCATGGCCAAACCAAAAGAAGACATTTAAATCAGGAAAGTAAATTGATATGAATGCATATTGTTTGCTTAGATAATTTTTGAAAATATGGGGTCTCTGAAGACACTAAAATGCAGCCCTTGGAGACGGGGTAAAGTTGAATAGGTTTTCATCTCTTGGGGACGGTAGGCTTTTATCTAAAAGCTAGAATTAGTTACAATTCCAAGTTCTTAATTTTACCTTTCCAAAGGGTTTATTATACTTGACGTATGCAAAGTATATTTGGATAGAGAGTGGGATAAAAAGACCTAGTTTCTACCTGAATTTTGTCTGTGAACTCTAATAACTGCCTCAATAAAGTTGCTGAGAACAAACCTAGGTGGAGTCTCACAGAGGGGGAGGTATTTGAGCTGGGGGTTGGAAGGGGAGGAGGGAGGAAGAGAAAATGGAAGCACTCAGGCAGAGGGGGGTCGAAGTGAGGAAATCCTGGTGGCTGGATGCCAGTTGGGAGTGTTCAGAAGTCGTTGGGGCCAGAAGGGAGCACCCAGGCCCAGGTGTGACGGGAGACAGCATCATGGAGGGTTCATTACATACGACAGACATTGCAGGTCACAGACACTGTCAAGTGGGACTCTTACTGTCCTCACATTGCAGAAGAAACCGAGGAAAGGCCTATAGGGCTTAAGTGAGGAAGTGGGGCTTGAACCCCAGCATTCTGACTCCTAGCGTGGACTAGAAGGAATGGTGGGGAGGATTCTGATGTGAGAGAAGAAGGGAAACTGTAAGATGATGAACGCTTCCAGCACAGGCAGCCACAGGATGGTGTCATGAGAGACCAAGGGAGAGAGGCTAATGGAGAATGTGGTCAGATTGAGTGGGGGGCTTTTTATCTTTTGGTCATGCAGCAAGGCATATGGGATCTTATTTCCCCGACCAGGGGTTGAACCCATCCCCCCTCCATTGGAAGCGCAGTCTTACCCACTGGACTGCCAGGGAAGTCCCGTGGCTGAGTCGGGGGCTTTTGATCACTGTCTGGATGGATGGGTTCCTAATGCTAGCTTTGGTCAAATGGTAAGAAGAGGAAGAGAGGCAGTGATTTAGAGGGACTCCCCAGCTCCCAGCTTGGTGGCCAAAGGGATCCTGCATTCATGCTGGGACTGCAGGAAGTAGGAAAGACTCAAATGCGCTGGTGTCAAGCAGAGAGTTGATGATGCAGGAAAAAGGCTACAAATAAAGCACTTTATCTTTTTCTCGCTCTCATCCATCTTTCTGTGCAAGAAAACGCTCTTCCTACTTAAGCAGATCACAAGTTGCCCGCAAACCCTTCCTGTATCTGACCTTTCACAGAGTGAAATTTGAAATCTCAGAAGTGAGAAACTTCTTAATCAAATTTCATTAGCTAGCAATTACCAAATCATAAGGAAATGGCAACTCACTCCAGTTTTCTTGCCTGGAAAACCCCATGGACAGAGGAGCCTGGCAGGCTACAGTCCACAGGGTCCCTAAGAGTCGGATACAACTGAGCAACTTCACTTTACTTTAAGACCACCCCTCAGAAGAGAGCATTGTTCTAGTTACAGAGACACACTGTAGGATTATCTGTTCTCCCTCCTTAGGTGGTTTTATTGAAACTTAGGTCAAAGAAGGAAAGGAGATTCCCAGAGTCACTGCTGTCCCAAATAGACTCTGTGGGAATTAAGAGAAAGGTACCACTTAAGACACTTTACTGCCATCTGCTGGGAAATAATTGTCATTCACGTCTACACTTGACTATGATGCTAATTGTTTGTTGTTCAGAGGCTCACTCCAGTCGCTAAGTCGTGTCTGATTCTTTGAGACCCCATGGACTGCAGCACACCAGCCTTCCCTGTCCTTCACCATCTCCTGTGCTTTGCTCAAGCTCATGTCCATTGAGTCGAGGATGCCATCCAACCATCTCATCCTCTGTTGCCTGCTTCTCCTCCTGCCCTCAATCTTTCCCAGCATCAGGGTCTTTTCCAATGAGTCGGCTCTTCACATCAGGTGGCCAGAGTATTGGAGCTTCAGCTTCAGCATGAATCCTTCCAATGAATATTCAGGGTTGATTTCCTTTAGGATGATGCCAGAGGTGGAAGCATGGATGTGGCATCTTTGTGCTGTGTACAACCTACCCAACCTTACATATTGGCTCTCGTTCCTGGGGAAACTGGGCTTGAAGGTGATGATCTTCTCTCCTTCTGCCCTCTCATAGCCAGATTCACTGCCGGTTCTTCATGCGGGGGAATGGCCACTGCCCTTTCAAATCTGACTGCATTTACCTGCACCAGCTCCCAGATGAGGCCCTGAGTTTTGATCCTCTCTGGCCTGAGAGTGCGCAGCTGGCCTCTGTGAGTGAGGTGGTAATAGCAGGGATTTGGAGGTTGGGACAGCTGCTAGTTATGCTTTATAATAAATGTCTGATAAATGTAAAACCTACATATGATATCTATGACATCGATGGTGCCTGTGTGGATGTGGTACTTTTGTGCTATGTACAACCTGCCCAACCTATGTGGTCGGCCTTGATTCTCTGGTACCAGGCATGACTAGAACTGAAGCTGATGGGTTTTCACTTACTTCTTTTTCTACTCCCAGGTGGTGGGCACACCAGTGTTCCTAGGGGACACCAAGCCAGAAGAGGAAGTGTTCTTCATGGACTGTGCCCTGAGCATGGCCTTCTGGGGTTCAGAACTCCTCCTGGACCCCAATAGTTCTTACCACTGCCTGCAATAACCAGGATGAGCGTGTGGGGGATGGGGCTGAGGGGCAGGAGTTCCCAGGTGGTAGGTATTTCCCCTTTTGGGGCTTGGTAAGGGACGAAAGTAGCAAGCCCTCCACCCTCATGAACTGCATCAGTGACACAGCTGGGGAACGTAGGGAGGCGGTAGGGTTCTCAGTGTCTTGGGAGGGACTTGGTTTTTAACTTTGCTCTTTTGTAAAAGGATTCTGAAGGAAACCAATAAAATGCACCTAAACCATCACTCCTGGTGTCTGAAGAGTCTGCTTATACCCCAGGCGTGCCCCCATCCCAGCCAAGGGGTTGCTTCTGTACTTAACCTGTTGCAGTATCACTTGTGACTTGGCTTTTGGAAAACTTCACTTTATGCCCATAAAAGAATGAGATAAGAAAGGGCAAATAACAACATAAGTACTAAAAAGAAGAGTGATGTCAGGGATCTCATGAAAAGATCTCGAGTATTCCTTCAGGGATCTTGAACCACACTTTCAGAGAACACTTTTTAAGACCTTTTCTCCCTCATCTCCTTCCCATCGGCTAGAATGCAGACCTTGAAGGGCACGAGCTAGAGCGACTACAAAATAAAGCTTTCTTTGTTTGTTGAGGGTGGGCAAGGCATTGAAGGCTGCTTAGCATTCTTGGCCCTGCCCACTACTTATCAGGGCCTCCCCAACTCCTTGCCCCCATCATCATTAGAAGACCAAAAACATCTCCTATGAAGTTAGAACTGACAGCCTGAGAGAGAGGTTCCTGGAAGAAATTTCTTTCCTACTATTTTGGCCTTTGCAAAGCAGGCACTATCTAAGAAATCCTCCTTACTCCTTTCCAGTGTTGCTGTTCAGTCGCTTCAGTCCTGTCCAGCTCTTTGTGATCCCACGCACTGTAGCTCTCCAGGCTCTTCTGTCTATAGGATTTCCCAGGCATGAATACTGGAGTGGGTTGCTATTTCCTCCTCTAGTGGATGTTCCCAGATTCTTGACAGGTGTATTCTTTACCACTGAGTCACCTGGGAAGTCCAGTCCTATCCAATAGCTCCCTTGAAATCATTTTGGAAAAAATTATAAAACTGACTCTAATGGAAATCAGAGCTAGCTCAAAATATGCCTATGGCTTCCCATACTACTCAGAGTAAAAGACAAATTTCCCTCTGGGACCTCAGGGCCTCACAAAATCTGGTCTGGTTATCTTTCCAATCTCATCTATTTTTCTCCAGCAGGTGCACTCAGCTCCAGCCAGGCTTTTGCTCAAAGCCTAACCATAACCTTCTTCCCAAAATGGTCTCCTCATAGACCTCTACATGGCTTACTTCCTTATCTCCTTTAGGTTCATCTTGCCTGACCACCTATTTAAAACTACCCCACTTGGCCTCTGTTCCCGCCTATCACAAACAGTCATTCTATTGTTTACCTGTTGTCTGTTTCAACAAGGGCAAGGAGCTTTATTTTGTTCCCTGTATCCTAAGCCCTAGGTGATTAGTAAAAGGCTTATTCATTGAATGGATGTATTCATGGCAGCAGAAGCTCAGAAGACAGAAATATAAGCTGGTACCCAAAGGAGGCTTTATGGGGGTCCCGTGGGGCTCTTCTCCCCTCTGCCTTTATTTCCATTCTCTGCTATGATCCCTCCCTTCGCAGGAAGACTTGCCTCCTCCAGATTTCCCTAACCTGAAACACTGGGAAGTGGAGGCTCTCTTGGTCCTTTATAAACAACCACAGCAAGGCCACTTCTTGATCTCTGAGAGGAAGATTACAGTAGCAAGGCTTTTCGCTATATAGATAACATTAGATTTTACTGCAATTCCTATTCTCTGGTGTACTGATACATCAAATATTTCTGGAGAGAGCTGAAACTCAAATGATGGCAGCTGATGGCCTGGGGAAGAGGTGACGTTACGGTGTTTTATGATCAAATCCTATGCCAAAGCCCATGATCTACAAGCAACATGGGCGTCAGTTCAGTTCAGTTCAGTCGCTCAGTCGTGTCCAACTTTTTGCAACCCCATGAACTGCAGCACGCCACGCCTCCCTGTCCATCACCAACTCCCGGAATCTACCCAAACTCATGTCCATCGAGTCAGTGATGCCATTCAACCATCTCATCCTCTGTCGTCCCCTTCTCCTCCTGCCCTCAATCTTTCCCAGCATCAGGGTCTTTTCCAATGAGTCAGCTCTTCGCATCAGGTGGCCAAAGTATTGGAGTTTCAGCTTCAACATCAGTCCTTCCAAGGAACACCCAGGACTGATCTCCCTTAGGATGGACTGCTTGGATCTCCTTGCAGTCCAAGGGACTCTCAAGAGTCATCTCCAACACCACAGTTCAAAAGCATCGATTCCTCAGCGCTCAGATTTGTTTATAGTCCAACTCTCACATCCATACATGACCACTGGAAAAACCATAGCCATGACTAGACAGACCTTTGTTGGCAAAGTAATGTCTCTGCTTTTTAATAGGCTGTCTAGGTTGATCATAACTTTCCTTCCAAGGAGTAAGCGTCTTTTAATTTCATGGCTGCAATCACCATCTGCAGTGATTTTGGAGCCCAGAAAAAGTCAGCCACTGTTTCCCCATCTATTTGCCATAAAGTAATGGGACCGGATGCCATGATCTTAGTTTTCTGAATGTTGAGCTTTAAGCCAACTTTTACACTCTCCTCTTTCACTTTCGTCAAGAGGCTCTTTAGTTCTTCTTCACTTTCTGCCATAAGGGTGGTGTCATCTGCATATCTGAGGTTATTGATATTTCTCCCGGCAACCTTGATTCCAGCTTGTGCTTCCTCCAGCCCAGTGTTTCTCATGATGTACTCTGCATTTAAGTTAAATAAGCAGGGTGACAATATACAGCCTTGATGTACTCCTTTTCCTATTTGGAACCAGTCTGTTGTTCCATGTCCAGTTCTAACTGTTGTTTCCTGACCTGCATACAGGTTTCTCAAGAGGCAGGTCAGGTGGTCTGGTATGCCCATCTCTTTCAGAATTTTCCACAGTTTATTGTGATCCACACAGTCAAAGGCTTTGGCATAGTCAATAAAGCAGAAATAGATGTTTTTCTGGAACTCTCTTGCTTTTCGATGATCCAGCGGATGTTGGCAATTTGATCTCTGGTTCTTCTGCCTTTTCTAAAACCAGCTTGAACATCTGGAAGTTCACGGCTCATGTATTGCTGAAGCCTGGCTTGGAGAATTTTAAGCATTACTTTACTAGCGTGTGAGATGAGTGCAATTCTGCGGTAGTTTGAGCATTCTTTGGCATTGCTTTTCTTTGGGATTGGGATGAAAACTGACCTTTTCCAGTCCTGTGGCCACTGCTGAGTTTTCCATATTTGTTGGCATATTGAGTGCAGCACTTTCACAGCATCATCTTTCAGGATTTGAAATAGCTCAACTGGAATTCCATCACCTCCATTAGCTTTGTTGGTAGTGATGCTTCCTAAGGCCCACTTGACTTCACATTCCACGATGTATGGCTCTAGGTGAGTGATTGCACCATCGTGATTATCTGGGTCGTGAAGATCTTTTTTGTATAGTTCTTCTGTGTATTCTTGCTACCTCTTCTTAATATCTTCTGCTTCTGTTAGGTCCCTAACATTTCTGTCCTTTATCCAGCCCATCTTTGCATGAAATGTTCCCTTGGTATCTCTAATTTTCTTGAAGAGATCTCTAGTCTTTCCCATTCTATTGTTTTCCTCTTTTTCTTTGCATTGATCGCTGAGGAAGGCTTTCTTATCTCTCCTTGCTATTCTTTTACGTTACGGCGTTTTATGATCAAATCCTATGCCAAAGCCCATGATCTACAAGCAACATGGGCGTCGGTTTAAATTAAATAAGACTTGAATCCAGAAGTATTGAATACAACCAACAGGCACCGTGATATCCATTCTGCACCTCCGCCCTCATCGCTTACCTGAAGGAATGTAAGGACCCGCTTCTCCATCAAGCCCTGTCCCACCCAATCTCTTGCATGACCCCGCCCACAAGCCTATTTCTTTGTAGCCCCGCCCCAACTCTGGCCCCGCCCCGTCAGCAGACCGGCAGTGGGCCTTCGCAGATCCCCCTGCTCGGTTCCTGCTTCCGGCCCGGCGCATCCCGGCCCCGCCCCTTCCGGCTTTCCCCCGCGCCCCGCCCCTAGCCGCACCTCCCGCTTCCTTCCTTTGCTTACCGCTGGAGTCCCGCGCGCTGGCCGGGCGTCGACTAGCGCTGAGGAGGGAATTTGGCTGGAGCGGCGCTGTCCTCAGCCTCCCTTTCCCCAGGCCCCGGAGCTGAGGTCCGAAGCCGGAGCGCGGGGCGGCGCGATTCCCCGATCCCGGCCATGGAGGCCTTGGAGGCTGAGCCTGCTCGGGCCGAGGACGCAGAGCCGGCGGCGCCCTGGGCTCGGCTGGAGGCCCCCGGCCGCCTCCTGCTGCAGGCGCTGCAGGCCGGGCCCGACGGGGCGCGGCGTGGTCTGGGGGTGCTGCGGACACTGAGCGGCCGCGGCGGGGAGCCCTTTGCCTGGGGCGGCGTCCTCGAGGCGCTGTGCCGGGAGGAGCCCGTCGTGGAGGGCCCGGACTGTCGCCTGGAGCTGTAAGTTCCTCTGCGTTCCTCCAGTCCTGTCGGTGCCCTCATCCTCTAGGGTCGTGTGAAGCAGGAGCTGGCGCTACCCGCTGCTCTAGATGTGTTTTTAACCAACCCCCCCCCCACACACACACACAAATAAATAAAAGGTTTCTTTCCTGCCTCACATATCCCAAGTGTCTTTGTGTGTGATGACAAATAGCAGTCACGTACTGAGAGGTGCAGAAGCGTGAAGGGTGGTGACCCTGTGAGTTGCAGGGACTGCGGAGGGGAGCACAGGGCTGCAGACTAAGCATTACTCAGCGTTCTGGAGTATCATTTGTACATAAAATTTCAGAGAGTACTTTTTGTTTGTTTGTTTACATAAAACAGGCATGGATCTATTACAGGGTTCAGTTCAGTTCAGTCACAGTGGGTCCGACCCTTTGCGACCCCATGGACTGCAGCACGCCAGGCCTCCCTGTCCATCACCAACTCCCAGAGTTTACTCAGACTCATGTCCATTGATTTGGTGATGCCACCCAACCCTCTCATTCTCTGTCGTCCCCTTCTCCCGCCTTCAATCTTTCCCAACATCAGGGTCTTTTCAAATGAGTCAATTCTTCGCATCAGCTGGCCAAAGTATTGGAGTTTCAGCTTCAGCGTCAGTCCTTCCAATGAATGTTCAGGACTGATTTCCTTTAGGATTGACTGGTTAGATCTACTTGCAGTCCAGGGAACTCTCAAGAGTCTTTCCAACACCACAGTTCAAAAGCATCAATTCTTCGGCGCTCAGCTTTCTTTATAGTCCAGCTCTCACATAACTTTGACTAGATGGACTTTTGTTGGCATAGTAATGTCTGTGTTTTTTAATATGCTGTCTAGGTTGGTCACAGCTTTTCTTCCAAGGATCAAGCATCTTAATTTTATGGCTGTAAATCACCATCTGCAGTGATTTTGGAGCCCAAGAAAATAAAGTCTGTCACTGTTTCCATTTTTTCCCCATCTATTTGCCATGAAGTGATGGATTACAGGGTAGGTTCCAATTTTTGAGCTGAAATAGGAGATGTCAAAGAGCAGGGCCTAGTGTAGTGTAGAATAGATGCTCACTTGTTGAGTGATTTCCATGTTGTCTCCACTTCCATCCACACTGACTCTCAGGTGCTGCCTTCCAGCGCTCCCCACCCACTTCTGTCCAGTGCCATCTAGCCTCTGACTCTATCCAGCCTGCCCTGGGTTCCTTTCAGCGAGATGCTCCTAACCGTGCCCTCCCTCTGCCACCCAGGAAACCACTGCTGCTGCGATTGCCCCCGTTATGCCGGAGAAACCTGATGTCCCTGCTCATGGCTGTTTGGCCATCGCTGCCCGAAAGCAGGCTCCTCCCTGTGCTGCAGCTTGCAAGGCAGGATTCAAGCCCTGACCCTGATCCCTGGCTCCGGGCCCTTGGAGAATTTCTGCGAAGGGATCTGAGTGCTGGCGTCTCCACTGATGGAGCGTCCCTGCTGTCCAAAAGGTGCCAGAGACAGCTCCAAGGCCTGTGTAGGCGGCTGGGCCAAGGGGGCAGGAAGTTGAAGTTGCCCCCGGTTCCAGATGCTGAAGGGGAAAGAGCGCAGGAGGAGGACAAGGACTCCCAGCAGCCTGGGAAACGCAGGAAGGAGCCAGAGGAAGATCCTATCAGTCCTGAGGGGGAGAGGGCCCCCAAAAGGCTCCGGTGTTTGGAAAAGGAAGAAGAGGAAGAAGAAGGTCATGAGGAGAAGAGACCTGAACATGAATCTTCGGAATCCCTGGCTGATGGAGGAGATGCATCATCCATTACAAACCAGCCTGTCATGGGACCTGAGCCCAGTGAGGCTGGTCAGAGTCTAAAGGAAGCTAAGGGCCTACCTGAGGGTTTGGAGTTGCCCAAAGTTATCCAGGTACTAGGGTGAGGCGGCTGCTTTGGAGTGATCTTTTGGAGTGGAGGGTTCATACAGGGCAGAAGCTGGTTGGGACACTGTCCCCTTCGGAATGACTGTAGTCTGTGGAGAAAGGGGAAGGAGGTGGGGTCGAAGGAATGTAGTTTCTGCTCCATAAGCTTCTGAGAAGAGGGTAGGGAAGGGAGGGACTGGAGGTGGGACCCCTTGATCTAATGATCAGTATTGTGAGGTCAGGGGTGCCGGGGAAGAGGAAAGGCTCTGGATCTACCCCTGCCGCCCCATCTTATGGGAAATGGGGGGATCGTCCCTGCATCCAGCTTGACCACCCAGCCCAGGGCCTGGTCTAGCCCCATCAGGATGGATGCAAAGAAGTCAAGTCTATTCAGTTGGATTTACAGGGGCCCTTGTCTAGTTTGAGTTCTGAAGCACTTTGTAAAGTTTAGCCTTCAAGTTCTGGCTCTCTTGAGTCATCTTTGCCCACTAGCTCCCACTGACCCGGGGCCTTCTAGCAGAGGGGGCTGGGACCCGGCTGGGGCCGTGGCCATGACTGGGGGCCGTTCTGCATGGGTGGGGGCTTGGCAGTGACCGAGCTCTCCTCGGCAGGACCAGGTTCCCAGGCTGCAGCAGCTGCTCAAGACCCTCAGGAAGGTGACTTGCCCTACCCTACTCCCCACAGTCCTTCTTCCACCCCTTCCTGGACCCCAGTGGGGCCCAGGGAAGCCCCAGTGCAGCGAGGCACAGCTGTTCGGTGGGGGTGGCAGGTGGGAAGTGAAGGTCTAACCATCCATGTGAAGGCTTTTCTTGGCCCACATATGTTGTTCTGACCCCTGGCAAGTAGGTCTCCTCCAGTAGCACCTTCTGGGGTCCTCACCCACCCACTCTGCCAATTGACTTGTCACTGAGGGCTCTGCCAGCCCTAACATGGCATTCACCCTCTCAGGGGTTGGAAGGACTGGAGGGCACCCCACCAGTTGAGCTGCAGCTTCTCCAAGAGTGCAGTCCTGGCCAGGTGAGTCCAGAAAGCCTGCCTGGCCCCCAGGACACGGTCCTTGTCTCCATTTAAATTTCTGTTCCCCTGCCTCATGTGGGAATTTGGGGAGGGGGTTTGGTTGGGTTTTTTGTTCTCTCAGGGGCAGGGGTCACCCGCAGTGGTTTCTTTTAGCCCTTGGTTCCCATAGGGCGGCTCTCCTGTCTCACCTTACCCTGGGGTGTCCTGGCCCCGCCCATTCTGCCTGGTTGGCTTGAGACAGTCCAGCCAAGACAGGCTGAGTGTCCCGGGACCCTCCCCCGTCCTTGGCAGGTGGACCTACTGTGTGCCCAGCTGCAGCTCCCGCAGCTCCTGGACACAGGTCTCCTCCAGCTCTGCACCTGGCTGCTGGCCCTGTCACCAGACCTCAGCCTGGGCAATGCCACTGTGCTGACCAGGAGCCTCTTCCTTGGACGCGTAGGTGCTCTGGGATGCACATGAAGGGTCTGGGACTCGGGGGGCGGCGGGGAGAGAGTCTGAGCCCTCAGCAGGATGCCAGAGGGGGTTCCCAGCCTTGCACACATCTGGCTTGTCCCAGGTCCTGGGGGCAAGGGAAGGGCATAGACCCCTAGGCCATCTACCTACGGGGCATCTGACTCATCCCTCTTGGGCCCCAGATCCTTACAGAAGCTGAAAGGATATGGGAGCTGGGGAAGGGAGCTATTTGTCCTTTCCAGTGGGTGGATCCGTGTGGGTCCTGGATAAAAGAACTTTTTTGTCACTGTAATGTATGTTTGTGTTTAGTTGCTCAGTCGTGTCTGACTCTCTGTGATCCCATGGACTGTAGCCCATCAGGCTCCTCTGTCCATGGGATTTTCCAGGCAAGAGTACTGGAGTGGGTTGCCACTTCCTTCCCCGGGGGATCTTCCTGACCCAGGGATAGAATCTGCAGCTCCTCCTGCCGCACCTCCTGCATTGCAGGCAGATTCTTTTAACTGCTGAGCCACTGGGGAAGCCCGGTGTAATGTATAAGCTTCTGAAATGTGTCTGATAAACATTTGTTGGAGGGAAGAAGCAATTAATAGTTTCCTCCCCGTTGGCTGTAGATTCTCTCCCTGACTTCCTCAGCCTCCCGCCTGCTCACGACTGCCCTGACCTCCTTCTGCACCAAGTATCCCTACGCTGTCTGCAGAGCCCTCCTTGGCCCTGTGCTCCAAGCCCCAGGAATAGGTAATTTTAGGACAGGCCCCACGCCCGGTAGCTCTGCCCTCTCTCTTCCCAGCACCCTTCACCTTCCCTGGGTGGTCCTGGCAGAAGTTGGGTATTCAAGGAGTAAAGATACCAGTTGCTTCCCTGACGCTGCTACCTGTAATGACCCGGGCATTTTGTTCCCTCCCAGCCCCCTCCTCTCCTGCCATCTTCCCCCAGACTTCTCTTATCTGCTGTCACCCACCCAGGTCCAGCTCAAACAGAGTTACTGTGTTGCCTTACAAAGGACAAGGCCCTGGCGCCAGATGTGCAGGTTCTAATGCTGGGGTAAGTGACAGGCGCCCCTGCTGGCCCCACCCACGCCTCCTCCCCCTGGCCAAGCCTGCTCTTGGCATTCTGGAATTGGAGCAGGCTGGGCACCAGGCCCTGTGCCCAAAAGTGCCTGAAATACAGGCAGTGGCACAGCCGATGCCCGCTCTCGCTGGCCTGAGCCTGGCTTTGTGCCTGACCACTGTGGGTCCTTGTGAGTTGCCACACCATGTCCCTTTCCAGCCCAGGGGTCCAGACTTCTGTGCCAGGCACCCCAGGGAATGTGGAGAAGAGGCTGGTGCTGCTCTTCTTGAGTTCTTAGCATAGTTGGAACATGACATCATGGTTCAGAACACTGGCTCTGGAGTCAGACGGACATGGGTGAAAACCTCAACCTTGCCTTTTGTTTTTTTAATCTTTCAACTTTGCCTTTAAATGTGCAAGTTTAATCAGGTTGTTCTATCTCTCTGAGCCTCTGCTTCCACACATTAACTGTGTAGGATTTTTCTAGATATTAAGTGTGATGATGCACATGAAGGCCTCAGCACAGTATTTGGCACCTAGTAAGTGCTCAAATACTGTTACAAAATTGATGTTAAATTTGGGCATCAAATTGGGGAGTTAAGTACAGACATGTAGAAATAATGAGTAGGTGAGACCCCATTGGACACCAACATGAAATATAAAATGCTAAGTATCACATGAGAAGGGGATAGTCTCCAAAAACTACTAGCCACCTGTTACCGAGGACTTTCTCTGTGCTTTCAATTCATTACTTCAGTCTTCGTGCAGTCCTGTGTGGCTGTCACCTTAGAGATGGAAAAACTGAAGCTCAGAGAGGCCGCGGGACGTGGCCAAAGGTCACACAGCTACAGCAAGTGCAAAAGCCTGGCCTCAGACCCGAGTCTGTGCACCCGGGAAGGCACAGTGTTTCCATGTGACATCCTGCCTTTCCCAACAAGCTGAGGACAGGAGGCACAGCTGGAGCGGACCTCACCGGGGGGCTGGGCTCTGCAGGGAGGGCTTGCCTTCTCTCAGAAGACTGACATGTGTCATCTCACCCATCATCGTCATCCTCCTCTTCCCTGGCTCACCCTCCCCTTTTTGCTCAGGATGCACTCTCGACTCTCGGTCATTTTTCAGGGAACCATCGTACCTCTCGGCCAAAGCCACCACTGTCAGCTCCCAGGGGTCTGGGGCCATGGTCTTCCCGGCACTGCAGCAGCGGCTCCTACCTGGCCGCCAGCATCAGGGGCCCTGACTACTTCCTCTGCGGCTGGGGCTCTTAGCTGTCCCCGGGGCCTGGCCTTGGGGTAGGAGCGGTAGATCCCCAGGTTTGGTGGGAGGCTGAGCTTTCCTCCCTGGGGCCTGTGCTTGCAGACAGATCTCGGAGCTGCCCTGGAAGGAGGAGACTTTCTTGGTGCTGCAGTCACTCCTGGAGCGGCAGGTGAGCCGGCTGCCTTGGGATGGACTAAGAAGCGCTGCTGTGATGCGGGAGGGAGGGGGGTTCCTGGGCTTCTGACTACTTCAGTGATGGAGGGGCAAGCAGGATGGCAGCCCTCCAGCAGGGTGCCTGTGACACTGGGAGGAGGGTCTTGGGGCTTGAAAGGCCAGGAGCAGAGAGCTGACTGCATGGTGAATCCCAGCTGTGCCTCTTGCTGGCTCTGTGGCCTGGAGGAGCAACTTGTTGATGTGTGCGTATAAATTTAATTTATTTTTGAATAGGTAATAGATTCATATGTTCACACTTTTGAACTATATCCTTACAAGGATATAGTGAAAAAATTCCGCCCAGCCACCCAGATTCCCCTCCCCAGGGCTAATTGGTGTTACTGGTTGCAGTGGAACCCTCCCAGAGATGCTGTATATATACAAGGACACAAGTTGAAATTTACTCTTCCCCTGCTTTTTACATAGGTTGTAACACACCAAGCTCTAAGCTGTAACACAAAGTGCCCTGTACTTTGCTTTTTTCATCTAATAGGATATTTTGGCAGTTTTTCCATATATCGGTACATAAGAGTCTGCCTCATTTGTTTATAATGCAAGTAGTTAGCCTCTTTATGCCTCAGTTTCCTCATCGGCAAAAGGGGAGTGATGATGGCACCTACCATGTAAAACTGGGGTGAGATTTAAGTGGTATAACTGGGGTAGCATGTCTGGAATGGTACCTAATGCCTAATAAGTGTTTATTAAGTTATGATTATGAAGAACTGTTATTATTATGCTGGCAGGACTCCCTTGGGACCACTTACTCCTTTTATCTTCAACCACTAAGCCAGGCTAAAAATCCTCGGCCTCTCCTTGCTCCTAATCTGAGCTTATGCAGCAGTGACCACCGCTTTTCTGAGCCCTGTGTGCCAGGCTTTATCTACATAATAACATTAAATCATTTTCAAAGTCCTCAGAGTTCAGTATTATGAGCCCCATTTTACAGATGTGGAAGCTGAGGCTCAGTCTAGTTGAGTGACCTGAGGCTCAGTTTGGTTGACAGTCACCTGCTTAAGAAGTGGTAGAGTTGGGGAATTGAATCCAGGGCCCTTTCTTGTGCTATTGCCCATCTCCTAATGTGTGCAGGTGGAGATGCCCCCTGAGAAGTTCAGTGTGTTGATGGAGAAACTCTGTAAAGAGGGGCCAGCGGCCACCACATCCATGGCCTATGCCAAGCTCCTGCTGACAGTGATGACCAAGTATCAGGCCAACGTGAGTACTGGTAGGGCCACAAGTGTGGGGCTTCCCTGGTGGCTCAGTCAGTAAAGAATCTGCCTGCAGTGAGGGAGACCTGGGTTTGATCCCTGGGTTGGGAAGATCCCCTGGAGGAGGGCATGGCAACCCACTCCAGTATTCTTGCCTGGAGAATCCCATGGACAGAGGAGCCTGGCAGGTTGCAGTCCATGCGGGTGCAGAGTCAGATACAACTGAGCGACTAAGCACACACAAGGGCAGCTTCTGCTGTTCTGATCCTGCCACGAGGGTGTTTGATGTTTGCCAGGGAGAAAACCCTGAGTATTAGCCAGGGAAACCACAAGTTCAAATCCAAGAATAGGCGAGTGAGACTGCTTAGGAGTTCATTCATCCAGCCAACACTGCTGTAGGCCAGATGCTTTCTGGGGCATTAGGAATCAATCACAATATCACAGTTTCTGTCCCGGACTTGACCTCTTCACCAGCACCTACTGGGCTAGTGAGAGGGGAGAGAAATGATTAACAGATCATTGTATTATCTGGTAGCAGCCAGGTGAAGGTATGCACAGGGCATCTGATGGCAGAGGAAAAGGGGGCAACTAAACCTTGTTTGTCATGGGAATTGGTACAGACTTTCTGACTCTTAAAGGATGGGTGGTAGTTAAAGTCCAAGGTGGAGGAAAGGGCATTCCAGGCAAATAAACTGTGTAAGCACTGAATGTCCGAGGGGACCTGCAGGTAGGTCATTGTAGTTGAGGCCTAAAAACCCGAGAGTGGATGGTCATGGGGGATAAGGTTAGAGAGCTAAAATTCTGAGCTGATACTTGTAGCCCCTGCTATGTTCCAGACATCCTTCTAAGCCCTTTACATATGTTAACTTGCTAGTTTGTTCCTGTGAGAAGATACTATTATTGACTCTATTTTATAGATGAGGAAACTGAGACGCAGTAACTTGCCCAAGGTCACATTCCCTGATCATGGTAGCATCTAATGGAAGTTAGATTTCTCAGGGAGTCATCTTCAGTTGTCCCTGGGTCCTGGATTTCTCTCTTCTAACTAAACAGAGCCCAGGGGCAGGGTAGGGGAGAGGAGGGATCAGTTGCTGGAGTCCTGACGTGATTCTTCCTTCTCTCCAGATCACCGAGCCCCAGAAGCTGGGCCTGGCCGCAGCTGTGGAGCTCAACACCACTTTCCTGAGAAAGTCCCTGCAGGCTGCCCTGCGACATCTGACCCCTTGACTGTCCACCAAAGGACCACCCTCCCGAAGCTCCCTCACCAGCTTCCTGAAGGACACTTCTGCCCTCAGCTCCTCACCCTGCCCCCTGCCTGGGGGTCCGGGCTGAACCTGGCCATCCCAGGGATCAACTGCCTCCCTGCTCCAGGCTGCAGAGGGGCCGACAGGAAGGGTCTAAGGGGCTAGATGATCTGCATTACCAAGGGCTCCTGACCCTGGGCTCCCTCCTTGTCACATATGGGGACAGACACTGTAAGATAGGCCTCAGCAGGGTCATAGCAGACCCAGAGTGGACAATTCCAGGAGCCCCGGGGACATGTGCTCAGCCCAGATCTCTTGTGCTCAAGTGTATATGTGATGATCCTCTGTATTCTTGTTTCTGACTTGAATATCAATGGTATTTCATTAAAAAAAAAAAAAAAGAGGTTCAATAATGTCTTATTAGGAGCAGTGCCTGACTTCCTACTAACTCTGGGTATTTGTTGAGAACCAGTCCACACCACCCCCCACCCCCTGCCCCACCATGCTTAGTGACAGGGGGCATCTTTCTCCCTGTGGGGCCGGTGGTAGAGTTCTGAGGTTCATGCACGTTCTGTGGGCCAGACCATGTGTGATACCTACCACCCACCTGAGCCCTGTCAGAGCGGTCTGTGGAGTAGGTTGAGACTGGGCATGCCACACTGCGGGAGAGGGGCTTGAGGGCAGGAGTGACTCAGCGTGGAGTTGGGGAAGGCTTTGGGGCAGATGATGGCCTTTGGGGAGGGATCTGAAGGGCTCCTGGGGTTACGGTGAGCAGAGAAGACAAGGCCTGCTGGACAGAAGAGGCAGGAAGAGTGTGCAGTACTGTGGGTGTGTCTGTCCTGCATCTCTATATTCCCAACAGCACTTAGCGAGGCGCCTTGCTCACAGTAAACAACCTACAGATGTTCCTGAATCAACTGTCAGGTGTAAGTTCATCACAAAACCTTCCTTGAGACCTCCCCGCTGCAGGCTCTGAGCGGCCAAGAACGAAACTTTCAGTAAAGCCTGCTTTTGAGACGTGAAACAGGTTCGCAAGGCAGCAGGAAGTGCGCACAGGAGGTCTGAGTGACAAAAATGGTGGGGTCTGTCTGCATCCTCTCAGAGGCTGTCACGGGTGCGATGCCTCGTAGTGTTACTACTGCGGTTCGATCCCTGGCCCTAGCCCCTTTCCTAAGGGCCTGGCAGCGGCTCGGGTCTTCCCAAGCTAGACTAGCGGTGCAAGGCGCGGCGGCGGCGCCCCTCAGCGGCCGCAGATGGCGGCGCTCCAGGTGATTGAGCCACTAGACTGACGGCACTCCTGACAAAAGCCGCGGGAACAAGGCATCTCTCGCGAGAACAAGGATCCTATTTGGGCGCATGCGCGAGCGGCGTTTCTCTCTTTTCCGGTTATCGTGGTGTAGGGAACCATGAGGTTTGTGTCGTTTAGTCGTCCTATCCACGTTCATCCGCGCCTCTGGGCGCCCCCGTGGGGAGGGAGACATTGCGGGCAGAAGCCCCGGGGGTTCTTGCCCCTGCTTCGCTGAGGTGCATTTCTTGTCAGGCTTCGGCCTGCGGGCCTGGCGTTCGAGTTGGCGCGCCAAGGCCGGTCTCCTGTAGGGTCCCTCTTCCCCGGGGTTGGTCCTTGGGCCCGAGTCGCCCCACTTGGGCTGTCCAGAAACCCCCGGGGAGTAATCCCTAGGCCCTCCCGCGCCCGAGGCTTCTGACACCCCCGGGGGTTGGTGCCCGGATCCCGGGCTTTGACCGCTCGTCTTGCTTGTCTCTCGCAGCAGCAAAGTCTCCCGCGACACCCTCTACGAGGCGGTGCGGGAAGTCCTGCACGGGAACCAGCGCAAGCGCAGGAAGTAAGTACTTACTTAGAAAGCGGGGAGAGCTTTGGGGAAAGCCGCTGGAGGCTTGTTACAACTTTGTTAACTTTCTCTTTAAGGTTTTTGGAGACTGTGGAGCTTCAGATCAGCCTGAAGAACTATGACCCTCAGAAGGACAAACGCTTCTCGGGCACCGTCAGGTTGGCACCGTTCCGATCCCACCCAGCCCTCAGTGCCCCCGTGCTGTCCGGTCTCCTCCCTTGCGGCTCCAGTGGAGCTCGAGGCGGCCGGGCACGTGCGGCACTGTAGTGCCCGGGTAGTTCAGACCCCCTGCTCCGGGCAGGCGTGGCTGGACGGACCCCCACCCTGGGTCTTAAAAGATGAGGGGAGGCGTGGGGAGGCTTTGGCCAAGCCCGCCGGCTAGTTTGAGAAGCCAGACTAGCTGTTGGTGAATGTGGACGGCTCTGGGTAAGGCTCAGTGCTCAGCGGCCCCAGACTCCTTCACCTTCAGCCTCGGGAGCCTAGGGCTGGACGTGACCTATCCTGTCCCCCCCCTGCCCCCAAAATGCAGGCTTAAGTCCACTCCCCGCCCCAAGTTCTCCGTGTGTGTCTTGGGGGACCAGCAGCACTGTGATGAGGCCAAGGCTGTGGATATCCCCCACATGGACATTGAGGCGCTGAAGAAACTCAACAAGAATAAGAAACTGGTCAAGAAGCTGGGTGAGTGTGCTTGATGTGGTTTTATAGGTGGGGTAGATTGGGGGCAGATCTCTTGGGAGTGGTAGAATATAGGGGTATTTCTGCTATTTGGATTTTTTTTTTTTTTTTTTGCTATTTGGATTTTAAAGCGATGAAGGGGTACAGTCACGACCAAGCTTCTGCTGTGCTTGGCCAACTGGAAATTGGAACTTAGCCATGTGAAAATTCTTTCTTTGCTTTGAGGGTTATCATTAAGGGAAGAAGGCCAGGTAATGGTTCTTTTCTAAGCAGGTGAGCTCTGTCAAATTGACAGGTCAGATGCTAGTGCCTTCTGGGTTGGAATTTCTATGTAGAGCTCGGTGTTGTTTCATTTTAATCTTTATTCTATATGATTCGAGTGTTCTACAGGTGAACAGGTTCTTCAGTTGGGTGACTAGGAAGTAGGAAGGTGGGATTTGAAGCCAGGCAGTCTTAATTACAGTGAGCCTTTTTCATTGCAACATGGATTGTGAGTCAGTGTGGCCTTATGCCACCAGGTTTCATGTGGTTGTTTGGCCAGTAAAAGTCCAGAAGACGGAGCTCATACTGGCCCGAGGAGAGGATGAAAAAGACTTGGTAGTTGTGGAAAGGGTAGAGTGCTGATTAGAGGCCACTTCTGTGGTTGGGTCACAGAGCTCTGTTTTAGAGTTGTATTGAGGGGCCAGGTCCTAATGGCTTTTTCTCTCTACCAGCCAAGAAATACGATGCCTTTTTGGCTTCAGAGTCTCTGATCAAGCAGATCCCCCGAATCCTGGGCCCAGGCCTGAACAAGGCTGGCAAGTTCCCTTCCTTGTTGACCCACAATGAGAACATGGTGGCCAAAGTTGATGAAGTGAAGTCCACGATCAAGTTCCAGATGAAGAAGGTGAGGTGGTCTGGCTGGTTGCATAGATTAAATAGTGGTGATGGTGGCAGGGCCTTGCAGTTTACCCACATTGTCTGAGTGGAAGCCCTGGTATGCATTTCTGTGGATTCTTGGGATTTGTGACAGTCACTTTACAGGATTGAAGATTTTCAAATAGCTCTGGTCTTCTTGGTCTGAGGGCAAAGCATTGCTTATTAGGGCACTGGAAGGGGGGAGGAATAGACCCATCTGGCTTGTAGATTAGCCCACTCTCCACAGTTGGTTTCTTTGAATCAGGCCACCAACCTGATTTGACCTTCTCCTCACAGGTGCTGTGTCTGGCAGTGGCTGTTGGCCACGTGAAGATGACAGATGATGAGCTTGTGTACAACATCCACTTAGCTGTCAACTTCCTGGTGTCATTGCTCAAGAAAAATTGGCAGAACGTCAGGGCCTTGTACATTAAGAGCACCATGGGCAAGCCCCAGCGTCTGTACTAAGGCACAGCTTAATAAACCGTACTAAACCATCAGCAGTGTCTTCTGTGGCTTTGGGAAGGGAGGGAAGTGCTTTGCTACCCTGCACTGATGAGCCAGTGATGGGTAGTCATTTATTACAAACAAGGCAAGGCCTTTCTGCCCTCAAAATCATGGAGTAATGCTGAAACTTCTTAAAAAAACCTTTATCTACTTGTGTACAAGGTGTTAAGTGGCTAAGTTGTGTCCAAACCCTTTGAGACCCCATGGACTGCAGCATGCCGGGCTTCCCTGTCCTTCATCTCCTGGAGCTTGCTCAAGCTAATGGCCATTGAGTTGGTAATGCCATCCAACCATCTCTTCCTCTCACTCCTGCCCTCAGTCTTTCCTAGCATCAGGGTATTAACCAAAGGGATTTGTCATTTTAGCTTACAGGTTGTAACCATTACATCTAATCTTATGGGCATTTAATTTCGGTTCTCAATGTGGTAGTCCTGACTTGCTCTTCTGGCAATACAGTTAGTGATAAAATACCTAGGCCTGTTGAACAGTGTTCCCAGTAGGTAAGGAGGGGGAAAAGCTGGCTAAGACTGACAGTTTTACTGAAAGGAAAAAGTTTTATTCCTAGTATGGGGTTGGCCAAAAAGTTCACTCTGGGTTTTGTAAGCTGGCACAGAAAAAAAACGACTTCCCTATAACTCAATTGGTAAAGAATCTGCCTGCAATGCCTGGGTCAGGAACATCTTGAAGGAAATGGCAACCTACTCCCAGCATTCTTGCCTGGAAAATTACATGGACAGAAGAGCCTGGCAGGCTACAGTTCATGGGGTCTCAGAGTTGGACACGACTAAGTGATTAACAGAACAAACTTTAGTTAACTCCAGGAAAATGATTGGGAGCTTACAAACTAAAGTGTTGAGCACATTGAAAGCTGGGAGTTGAGTAATTTAGGGCATTTTCTGAAGTTGTGTGTTTTTTGTTATCCAAAGAAAAAAGGCAACACAGGGAAAATCTATGATTTGGTAACTAGAGGAATGTAGTATGAAAAATAGTTCACAAGTGATTACATTTTATATCCTGTCTCTTACAAAGCTGAGTATGGCAAAAGGTATGAGAGTGATTAGGTGAAGGCCGGCAAACCGCCTGTGATTTCTCAGGTGGGCCCCAAGTGCACCCTTGGTGGCCAATTCTGAGAATGATCACAGCCTGTGAGGTAAAAGTAAATCACTTCTAGGAGACCGGCTGTGCCAGCAGCTGTGCTGTCATGAGCAGCATCACAGCAGAGAAAGGGTTTCCCAGAAGAGGTTCCCATGACCAGCTGCATATAGTTTGTCGGGTGCAAGACCCGCCACCAGACTGGGCTGAGGCCCCCACTGCCTACGTGAATCCCAGCTCTACCACTCAGAAACGATGGGTATCTACTGAGCCAGCCTCTTCTGGAAAGCTCATCTGAAAGTGGAACTGACGAAGGTGCCTACTAAAAGCATGATGTGCTTTGCACAGTGCCAGGCACTTGGTACTCAAACAGCGGTTATAAAATGGTAATTAGGCATAGCTACCTCCATGTGTGTTCTAGACCTGGCACATAAATACCTGCTTGTCTGGCTCAGTTGGCTGTAGGATAGATGGAATGGAGGTCATCCTGAGGACAGCTGTCTCATCAATGGTGATGCGTGGGGAGAACAAGGTGCCTTCAGGATCAGTCTCACCCTCGCGCTCCTACCCCCAACCACTCTGTCTCGCTGTGCCGCGTGTGGGATTTTAGTTCCCCAACCAGGGATCTAATCCACGCCCTCTGTGGTAGAAACACCAAGTCTTAATAAAAATAGTTTCGGAAATTCTATGGGTATGTTTTGGAAATTCTTGGGAACTTGAGTTTTACTGGATTACTGATTTGCATCACCTGGATTTAAAAATTAAACCCACTCCCCACTTTATAAAATCTATTAGGCCTTATGTATTGGTGCAGGAGTCCTTGAAAACTATATTAAACTACCGTGACTCCCTGCCTTCTGCTGGCCTGCTCAGAAGCTGTTTAGAGCCACGGTGCCTACCCTCCAGAGGCCCATAGCACCACACTAGAGAGCAAAGAGTGGGAGACAGGACGGGAAAGGAGACTGATTTGATTATAAATGACAGTTGAGCTATCTTAGCCAAGCCTCAGCCTCTAGGATGACTCTAGACTAAAGCCTAGTGTGCACCTGAGTTAGAAATCTGGGGGGCCCCAGTTCTCCAGCATTTGTGGTTTAGCCACTAAGTCATGTCTGACTCTTGTGATGCCATGGACTGTAGCCCTCCAGGCTCCTCTGTCCATGGGATTCTCCAGGCAAGAATACTGCAATGGGTTGCCATTTCCTTCTCCAGGGGATCTTCCCGAACCAGAGACTGAAGCCGCGTCTCTTGCATTGGCAGGTGGATTCTTTACCACTGAGCCACCTGAGAAGCCAGCCTTGGTACTAGAGGGAAATAAAGAGCCCCCAGGAAACCTCATGGCAGCGCTCAGGCTTTGTGGACCTGGCAAAATGATGGCCCACCTCCATCTTCCCTAAGGACATGGGAACAGGAACAGAGGGGCAGGAGAACTGCTGGCCTCTTTGGTTCCTTGCTTTCTTGGCCTTTCCTTACAGCTTCCCACAAAACCCCGGGCAGGGAGAGCTACTTCCAGGAGAGCGCTAGGTTTTGGGTTCATAAAACCCACCTTCTTATTGCGTTCCTTCACTATTTTGAGACCTCAGAACTATGTAATTTTCACCCACCGCGAATCTGTTGCATTTGTATGTGGGGGTGAGGGTGGCAAGTGAGGAGGGCAGCTGTATTTCACTTGAGCTTTCATGAGACCTACATTATTCTATTAGAAATTACCTGGAGGCTGTTTATTCCAGGAGCATGAAGGCAATAACCCACGTGAAGCTGATTCAAGCACCCAACAAATATATTCACCTATTAGTAGAGATTGGATTTTGTATCCAGCCCTAGGCCTAGCAGAAGACGGGTTTCTCATAAACCAATTTCTGTCTGCAGGACACCCTTCCATCTGGCTGGGGCTCCAGGTACCCTCCCCATCTTGCAAGCAACAGTCTCGGGTCCCGCCAATGCAGTGGACCAAGACAACAGGCCACCTGATTATTCAATAGTATACTAGGTGGCTAGGCTTGAAGTCAGAAGACCAGGTTCAAATCCTGGTGTTGCCACTGACAGCTGAGTGAGAACATTTAACCTCTTCTGTTTCCCCATCTGCAAAATTGGAAGTTGGGCCAGAATGATACAGAAACTAGATTTCAGGGTAGGGTTGCCAGATTTAGCAAATGAAAATACAGGATGCCAAGTTAAATTTTAATCTCTATTTTTTTTTGGCCACACCATGAGGCACGAGGAATCTTACTTTCCTGACCAGGGATTGATCCCTTGCCCCCTGCACTGGGAACATGGGACCTTAAGAGAAGTCCCTAAATTTGAATTTCTGGTAAACAGCTGTCCATGAGTTCACCATCTCCCCACCCTCTCCCCCCACTCTGAGGTCCCAGCTGTGTCAGCACCGGAGAGCTCAAAGGCGAGAGGTTTTCCAGGCACAGAGGCAGGCTGGAATCCGGCTGCCCCCAGCGAGCAGCCACCCACTTGGGGGGCGCTCACTTCCCTGAGGTTCTTTCCTCAGAGTGGAGTGCGGATGGGATGGTAAAACCCGCAGTGGCCCCTATGGACTGTGGGGATTTAACAGGGGCCCCATCTCAGTATTGAAGGCACCTGGGGCAAGTCACCGCATTGAAAGAGACAGTGCAACACAGCGCTCGGGCCAGCGCTGGTCACACTTCCATGCTCAACTCATGGGGGGGGCGGGAGAAAGCTTTCACAAGACCCTTGAATCATATCTATTAAAGATACTTTTTCTTTTTTTTCATCTTTTGGCCACACCCATGACATGTGGGATCTAGCTCCCAGACCAGGGATTGAACTCACCCTCTGTATTGGCAGCGCAGAGTCTCAACCACTGGACCACCCAGGAAGTCCCAGTACATATCTATTTCAAGTGTGGGTGGAATTGGGGCCCCCCCACCCAGAGGAGACAGGGCGGGCGGGGTGACACACTAGGACCTGCCCCAGGAGGAGCGCCCACCCGAAGCAGAGAGGCCTGGCGCACAAGCGACCGGTCACACAACTAGCCCACAAACAAATAACTTTAATTTTTTTTTTTTTTTATAAGCAGGAGCCGGGCCTTCAGGCCTTCTGCCCCAGCCTTGTGCCACATGTATGATATAACCCATCACAGCTGGATTTTAAAAAATACACAAAAAATATATAATATACATTATAAAACCTAGGTTGGGTTTGGAGGTGGCCTGAGCAATATGCAAACTGTGAGGACCTTCAGGAAGCTCAGGGGCGGCGGAAGGAAGGGGCACAGTACTTCATATGAAACTCATAAATACCCACGGGCGGCGGCTGGAGGCGGAGGGGCCTGGGTGACGGGGAGGGATAACCAGCAGTCCCAGGTCTGGGTGCGGGGAGCTGCCGCTCCAGGCCAGAGAGACCGAGGTGGGGAAAACAACAGAAGAGAACGGCGTTCCCCAAGGGTTCACCACCAGATGCAAGTCTTAGGCAAGAGAAACTGTCAAACCTTTCTGCTGCCCATTGTCCCTGGGCCACGGGTCTTCCCCGGGGGCTGGGACTCCATCCTCGGACCTGACCCTCCAGCCTGTTTTGGAGCCCGGGCCTGCCCCTGGGAACCTTTGCCCACAGGGAGGTTTCTCAGGGGGTCCTGGGACCGGGCCAGGCCGGGCAGCTTGGATCTGACCAGGAAGCCCCCGGGGCCTGGATCTGCAGGCTGGTAGGGCCCTGGGGTCTGTCTGGACACCCACCCAGCCACCCTGGCCCTTCAGAGCAGACCCTCTGGCCCCTGTGGCCGGCCCCCACCCCATGGAGGTAGTGTAAACCTGGGCTTTAGGGACAGGCTGCCCCGGGGGTGGACTCCCAACTTGCCCACCTCTCCCCCGGGTCCCTCGACGGAGACACTGAGCCCCACTCTCACCCTGCAGGGTCTGAGGATGGCACGAGGGGGCCTGCCCCAGGCCTGGCACACCGCAGGCACACAGAAAGCATAGGCCCTCTCTCTCCCCAACACGACCCCAGCTCAACACTCCCCCGTCCGGGGCCTCTGCACTCCGGCTCCTCGCCCACCACAGTCCCCTGAAAGGTCAGCAGCCACGCACCCCTGAGCTGGAAGGCGTCCTCCCAGTCTTTCGAGGTTGGGCAGAGCTGGTGATGGTGGTCGGCGTCCGGCCGGGCTGCCCCGGCGCTGAGCCCCGCCTCTCTCCTCCTTCAATGAAAGCGCAGAACAGTGGCAGGGAGTGGACGTGCAGGGGTGGGTGGGGAGGCCTCCAGGTCCTCCATCCTGGACCCCTGGGGCGGGGGGGACCAGGCAGGCGTGTGGGAAAGATACTCGTCCTGGATCCTGGCGGTGGTGGTGGTGGTGGGGGGCGCCGAGGGCACCCTAGTCTTTGACGAGTTTGTAGACGTGGTGCTGGGCTCCATGCTCGCTGGTGGAGACTTCAAAGACGAAAGCAATGACGAGCAGGGTCTCCTGGGAGTCCCGGCTGGTGACCACCTGGGGGCCGGGTAGGAAGAGATGGGAGGTCAGGCGGCCCAGGGCTGGGGTGCGGGGCGGAGAGGTGGGGGGTGTCCTCCTTTCTGGGGCTCAGTCTCCTCCTCTGAGGAATGGGCTTGGCTACCCCCGCTTCGAGGCCCCTGTGCCTGGGGGCCCCTGACCCACCCCCATGCCCCCTGTGCCCAGGTGCCCCCCGCCGCCTCCGCACCTGCAGGACGGTAAAGTTCTCCAGGACGCTGTTCATCATGTATTTCTCTGGCAGGTGCTTGAGCTTGTGGATAAAGTTGATCATGTACTCACACATGGGCGAGCGGTGGATGCGGTACACAAAGCGCCCGTTCTCCAGCCTGGCATACTCGGTCTGCGGGAGCCGGAGGGGGTGGGCAGGGGGCAGGCGTCAGTTGGCCTGCCCACTCCCAGCAGCCCACCCCCACCCCAGCCACGTCCCTCGCTGTGGCCCCCCACTCACCTCCACCTTCTCCACTACCTGCTTGCCAAAGGAGCACACCTTGGTGGAGACGCTGATGGTCATGCTATCGGCCGAGCTGTACTGGGAGCTGACCCCATAGAAGGCGCCTGGGCCCTCCTGGATGGTGCTGTTGAGGTCGGCCTGGAGGAGAGGGCAGGGCAGCATGAGGTGCTGCCCGAGGCCAAGGGAGGCATCCCGCCCGGGGGCCCATCGCCTGCACGGTACCCACAGGCCCAGGCAGAGAGCGCAGGGGCAGGGGTCGGGAGGGCGGGCCCGGGGGGCACTCTGCACCTGGCGGGGGCCGTCGGGAACAGAGGGACGAAGGCAGCTCACCCAGAACTTGACGAGGAAGAAGGCGTTGGGGGGCCCCTTCTCATAGAGCTCCTTCAGGCCGCCTTTCTTCTCAGGGAACTTGTCATATATCTGACGCACATCCACTGCCTCCAGGGGCGGGTCTGAGAAGGCGGGGTTCGTCTGGCCGATGTGCACAAACAGGTGTTTGCTGTACTGTGGGGAGGGCGCAGTACAGGGTCAGGAGAGCACACGCGCGTGCAAGCCCCGGGGCGGCGGGGGGAGATGGGCTGCACAGAGACAGACCCCCCCCTCCCCACGGTGTCCCAGCCCCATGACCCTGAGCGGTGGCCCCGGACCACACAGACCCTGCCCCCAGCCCCACGGTACCGTGTCAGGATCTCGCTGCACCTCCATGAAGGCGGAATATTCGAGGAGCCGCAGCCGGGAGGAGGCGATGGTGCGGTCCTGCCACACGGGCACAGAGGCAGCAGCGGAGGGGAGTGGGGCCAGGGGCTCGTAACCTGGGAGGACGAGATGGACCCTGGTCTGCACGGGGTGCTGTGCGGCTACACACAGACGCCCCCGCCTGCACAGGGCCTGTGTGCCAGCTGGAAAACGGCCCCGCGTTTGGACGGGAACACGGGATGGATTCTGACCCCTTTGCCAGGAGTCCTTGTGCAGTGCGGAGCCCGCACCCCTGTGTGCTGTGGCCTCAGTAATGTACCCCAGTGGGTTTCTCCTTGTGTCACTGTTAATGTGTGTCCAAACAGAAAATACAAGGCAAGTGAAAAGGCAGACTTAGAAAACGAACTTACGGTTGCCGAGGGGAAGGGATAATTAGGGATGGATGTGTACACACTGCTATATTGAAAATGGATAAACAACAAGGACCTGTTGTATAGCACAGGGAACTCTGCTCAACGTCATGTGTCACACTGGATTGGTGGGGGGCGGTTGCGGGGAGGATGGATACATGTGTATGTATGGCTGAGTCCCTTGCTGTTCACCTGAAACTATCACAACGTTAATTGGCCGTAAGTGTTAGTTGCTCGGCTGTGTCTGACTCTTTGCGACCCCATGGACTAGAGCCTGCTAGGCTCCTCTGTCCATGGAATTCTCCAGGCAATACTTCTGGGGTGGGTAGCCATTCTACCCCAATACAAAATAAAAATTCAAAAATAAAAAGACAAGTGAAAATGGAAAAATAAAAACTATCCAGAATCCCAATACCTAAACGGAGTAAAACTCCATGAAGATTTTGGTGTATTTTCCTAGAAAGAATTATATATACACACACATATCAATTTAACACTTTTGGTGGTGTGTACTTGTAACAGAGTTCTGGAAGCAACACTGTAAAAGGTAAGGGGCTTATTCCTGGCCTGTTCCAATCCCCTACAGATGCTACCCACCCCTCCCTCCCACTATGCATACATGCACATGCGCACGTGTGCACACACACACACACGCACACACACACACAGTCAGGCCCGGGCCTGTTCCAATCCCCTACAGATGCTACCCACCCCTCCCTCCCACTATGCATACATGCACATGCGCACGTGTGCACACACACACACACGCACACACACACACAGTCAGGCCCGGGCCTGTTCCAATTCCCCACAGATGCTACCCACCCTTCCCTCCCAGTATGCAAACATGCACACATGCGAACACGCACACACACACACACACACACACACACACACACACACACACAGTCAGGCCCAGGCTCTCCTGAGCAGACGTGCAGGTGCTGAAGGAGGGACAGGTGGTGGTGGCTGCCTCATGCGGGGAACTTACTGCTGAGTGTTGGCGGCAGGGGCGGCTGGACAGGGTAGGTTGGCTGTGCAAAGGGCTTGATGCTGCAGACAGGAGCACAGGCTGGTTAGAGGATCGCCCCCTTCCCCACCTTCCGCCTGGCCCAGTCACATGAGTCTCCTCTGGGACCCCCGTAGGGAGGAACCTGGCCTTCCTGTGCACTTCTCTGAAATGCATGCCGACCAGCTAACTTCCAAGTGTTCTGTTTTCTTCATGTGTTAACTTTTATGAAGTCTGAATGCATCTCACAACTGATGTGCACATTTAATGTAGCATTTCAAACCCCACCCTGCAGACCTGCTCCTTAAACCGAGGGCGTGTCTTAGGAAGAAATTCATCCTGGAGTTGAAGGAGCTGAGAATACTTGGCTACCCGACTTGTTGACTGAGAGACTGACTCAGAGATTAACTGAGTGAAAAATGATTGTAAGATGGATGACAAGTGGTTGATGAATGAACAAACACATGAATGAAAAGACAGAAGCATTAGCTCTATGAACTGGTGCTCTCCAACCCTCTATTTTTAAATTAAGATTTTGCTCAGCTGTTGCTGGAACCCAGATGGGAAGGGAAGTCCAGCACGGCTCGCAGGGGAAGGAAGAGGGTGGGGGAAGGACATGTCCCAGTACTCACTCCTGAGAGGGTCCAGGCTGCTGTCCCAGGAGAGGGGGGCTGCTCCAAAACTGCAGAGACGGGACAAAGGCCAGGGTCCCTCAGTATCCAGGACCCCCACCTCGCCCACCCTAAAGGCACTCCCTCACCCCAGTTCCACCTCCCAGGACCACCGTACCCGTGACGAAGTAGAGAAGACGGCCTGGGGCAGAGGGGAGGGTGGGCTGAACTTGTTCTGTAGGACACTGGCAGAGACGATCTGGGCGGAGGACATGGACGCCATGCTCTGGAGGGCTTTGTCCTTGGAGACCTGGTCCTGGGGAGGAGAGAAGCCCTGTGAGGCCTAGGCCAGGCCAGAGACAGGATGGGTCCCTGCCTCAGGGGCCCCCTCCCAGGCCCCATCTCCTAAGTGTACATCACCCCTCTGATTACAATCCACAGGAAGAGATACTTTTATTTTATTCCATAACCCAGTATACGTGAAAAATATTTCCCTTCATTTTGCCTATTTTGTGTGTCACATACTCTCATAGTTTCGATTTCATCAGCGGTTCTCAAAGTCTGGTCCGCGGACCAACAAGCACCAGCATCACCTGGAAGCTTATTAGAAATCAAATTCTCAGGCCCCACTTCAGACCTAATGAATCTGAAACTCTGAGGGTGAGGCTGAGAAATCTGGCTCCCTAAGCCTTCCAGGTGATCCTGATATAAGCTAAAGTTTGAGAACCACTATCATCCATTAAAAAAAAAAGTGCTGTTTGCACAGTCTATTATGCTGATTTCGCAATCCATGATCTGAAAATTCTGCATTAGGTGCTTTCCCATCCACTGCCCTTCCCCCGCCCCCAGGGCAGGGGCAGTGCTACTTACCAGGTTCATGGCCTGTGGAAGAGAAAGAGGGTGGATTAGACGAGACACAGAGGAGCCCGGATTGAAGGGGGGGGGATCATTTCACCACCTTTCTCTCAACACCCACCTGGCTCTCGGGGTCCTGAGGGGCCCAGGGAAGCTCAGAGGCACTTGTGGACCTTCCCCCAGCCCCCCGCCACCCAGAGGGAGTCCGTGTCGGCTGAGGGTGCCCTGGAAAGGGCAGGATGAGGGTGGAGGGGCTGGAGATCTAGTTAGGGGACGAAGCTGGGGCCCTTTGGGTCTGTCCACACCACTGGGGCCATGCTACAGGCAGAGGAGCGGGGGCAGCAGGCCTGGTCTGCTGGGCAGCCATGGGCAGAGAAGGGGTGCAGCCTACCCCAGGCTGGGGCCACAAGCCCAGGCTCTGAGATCCTCAGCCCCAGGGCTGCCAGGATCGAGTGTCCAAGACAAGGAACGGCCATGCTTGCCAGTCCCCCTCCACCCCACCTGTGTCTCGTCCCTGCCCACCCGAAGTCCCCATGCAATTAGCAAGCAGCAATTAGGAGGAAGGAGGAAAGGAAAATGGAGAAGAGAGGTGAGCCTCAGTGGCCCCCAGCTGGTCTTCCTCTCTCTCGCTGTGCGGCGGGCTGTCCTCCTGGGCTCCTTCCTACCTCCAGGGACCGTGGCCCTGTGCAGCATGAGGTGGCCACTGGGCTTCTTCTGCTTCTCATATTTCTGAGACCCCGCGTTCTGCCCACCTATAGCTCCACAACCCATTCCCTGTCCCGGGCTGGGGTCAGAGAGCAGCACCAGGCCCGGGCAAGGCCAGGCCAAGTGGCAGGGGACCCCCTACCTTCAGCTTGGACTGAATCTCCCGAGACTTCCGCCTGGCTAGAACCTGCAAGTGGCTAGAGACCTGCAGAGAGAGAAAGGAAGGAGAAAAAGAGCAGAAAGAACAGGAGAGGCGAGAACAGAGCTTCAGCCAGAAGAGAGCCACAGTGGGGCCGGAAAGCCAGCCAAGGCAGAGGCCTGAGCCGTGCAGACAGTGGTGGAGGCGCCGTGAGTGAGGAGGGGGCTGGAGGCCCCGGTCAGGCGCCTGACATACCTTGATGCCAACCTGGTACTCCCGCACCTTCTTCCGAGCTAGAACCTGTATGTGGCTGGACACCTAGGGGCCGCCCCGTGCCCGGCCAGAGAGGAAAACACAGACAGTGAGGAGGCATAGCTGGGGTGGCCACGGGCAAGGAGCATCCCAGCCCTTATTCCTGGGACCACCTGTAAGTGGGGGGGGGAACTGTGGGGCCCCTGTGGGCAGACACCCCTTTGCACTGCCAATTCCGCTCTCTTTTGGCCTGTTTTGATCGAGCCTACTGTGGCTTCCAGGACTACCATGTACAGTTGCACAAGTTGTTCACTGCGTAAGAACACCTGACCAGTGAGGGCTAAAATTTAGCCCAAGCTCTGCTGGCCGAGACACGTGCCCTGATGCGGGGCTGCATCTAAAGTAAAGGAAGAGAGACCCCTGGAATCCAAGATGACATCAGTCATACCAGTGACTGGAGAAGCTCCTGGATATCAAAACAGGGGAGCTGCTAAGCTGGATCGTGACGCAGGATTTCGCCCCTAAAGGCACTGCTGGAGCACTTCAGGAGTATGACAACAAGTGTGTCAATGTGAAGAAACGAAGCTTCGCCAGACTTTCCATGGTGCTGGCAGCTTACAAGCTTTTCAACTACCGCCATTCTTACAAGGAGCTCAAACACAAGCGGCCACGCAAGTACCACTGAAGAGGGCCCGACGTGAAGGGACACTCTGCATTCCTGACCATGACCTTTGCCTGGCAGCCCTGAATCCTTTCCTATCCTAATGGAGAATTAACACCCATTAAAAGATGACTGGTAAAAAAAAACAGAGGAAGAGCATCTTGTATTCTTCCAAGCACGGGTGACTTCTTCCTCACTGGACCCCTTTTTTTTCCAGTTGGCATCTCAGAGGCTAGCCATGGCCATAATGCTCCTGCTGGCCACCAGATTACACGCCAAGGCCAAATCCCTTACAGAAGGTCTCCCCTGAACCTCTGCCTAAGTCCTCCCAAGAAGACCCCAGCTTGCCGGCCTATGGAACCAGGCCTGGTCTCGCTCCTGCTTTGTTCATGTAGCTTCCTTCCCCAGCACGCCTTTCTTCCCTGCAATCATCTGACTGCAATGCAGGAGACCTGGGTTCCAACACATGGCAGTGTGGACCCTCTCTGTGTACACAGTATATCCTTTTAACTGCATTTCTTCTCCAGTTCCTCCTTCCTGAAGCCTCCCTCAACTGGCAAAACTGAGCTAGCCACAGTCTGGATGTGTGCGCCGTGGGCTTGCACAACACCCCCTTGACATTGTCAAGGATCTGACCCTGAGCCTCAGAGAACTAAACATCTCTGATTTTTTCCCCCATGAAACAAGCGGGAAGGAAGTCGAGGATCTTCTAAGCTGCTTCACTTTCAGTATCAGCAATTGCTGTTGGCTTGCCTTTCAAATTGTTTTTATCGACACAAAGAAACAGTTTTTCTTTTTAATCATGGACTAAAAATTACTATGTAAGGGCTGCTGGACAGCCCCCTGCTATCTGGTGAGGACCCAAATACACTAGTGCGTCTCATTTCACCGCACCCACGATTCAGACCTGCATCCAGCAAGATTCTTGATCATGTCACATCATGACAATAACCAGCATTTACCGAGCACAGCTAGTATTTTTTTGTTTGTTTCTAAATGTATTACTTATTTATTTGGCTGCACTGGGTCTTATTTGCAACAGGCAGGATCCTTAGTTGTGGCATGTGGGATCTAGCTCCCTGACCAGGGATTGAACCCAGATCCCCTGCACTGAGAGCTCGAAGTCTCAGCCACTGGATTACCAGGAAAGTCCTGCAGTGACTATTGTTCCCAGCACTTTACATGTACCAACTCATCTGAGCTTTACAGCAATGCTAAGAGGTTGGCACTAATATTATTCCCAATTTAATATGATTGGGATGATGAAACCAAAGCACAGAGAAGTTAAGCAACTCATCCAAGGTCACACAGCTGGACCCAAGTGGCCTGACAGTGGAGCCCACTTGGCCACCGCCAATAGGCCCTCAGCCCAGAGGACTTATCTCCAGATGGCCAACTCTGGGACAGCTGAAAGTCACATGGGACTTAATCCTAATGTAATATTTAGCTGTGCTTTCAATATGGACGCATTGTTGTCAGTTAGTCACTAAGTCGTGTCTGACATTTTGTGACCCCAGCACTGTGGCCTGCCAGGCTCCTCTGTCCATGGGATTTCCCAGGCAAGAATATTGAAGTGGGTTGCCACTTCCTTCTCTAGGGGATCTTCCTGACCTAGGGATCAAACCCACATCTCCTACTTGGCAGACAGATTCTTTACCACTGAGCCACTTGGGAAGCCCATGGAGGCATTGCATTTGGTATTAATTGCTGTGGTGGTGGTGGTTTAGTTGCTAAGTCGTGTCCGACTCTTGTGACCCCCATGGACTGTAGCCTGTCAGGCTCCTCTGTCCATGGGATTCTCCAGGCAAGAATATTGGAGTGAGTTGCCCTTTCCTTCTCCAGGGGATCTTCCCGACCCAGGAGTTGAACCCAGGTCTCCTGCATTGCAGCCAGATGATTTACCAACTGAGCTGTGAGGGAAGCCCATTAATTGCTGTCAAGTAGCTATAAAAAATAAATTTAAAAAACTGCATTTTTTTTCAACCAAAAGTAAAATGAAAACCACCAAAAAACCTTGCATTGCTCTTTGTGACACATAGACACACCTTGTTCTCACAACCACAGGTTGGGTCCCTCTTTAAGGAGATATCAGACATCAGAGTTCTAATAATAAAGTTAGAGGAGTGTCACCCTTGCAAAATGACAAAAGCCAGAGGTTTTTAAAATTCTGAGCTTACCAACAGCTAGTACGTAAAATGTCATTGTACAGCCAGCCTTCTTGGGGTATCTGGCCAGGAGCAGGTATGATGCTGGACCCAGAATTCAGAGGATCTGTTCCCTCCCTGGGTCTCACTTGAAGATCCCTGGGCCCCTTCCCACTCTGACCAACAGGTTCCTATAAACATGTCTTCTGGGTGAAGTAGGACACACCTCCCCAAGACAGTGCCCTCTTCCTGTGCCTGGGATGGCGGTTTGTAATGACTATAATAATAAGAGCAATAGGAGTGGCAAATTCTTACACAAATACACTGTTTTACATTTCAGCTAACTGAAAAGCCGAGGAACAGAGGCTGGGAGGTGAGGCATCCCCTGCCCGCAGGTAGAGGAGCAAGTATTTGAAGCCGGGGGCTGAATGGCTAGTATTCCTCCCGTGGCCCCAGGCTTCAGGGAGCTGGGCCCTGTCTGTCCGGTTCTTGGCAGGATCCCTAGTGCCGAGTGAGCACAGTAGTAGCTCAACGATTTGCTAAAGGAATAAATGCTGTGCGGTCTGAGCTGGCCCAGGGACTTCCCTGGTGGTCCAGCGGCCGAGCTCCCAATGCAGGGGGCCCGGGGTTCGAACCCCGTTCAGGGAACTAGATCCTGTGTGCCACAAGGAAGACCTGGTGCAGTCAAGTAAAATAAAATAAATAATAAACTAAAAACAACAACAACCATGTGCTGGCCCAGGGAGAGTGACTAATGAAGCCCTGAATAATGAGGGAGCAATTTCCACACTGGGTGAGTGGACCCAGAACCTTCCTTGGAGACAGTGGGGATCTCAGGGGTGGGTGGCAAGGCCCAAATCCCACCCAGACAGGGAGGTTCGGGCGGTGCTGACCTCGGGTCTCCAGGGCCCTGACTCCAGCCTGCCTCTCTTACCCCACATGCAATGCACCCTAAGGGGCTCCCTGCAGGTTTCCTCCCCGGACTGGAAACCACCTGATCATCTCCCAGATCACCAGTTTCTTCCATGCCCACCACCGCTGCCCTCACCACGGTCGCTGCCCAGGCCACTGCTGCAGATCTAGGTCCCTGTCTCCGCCTGGCCCTCCCTACGCGCTGCCTCGGGGGCTCGGGGGACAGGCCTTAACAGCTGCCGCTCCCTGATCTAGTCCCTTCCAGGCCCCCAGCTGCCCCCAGGGAAACCTGGCCCTCGGGCACCAGCCACATCTCTCCACCTCTCCCTCCACACACCACCCCAACTGAAGGCTCTTTCCCTGTCCAGTGGATCCAGCCGCCAACCTGCCAAGCGACCTTAGGAAGTTACTTAACTTTCCTGGGCTTCCGTTTCCTCACCTGTAAGATGGAGATAATTACTGTACCTACTTCACAAGGCTGCTATGAGGACTAAATACATGAACATAAAGTCAACTCTGGAGGCGTTAACAATTATTATTTGTACAGCCAACTTCCTCAGCCTCGAAGAATCATCTTCCTTTCCTCCTGCCTGGTTAAATCTTGTTCCTTCTTAAAAAAGGCATCTTGAGCATCGTCTCCTCCAGGAAGCCTTCCCAGCCCTCCCTCCTCCCTTCCCCTGCCTGCTCAGGGTTAGATGCTTGTCCAACAGCGCACACGCCAATCTCGGCCATGCTGCCCTCCTCTGCACTCATCTGTCCAACTGTCCGTCTCCCTGACTGGTCAGTGAGCCACTCAGAGGAGGGACACACAGCTGCTACAGTTGCCCAGGGATCTGTGGTCGCCGAACCAAAGATCTGGGGGAGGGGAGCGGTCACAAAGGACAGTGGGGACTTCTTCCCCGGAGGTCCAGTGGAGGAGGAGACTCCTCGCTCCCAATGCGGATGGCTCAGGTTCAATCCCAGGTCGGGGAACCAGGGCTGAGTAATGGGGCGAATCCGAGGAAGTGGGCAGGGCAGTGGGCTAGCTCGGCTGGGAAGGGGCTGAAGGAGGCGGGAAGAGGGTGTCTTTGGCGGGGCGGGGGGCGGCGCGCGCACAGCATAAATCATCTCTTACCTGTTTTCTCGTCCTAGTCTTCCCCGTCCTCAATTTAATATAGCGTGCAATCAACTCATTTCGACCTAGATTGGGATGAGAGGAAAATGGGAAGTGGGCAAAGAGGAGAGCCCCCTCCCCAGCTGGAAACCACACCGCGCCCCCCTCCACTCCTCTTCTGTTCCCCCCTCTCTGCTTTCACCCCACACCAGCCCTCTCCCTGCCACCCAAGGGGCACAAGCAGAGCAGCTGAAGAAGCGGAAGCCCCAGGGTTCCCCCACCACCTCCAGGACCTGGGGGGGCTGCTCACTGGGGGAGGGGTCGCAGAGCAGGAGGTGGAACAATGTCAGGCGGCCTGCCGGGGGTTTTCCCTGCGAGACGGACAGGGGCAGGTGTGGCCGAAGGGCGGCAGGACAGCTGGGCCCCCCACTCCCAGCCCCGGGCAGGGCTTCCTTTCCCCCTGTGTTGTCACCGAGGGGGTGTGTGCATGCGTGTGTGACATCTCCTCCTGGGCACACATCCCCGTGTGTCTGTAAGAATTCTGGGCCCTGGGTCCGTCCTAGTGTCCTGGCCATCAGGAGTCCCTGGACAAGTCCCTGCCCTTCTCTGGTGGAATAGGCGGGAAGGACCGGGCAGTCCCCAACACGCCTCCTACACCGACAGCCTGGGTCAAGAGGTGTCACTGAGCGCATCACCGTGTCCTTGAGCTTGTCAGCTCCAAGTCACTGGTTCCCAGTGTCTGTCCTGCCCTGTGAGAGCGAGCTCAGCCTGTCAGCCTTGGATGGGGGGTCTGCTCTGTAGCCCAGACCCTCGGGGTACCCAGAGGCTGGCCGGTGTCTGAGGGTTTGGCCCTGTGAAGCGGGCTGTCGTGGTGCTTGGGACACATGGTGCGGTGTATGTGAGCATCCTCAGGGGGCATACCCCTTACCCCCAACTCCAGGCCCCCTGCCCCCCAACTATAGCCTCCGCAGAAGGGCCACATTCTCCAAATTCCTCTTCCATGACAGAACCAGGCCCACTGCCCCTCCCTTCCTGCCTGCCCCCTCCACCCCACTCCCTCCGCCCTGTCTAAAAATACCCTGCGGGGCTGCCCCGGCCATCTGGGAGGTGGCGATGGGGGCAGGTGGCCCCCATCCCGGGGAAGGCACCCGGGAACACCTGCCCGCCCCTTGAGTGGGCCTGGGCTGGTGGTGGGTGTGTGCTCGTGGGAGGGGAAGGGGACCCAGGCCGCCCAGCTGTCTCCCTTCTGCGCCCGCCACGGCGCTGGACACCGGGTGCAGACGGCCTGCCCCGCTCCAGAGGGCTGGAGGATGCTGGCAAGGAGCCAGCAGCAGAAGGGCTGAGTTATCCCAAAAATGCGGCCCTGGGAGAGCCCTCTGAGGAAGGAACAGGGTGGGGGGGGGGACACTCCCTTCTGGAGGCAGGAGGTGGGCCAGGTGGCAGAGGGAGGCAAGCAGGAAGCCTGGGAGGAGGTGAGACCCTCTTCCCCAGGCGGGCCCTGTCCCAGAGCGGGCCTCTCACCACCCTGCAGTCCCCCTCCCCGACCCCCCCTTGATGGTGGGAACCCCTGCTCTGCGCTGGGATCCCACCCCAGGCCTCAGCCCTCGGGGGGCTCCCTGACGTCCTCCTAGGAGAGGGACCCTCCCCAACATCCTCCTAGGAGAGGGACCTGTCTTCAGGTCCAGACCAGAACACACCAAACTGACCCAGTTTCCGGGGCCCACTGAGTCACCCCGAAACCTCCACGCCGGTAGGGGCGAGGAGAGGAGGGGCAGCCAGGGGGTGTCGCGTGTGGGTTGCGCTCTGGTGGAGGGGGCAAGCCTGGCCTGTTTGTGAGGAGGATCCAGACACACAGGCTTGCACGCCCAGACTCGCCCGCCCGCCCGAGGAGGGCTGGAGGCCCCGCGGGACTTCGCCAAACCGGTTGGGTGAGGGGGCAGAGAGCAGGGGGAGGGGCGGGGAGGGCCAGGCGCCTCCCCAAGTCCGGCCCAGGGTCCCCTGCCTCCCCGCACGCACCATACATCTTGCCCTCGTCCGACAGGATGATCTTGCGGCGGCCGCAGGGGGGGTAGATGGCCAGGGCCTCCTGGAAGCTCTGCTCGATGTCCGGGCTCCACACGCCCTCCGCGTCGTTGTCCAGCCCCTTGTCCAGGCCCTCGGGCCCATCCTCCCGGGCCTCCCCGGGGCTGCTGCTGGCATTCCAGCTGTTGGACGCTATTGTGCTGGTTGCTCTGGGCTCTGGGCCTGAGCCCACTGGGCAGCCTGAGCCTGGGGGGCAGAAGCAGAGGGGTTAGGGCAGGGCCCTCCCAGAGAGCAGCAATCTCCCACCCCCAGGGGCCAGGCCGGTGCTCCAGGGTGGGGTGGTTTAGTCAGAGTGCCGTGTGACCTTGGGTGAGTGACTCCACCTCTCTGAGCCTTATTAAAAGGAAAGAAGGGTCTCCCTGAGATTGTGAGGGTTAAAATGAAATGAGATCAAAGTGCCATCCATGATGCCTGGCTCTTAACACTCAAGACATGGTACTGGTGGGGATCAAGGGCAACAATAACAATGCCTTATACCTGCACAGCACTTTTGTGGGGAAAAAGTACTTTCGGAGAAGGAAATGGCAACCCACTCCAGTATTCTTGCCTGGAAAATCCTACAGACACAGGAGCTTGGTGGGCTTATGGTCTATGGGGTCGCAAGAGGCGGACACGACTTAGCGACTAAACCACCACCACCTGTACCTTCCAGTCAACCCTCAAAACTAAGGTGGCGTGCGGGGGGGGGATTGGCAGGGGGGTGGCAAGGAGTGATGCCCATTATTCAGATGAGGAAAACAGGCTCACAAGACCACGCAGCTGCCAAAGGCACGGTGACGAGGAAGAGAGGAGGACTACACGGGCAGGGCCAAGGGCTTCTGCGGCTCTCAGAAGGGCTCCTTGCCTCTGGCCCTGCCTCTCCTCCTCCTCGTCATCAGGATCCCTGATCAGGGACCCCCACCTGTGGGTTCCCTAGTAGCTCAGACGGTAAAGAAGCTGCCTGCAATGTCGGAGACCGAGGTTCGATCCCTGGGTTGGCAAGATCCCCTGGAGAAGGGCATGGCAACCCACTCCAGTATTCTTGCCTGGAGAATTCCACGGAGAGAGGAGCCTGGCAGGCTATACAGTCCATGGGGTCGCCAAGAGTCGGACACGACCAAGCGACTAACACTTCACCCCTCATTCTCCCCCAGCATTTCAACACAACCCTGCCAAGGACCTACCATGGGATGAGGGTCCCTGATCCGGGGAAGGTATGGTTTTGCCTTCCTCAAAAGCTAACTCATGAGAACGTAATCTCAGGGCAGGAACTGCCCGAGGAATCCCGGAGAACGGAGCGACGCTGGCGGGTAAGGGAGCAGCTGAGAAGGTGCCGGCCGACAGCCTTGCTCAACCCCACCCGTTCCTCCATCCCACTTCCTGTTCCCGCACCTCCCGGCCCCACAGCAGCCCATAAACCACCCACACGCCCGCCCCTGCCCTGGCCCACATGGTGGAAGGGCCAGGGCTCTATAAACTCTGAGTTCCCTGCACACGCTGAGCTGGATTATTAAAATAGACCACACCCAGACGGTCCCCCAACACACACAGCCCTTCGGTTCACCCCGGCCCCCTTCAGCCTCAGAACTGCACATCCAGTGTGTTTTCAGGGTCCAGGGAGCTGCAGAGCCCCAGATGGCTAGACTCTGGGATGTGCTCTGGGCTGAACAGAAAGAAGGGAGCCAGGTGGGAGACCCCCACAGAAGCCAGGGAAGAGAATTCTTTCCCTTCAAACAAGAATTCCAGGTCCTGCCAAATGGGCGGGGGTTCTCCCTTTGGGGACCACCTATTTACTTTGGAAGGCCTGAAGCCCGGGAGTAGCCCGGGAGTAGCCCGGGAGGGGGAAGACCGGGTGGGGGGTGTGTGCCTGATCGTCAGGCGGATGTGGAGTTTACACTTCACATTACTACAGATGACAGCACCTGCATATGGCAGGCACTCGTCTGGGACTTGACACACACTGACTCACTCCATCCTCACAGTCACCTATGAGGTGGATACTATTATTATTTCCACTTTACCGATGAGACAACCAAGGAACAGAGGGGTGAAGCAATTTGCCCAAGGACACACAGCTAGTGAGTACTATAACTGGGTTCTGAATACAGGCGATCTAACTTCGGTCTCTTAACCAAGATGAGAAGTCCCACCATCTGCAGACAGAAAGGAGATCCAGCTGTCGTGGCAACCATCCTGAGTCTGCCTAGTGGGGTCTGGACCAAGGGATCCCCTCAACCCAGGTGGCTGGAGCAACCTCAAGGACCCCCAGGTTACTGCCATAACCCTTCCTTGGAAGGCCTTCAAGACCAGCATGCCAGAGGGCAGCCTCGGAGAGAGGAGGGAGGAAGCTGTGCTCCTGATGGTCACAGGGGCCACACTTCTCTGTTCAGCCCAGGGACTGAATCCCCACCTCCATCCCCTCCTCAACCCCTTGAGGCCAAGTTTATGTAATAAAGCGGGGAGGGCAATGTGGGGTGGGGGGGACCACAGCGGCTCCTGTACTGCCGTAGTTGGGATGCAAAGCCTCCCCCAGGCCTGACGGTGCCACGGATGGGTGGGCTCTAGAGGGGAGGCAGATGAGGGATTATGATGAGCTAAGACCCCTCCCAACAGATTCCTCAACCCATTTCCCCCCAAATCCTTCTCTGAGGCCTCCCTCAGAGCAGCAGGGGCCCAGCGCATGGGGGGCCCTGCCAGCCCCAGACTTTCCAAAGCAACTTTCCTGCCTCCCCCAAGTCTCTGCCCGCCTCCCCTCACCCAGGCGGCGGGGGCCCCCCCTTCTCAGGGTGATGTCAGCCCCGCCCCGCCCCCCGCAGGAGCACTGTGGCCAAATATGGCGAACACAGCAGTGCTTGGGAGCTGGGACAGACTGGGGGGGCGGGGCGGCGGCCCCTGGCCGGGACTGCTGGCAGCTGGCGAGGGGGAGGGGAGCCCCTGGTTGGGGGGGGGGGCGGCCGCAAGGACAAGTCAAGGAGAGAAGCGGGACCACCGTCCCTCCCACTAGCTCACTGGCTACATGCAAGACCCACTTTCCAGGCACACTCCTGGGGACCCAAGGCACCCACCCAGGGGCCCGCAGGTGACCCCCACCCCACACAGCCATGCCCAGGAGCACTGTGTGCAGGTTACGCTGCTGTGTGGGTGCCCAGATTGATGCCCAGTGAGAATATCTGCACCCCACCCCCCAGCCCAAGGCACAGCCGGGCCCTGGCAGGTGGGCAGTGGCGCCTGGCTGGGGGCTGAACTAGGGTCTCTCTCCTGCCATGTCACTCAGGAGGGGTCAGTGCGGGGAGCCTGGACAGGCCTCCCCAGAGTTACTGCCGTGGGGCAAGGACAGAAAGGGGGCCCCCCCCATTCTCTTGGACTCCAAACCACTGGGACTCAGCCTGCGGGGAGGGAGAAGGCTACGGGCTCCCCACAGACAGCTGCAGGGCTGGACTGAGGCCAATACTGAGGCTGATGGTGAAGGGAGCTGACCCCAGGGATGCTAGCCCCCACCCAGCTTAGGGTCTGATCTGCCTTTTCCATGGTGGGGTTCAGAGGGGTGGCAGCCCCCAGCCGCTCACTGTCTCTGGCCCAGGTGTGCAGAGCCTCTGTGTTGCTCTCAAGAAGGGTGGGGGGAAGGGGGAGAAAGACCCAAGTGAGGGGCAAAGAGGGTGGAGCCTGAGACGGACAGGAGGGATGGGGGAGAGTCTGGGAGTGGGTGAAGGGGAGACAGCCAAGAAAACCGACAAAAGAGACAAGACGGTCAGAGTGAGAGACCCAGAGAGGGAAAGCTGGAGTGAGGACAGGAGGGAGAGATTGAGATCCAGAGAGAGAGAGACAGACGGAACAGGTAGAGTGCTGGAGAGAGTGGGATCCATGGACACTGCGGGGAGGGGGCGAGTGGCCGTGACCAGAGACGCCGACAGACAGACACCAGGACGGAGGAGACGGGAGACCCAGCTGAAGGGGGTCAATCAATAAACCAAGACATGGTCAGGCTGTGCGGGAACGGAAAACCAGAAGGTGGGGGGAGAAAGAGACAGAGTGAGGCAGTCAAGGGCAGAAAGACCCCAGGAGCCCGGAGCAGACCAAAGGGGAAGGCGGGCGTGACAGGGGAGCCATCGCTGGGGGCTGGGCCAACCCCAACAGGGCCGCGTCCACGGGCGCTGCTCCCCAGCCCTCCTCTCGGAGGACCTCCCCTCTCCCTGTTACTGCAGGGCCCGCAGGCCTCTGTGGTCTCCTGTGGCCTTTACCTTCGATCTGACCAGTCACACCTGCTTCCCCTTCTCCCAGGGCCTTGGGAGGTCAGAAGATGCCTCTGGGTGGTGGCCAGGTGGGAGATAGGAGGCTGGGCGAGCAGGCTTCGGGGCCCTGAGGGAGATAAAGGGTACTCTGCAGCCCACTCCCCTCCCCGGGGCCAGACCTGCTGGAATAACTGGCTGGACAGCTCCAGGGGTGGAGGCCAGGGAGGCTGGGGCTGCCACAGAGGACCTAAACGCCCACCTAACCCGCCAACTCCAGACCACCCGCCCTCGACTGCCTTTCAAGTGGGGACAGGGACAGACTTGAAGCTTGGGCCTCCCCAGAGCCTGGGCCTCGTGGGAGATACAGGCCAGGCCAGTCCAGGCAGGTGTCAGCAATCCCCCCCACTCTCCCCAGGTAGCAGCCCCACCGAGGGGACACACTGGGGGTAGCGGCAGGCGGCAGCTGTGCGCTCCTGCAGGACCTCACGCCCCAAAGTGCTCTCACGCTGAGTGAGAACCTCACTCAAAGGGTGGGAAGATGAGGAAATCAAAAGTTTCATCCCGAATGCCCTGCCTGCAGACCAGGGCAGGGAGGGGCAGGGCCGACCGGCCGGGGGGGTTGAGGATGGGGCCAGCAGTGGAGAAAGGCTCCGGGAGCCTCCCCACCCCCCTGTCTTTTCCTCCTTCCTCCCCACCCACCCCCACCGCGGGGCCAGCTGTTCTCCAGCTGCCAGAGGCTCCCACCCTAGAAGTGGCTGCGCTGTGCTGGGACAGGGAGCGCAGGGCGGGTGGGATGCGGATGGTGTCCGCCGCCCCCACCTCCAGCCCAAGGACCCCCCTCAACCATCCCCCCCGCCCCGAGGGACCCTGCCAAGTGACCACGCCCTGCCAGGCTGGGGAGGGAGTACCCGCCTCCCTAGAGCCGGGCTGAGATTTTTACAGGAGGAAGCAATTTGCAGAGCCCACTAGGAGGGAGGTGACGGGGGCTCCCCCGCTGCCCAGCTTATTAATGTGCTTCCAATTTGGGAATCCAGCCTCTGCACCCACCCACCCCCTCTCCTAGGGCACAGGCTTCTCAGGGAGCCGAGGGGGCGGGGAAGCCCCCCCAGGCTTCTCTCTCCAAGGCTCCCCCTCACTCTCTCCCTGCTCCAGCAGTGTAGGAGGGAGGGAAGAGGCTGGGAGCCCTCAAACCTCCTGCAGAGAGAAGGCGCCCACTTCCCAGACTTCACCCCCCAGTCCGAGCCGCTGTCCAGTCTCCTCATCCGGACCCAGTCCAGGAAGGCCAGGGATCCAGGCTAGAAAGGGTGGGGGTGCCCTAAAGGGGTGACTGGGTTTCACAGTTCAGAGGGCCCCTTGGACTCCGGGTCACCCACTGAGCTGTGACCCATCCCTCAGTCAGTTGTTGCCTCCTCGGGAAAGTCACACTGTCAATGTCATGTATAAACACAGAAGCTTGCCCTGGGCCTCTCCTCTCTCTCAAACATACACACTCCTCTTCACAGCCACTGTCCGGCACATTTACTGTCACCTGCATCTCTCTTATTTCTTTCTTTTAAAAAAAATTTTTTTTTTTTTTTGGTGGGGGGAGCTGCATGCAGCCCTACTAGGGATCAAACGTGTGCCCCCTGCAGTGGAAGCACAAAGTCTTAACTCCTGGACCACCAGGGCAGTCCCTTAATTTTTTTTTAATGGTGATAAAATATACATGATTAAAAAAAAAAATACCTTTTTGAAGTGCACGATTCGGTAGCATTAATTACACCCTTTGTTTCTAACAGTTTTCTTTTTGTGATCTGCCACGTAGATGCACGTGCCCGGGGTCACGGGCCCTCAAATTCAACACACGCGGCATCTCACGCCATACATGCCACAGCCCTGAAGGCTGTCACCCCCACGGCCCCACTGTCTCAAACCATCTCAGATGTGACCACCCACAGGGTCAGTCTCACCCCATAAGCGGCACCGACCCTCAGCATGCGGACCTTCTCCGTCTCACCCACACACCTGATTTCACATTCAGCCGTCGCCATGGCGTCTCAGCACTCACACGCTGCACTAGGTAGAGTCCATCATGTCACAACAGCTTCTCAGCGTGTTACACGTAAGCACACCCGGCCCACAGAGTGTCCCTCCTTCTGCCTCGGACACACACAGCATCACACGGCCCAGTGGCCCTCACACGTGTGGAGCGTCGGAATCCCAGCCAGTCAGTCCCGGACATGGTTGTGAGCTTACACCAGTGGTCAAGCAGTTTCTTTGACAAACCCACCCCGCGTGATGGCCCCTCACACACAGAGGTCCCCTACACACACAGATACGCACGCATGCAGCATCAGTCATACACGAAGAACGTCATTCATAGTTTCTCTCAAGCACCTGCAGCGCCAGTCACAGACCGAGAACGTCACAGCGTCTCTCACACGTGCAGGTTACAAAGTCACCATGTCGCACACAGTTGCCCTCCTGTGAAGTCACACACCTGAACTGGTTTCACCCCAGTTCCCCTCACGTGCACCACCCCCACGGTGTCACCCACAGAGGGTCCCTCTCGGCCTCTCACAGACACACACACACAGACACACACACACGTCCAGCGGCACACACAGTTGCACTCCCGTTTCCCTCTATCACTTCCGGTCCTGTGGGCCTGGCAGGGAGCACAGGAAGCAATCAGCACTCTAGGAAACCTCAGGGGCTGAGGCTTTGGGGACTCACAGAGGGACAGGGTTCTCTGGTCCCTGCTCCCAGCCTCCTGGGGGACCCTGAGCAGACAGGCAGAGCCCCAGGGGGCAGTGCCTCTCGGGCAGACCACCCTAGGCTGGCACAACGCCGGGGGAAGGGGAGGACGGGGCGAGGCCACAGGGACAGGGCCAAGTGTGATCAGCTGGCCTCCACCCCAGCTCTGAGCAGAGAAGCTCCCGCCATGGCCCCAGGGCAGCCCCAGGGGTCCACGGAGACCTGGATCCTCAAGGCTACCCCTCGGACCCCACAAGGGGAGCAGAGACTGGGACCTCCCGGCCACTTCCACAGAGAGCTGCAGCCTTGGGAGCCCTCTTTCTTGGCTCCTTGGGGCCTGGCACCACCGGCTCCCCCCACTGCCCCGCACTGTCCTCCCTGTGAGCCGGACCCCTTGGCTCCTCTCCCTTCCTGAGAGAAGAGGTGGATAGGACTGGGAGCTTTTGCTCCCTTCCAGCTTCCACCCTGAGCCCTCAGAGGGGTCTGGGAGAGGGCTGGCCATCCAGGTGGCCTCTGAACAACCAGACCCCACAGCCGGTTCCCAGGGCTGTTCTCTGACACCTGGCCCCCCTGCCCCGCTGCTGTCTGCTCCGGTAACCTTCTCAGCCCCTCTCACTGGCTTCGCTGCCTTCAGTCACCCCCCGGTCAGCCCTCAGTTTCTTCCTTAGCCCCACTGATCACCCACTCACCTCTCCAGACCCCACCAGGTTCAGTTTCCATGATGGGGAGGCCGACTGACCAGGAACCAAAAAGAGACTCGGAGAAGCTCAGAGAAAAGGGACCAGAGAAGTCCTGGATTCCAAGCAGGGAAACTGAGGCCCACCAGGATGACACAACTGCTTAGAGGCTCAGCTGGGACCAGACCTCTTAAGTTCTTGACCGCCTCTGTTTGAGATGTCTCCTTTACATTTTAATATTTCCCCAACTGTTCAGAATGTGCCAAAATCTGTAAACCTGAGGGTGAATGTGGGAGCAGGGCCCAGGACACACACACATACACACAGTTCTGTCCTGCCCATCGCTGACCATCCTACTCAGCCAAATGCGCTAAGTAGCATTAATTACTGTTCCCTCCCTGGGGGGGCAGGGGAGTGATGGTGGGGGAAGGCCCACGAGGTTGAGACTCCCACTGGATCCCAGTCTCTCTCTGAGGCGGGAGCATCTGGGGTCCCATGAGTCTCCCTCATCATACACCCTAGTCCTAGAAAAGACATCTGTCCATCGCCTGCTCACAGGATGAGCAGGGATCCAGGAAGAGCCCAGAACCATGGTCTGTAGTGGCACGCCTATGGGGAAAAAGAGCTGCAAGAATCTGGGCGGGAGGAAGACCTCATTTCTCACCAAAACTCTAACTTTTGGCAACTTTAGATTTCCCTCCTTGCCCCAGGCTGCCCCCAGCATTCTGGCCAACAAGGTGTCCTGGCCCCCCTGCTCTGGGGCTCGGGAGGCGGGATACACAGAGGCGCCCTGGGCACCAGCCCCTCTGAGCTGTGTCCAGCCCCCACCCCCACCCCCTGCTCTCCTGGGCTACAAGTTCAGGCCTGACCTGGTTCTGCCTCTACCTGGAGAGAGAAAAGACACAGATGGAGGTGTGAAGGACGGCTTCCCTCCCCTGAGAAGCCCTACCCCAAGGCCTCAATCCCCCTTGTTCACAGAAAAAAAACAACCTCTCAGCCCTGGATGAGGGCCCCTCTCCCGGAAAGCTGACACGGAGGGGTCTGGTCTCGATGACACTGCCCCAGGGCCCTGCTAGGCTGGAAACCAGAGGCTGATGGGCGCTCCCAGCTCTAATTCCCCAGGCAGGAGTAAAGGGCATGACAGACAATGGTGGGGGTGGTGAGTGTGTGGTGGGGCTTAGGGTTAGAGGGGACAAGCCGCCTTCAAGTCCTCTAAAGTCTAAACACGGGCTCTGCCGAAGTGTGTGGCCAAGGCAAGGCCCCAAATCCAGTCCCCTTCGGAACCAGGCTCGCAGAGCTCAGGGCTGGAACTCCGAAACCTCCACCCCGACGCCGGCGGCAGAACTGAAGGCAACTTAAGCCCCTGCCCCCTCAGGGGGCACACGCCCGGGGTCGTGAAGCTTGGCTGCCAGACACCGTCCACAGTCCGGCGCGGCTGCGGGCACCGCGCGCGGGAGCCGGCCTGGGCGCCCGGAGGCCCGGCCCGAGGCCTGCGTGGAGCTGGGGCCGGGCGGGCTCTGAGAGAGCGCCAGCCGGGAGTCCAAAGGGCGGCGGGGCTGGGCGCTGCGGGGACGAGCTCCCCGGTGGCAGGCCCCCCCAACCCCAGACCGTGCGGGCCCCCGGACCCCGACCTCGACACCCCCAAATGCAGACGTCTGGACAGGCGCTGGCACCGGGGCCAGGCTCCCGGCTCCCCGACCTCCCCCCGAACCACTCGTCCGGGTCGCGGGGGGTTGGTGGGAGGGTGGGCGGGGCTTCCCGGAGAGCTTCTCCCCCTTTCCTCTAAACTTCCCGGCACCCAGATCCGGGGCTCAGGCTCAGGCTGGACAATGGCTCTGGGAACCAGCCCCCCCCGTGACTGCTCCCCAGCCCCCACCCCCCGAAGCACCGACCAACCACACCACCTCTCCCAGCGGGGCCTCCTCCCGGCGTCCGCCCGGCTTACCTGGTCCGATCTCGCGGGGGCGCTCCGGCCGGGCGGCTCCGCCGGGCCCGAGGGAGCGAAGAGGGGGGCCGGGGGAGGGGGGTCGTGGGGAGGGGGCTGACCGGAATGTGCGGAATGAGCCGGGCCGGAGCGGGAGGCGCCGGGCGCGGAGGAGGGAGCGAGCCGCACGGAAAGTTTGTGTTGAGGAGCCGGGGCTGGGGGTGGGGGCTGCGGGGAAGGAGGGGGCGGGGCGCGGAGCGGGGCGGGCACCGGCCGCGAGGGGCGGGGCCGCGCGGGGCCGCCCCCTGCCGGCGCCCGGGCCGCCCACCCCGGGGCTTCGGGACCCCGGCGGCAGCCCCCCTGGCCTCTCCGCGCCCGGGCGCCTCGCTCCTCGCCCTCCCGGAGCGGCACTCCTAACCTGCCTGGAACGCCGGGCGCTACTCCCCCACCTCCCCAGTTCCCCGCCGGAATCTGGGGCTCCGGCCTGGGCGGGGCCGAGGGCGGAGCTCCCGCCTCGAGGGCAGGACTCCCGTCGGGGCCCGGGCCCGGGTGCCGCGTCACTAGGAGCCCGGCGGAGCCCCGGGGCGCACGGGCCTCGGGGCTCCTTACCCTCCACCCCCCGAGTCCCGAGCGGCCGAGGAGGAGCGTCCTCTCCGGCCTGGGGCCCGCACCCCCGACTCCCGGGGCCCCAGAACCGGCCCCGCCCTAGAGGCTGCGCCCGCCCTGCCCGAACCCGGTTTGTCTGGTTCTCCTCGAGAGGCTTGTTTCTCGAATTTCTCCCTTTCCCCCTCTTCCTGGACCTCCGGGGCCCTCCCTCTCGGCCCGGCTTCCCGGGGGCCCCCACAGGGGGCGTCTCGACACCGCGAGCCCGCCGAGTTTCGGTAGGACCCGCGATGGGCGCGTGGGAGGGGACGCGGGAGCGCCCCGGGGCAGGAGCGGGATGGGGGTAGGGGAACGGAGGCCTCCAGCCCGCCCCCCGGGCCCCTCCCGGCCCCCAGACCCCTCCCGCCGCCTCGTTCTCCGCACGCGCTGAAGAACCGCTGCCCGTCCTGGCCTAGGAAGCGGCTTTATTGGGGGTGAGGGTACCGGCTCTCCGCCCCCCGTCACCTGCCCCCTCCTCCGAGCCCGCGCCGGCTCCTCGGAGCCCTAGTGCAGTCCCAGAGGGGGTTAAAACAACACTGACTACTGCTCCTGGACAGGAAGTGACTGGGGCGCGGGGCGGGGGTGGTGTTGGTGAAGCGGCGCAGCCTAGCTTCGCGACCAGATGTGCGGCTCCAACTCCAGATGTTCTTCATCTCCGTCCGACCCGCCGTCTGAGCTCCTCCCCCCACACCGCCCCCCCCACACCGTGCCAGGCTGGGCAATGAATGAAGGTCACCCGGAGACGGTGAGGGGTCAGCCCCCCGACAAGGGAGAAGTCTTCATCGAGGGGCTCTGGTGAAGGGACCGTGCAAGCCTGCAACGTGAATCCTTTACCCAGCCCCGGCGGGCGGGCGCTGGGGGAGGTCACTAGGATCACTCGCAGGCCAGCTTCCCGTCGAAACTGGAGAGGGCGATGGCGAACGCCTGCAGGGCGCACAGCGGGTACCGGTAGTCTAGGGTGAAGGCGTCCTCGGCCACGCGGCCGAACTGCAGCACAATGTAGTCGGCTGTGGACACAGACATGGGTTGGGGCGGCCTGAGACCTCGTGGGCTCTCTGTCCTGGCAGACGAAGCCCTCATCATTGACGGAAGGGCCCCCACCCTTGCACTGGGACCCCAGTCCTTAGCCACTGTCTCAGTTATTCACCCTCCATCCATGCACCCTCCTATCTCACCCAATAAGCCTGCCTGCCGCTGCACCCACCACTGTAAGCCCCTGAGGGCAAGGACCCTGCCTTACCTTCTTCTGCCCAGGGCTAGGCATATGACCTGCCCGCATTGTAGTAACCAGTCAAACTTGCTTATGCCTAGAATCCTTCCTTTCCAACATCTGCTGTTTCCACCCCATTCTTCCCCATCCCAGACCCCAAGTCCGAGACCACCAGCCTCATGACCTCAACCAGTGCCCCCACTCAGCCCCTACCTCATATCTGGCCCAGGTTCCCAGCCCCAATCCCAACACTTCCCCCAGCATCCATGGGACAGGATGTTGCTAAAAATACCCCCCAACCCAGGCAGACCAGGCTCCACCAGAAATGTGATCTGGAGATGGGTTTTTAAGACCTCAGGACAGATGACACTGGGGGCACATCCCTAGGATGGCGTGGGGGTGGGGAGCTTGTTCAGTGTTAACCAGTCCTGGGAACCTGGAAAATCCCTGGGAGATACCGCTCCGTATCCAAATCTCTTCAACCTAGGGGGGACCTCTCCCCCAGGCTTGTAACAGGGGAGTTTTTCTTTGTGTTCTGAGTATATCTTTTTTCCCTAGTTCTACAATGGCAGGCCTTTGACCTCACTGGAAAGAGAAGAATAGAAATGCTTGACTTACATTTCCTACTCCTGAAAGACAATCATCTTGATGGGGTTAGGAGTGGGACACTGGAGCCAGACTACCTGGGTTCTAACCCCAGCTCTGCCTTTCACAAGCTGTAAGTTACTCAAGCTCTCTGCACCTCAGTTTTCTCATCTGCCAAATGCTGTTCAGTCTCTAAGTCGTGTCTGACACTCTGTGACTCCATGGACTGCAGCACGCCAGCCTCCTCTGTCCTTCCAATAGGGACAATAATAATACCTTCCTCACAGGGTTGTTGAAAAGATTTAATGAATCACTATCTGTGAAGTCCTGAGAACAGTGTCTGGTCCACAGAAAGCACTGTGTGTTTGTGAAATAAAATTTGAGGGCCAGGGTAACTGCCTGCAGTTGCTGAGAGACTTGGGTAAGGGACTGCCCTCTCTGAACTTCGGCATCCTCTCTGGCCACACAGGGGTTGGGCTATAAGTTTTGGGGTTTTTTGTTTGTTTGTTTGTTTTAATTGATTTGGCTGTGCTGAGTCTTAGTGGCTACATATGGGACCGAGTACCCTGACCAGGAGTTAAACCTGGGTCCCTGCACTGGGAGCGTGGAGTCTTAGCCACAGGACCACCAGGGAAGTGCCTATAAGTTTGTTTTTTTAACTTTTACTTTTGGCAGAGCCTCGTGGCTTTTAGGCTTCACTTGCAGTATCTTATTTCCCTGACAAGGGATTGAACCCAGGGCCATGGCAGTGAAAGTACCAAGTCCTAACCACTGGACCGCCTAGGAACGCCCTTTCAGTGGTTTTTAAACTCTAGCAGCGTAACTGTCCCTTCAACGCAGTCTTACCCAGAACAGCCCAGCATCTGCCTAGGCTCTGGTCAGTGCTAGGACGAGGGCCTGAAAACAATGCGCCTGAAGACAGTTGCTTGGAATATCTGAGGCTCCTTGGGGGTACAATGTGAGTGCCCCCACAGGAGAGAGTGACCTTCCTGAGTGTCTGGCTCCAGGGATAAAAGCCAGCTCCACTCCGGTGTGTGTGAGAGAGGGCTGGCGGTGGTGGGGGGGAGATGGCGGGGGAAGAGGGGAGGGAAAGAGCTGAGTGAGGGTTGAGGTCTTGGAGGTGGTGAGGAACAGCCTGGTTTGGGTCCTCAGATACTCACGGTCATCGTTGTGGACAATCTGGAAGTTCTTGACCGAGGCCTGGGTGACTCGGCCTTGGAAGTTGAGGGTGTAGGAGCCACTGTCTTCGTTCCAAATGGGGGGCTTGTTGTGCAGCTCAATGAGGCTCTCCAGTGTCTTGTTCTGCCAGCGTACCAGCAGCCCATCACTGGCCTGGGGTGTGAGGGGTGGGGAGCATTAGGGGCATGATGGTGAGAGCTGGCTGAGATATCGTGGGACTGCTGGGGTGGGGGGTGGGGCCTGGGGACCTGTGATGCCCTTGTATGTGTGTGCAGCCTGGGTGTCAATGGCCATGGTGGCCAGGGTTTCTTTGAGTACACCCACGGTGTCTGTGGCATCTTCTGGCCAGGGTGTACATCTGGGAGAATGGGCTTGGCTGTGGGACGCCGGCGTGGAGGGTTGGAAGGTGAAAAGTAGCATCTGCCACACAGGAGGGGCTCTGTGCCAATGGTCCCAAGGGGTCTTGGGCCACACGCAGGCATCTGTCACAGGGATGAACCAGATATTCTAGGATCTACAAGGAGCTCACAGTTGAGCTTTGAGAGGTGTACAGGTAAAGAGTAGTTAGAATGTCCTGGAAGAGTTTCTGGAAGGAAAGAGCAGGGTCTGTATGAGACATGTATTTCTTTTCTTGGTTTCTTTGTCACCTGTTCATGTTCATGGTTTAGAATGAGTCCACTCAAGACTGTGTCCTCCAAGAAGCCTTCCTGACCCCAAGTCTGATTTAAATATCTTAGCTCTGCATTTCCACAACACTTCGCTCTTAGGATTTCTCCCGCTGCACTGTTATGGACAGAATTAGATACCCTAACAACAGGTACAGTATTTGACTAGTGGCTCTGTGCCTTACAGACGACAGGGGATGAGATGGTTGGACGACATCACTGACTCAATGGACCTGAGTTTAAGCAAGTTCTGGGAGCTGGTGATGGACAGGGAAGCCTGGCATGCTGCAGTCCATGGGGTCGCAAAGAGTCGGACACGACTGAGTGACTGAAGTGAACTGAACTGAACTCTGTGCCTTAGTTTCCCTCATAACAGGGTGTTGTGAAGATTAAATGAGTAATAGTGCCTGAAGTATTGTTTTGACCAGTCCCTCGCACAGAGTAAATGTTCAATAAATATCAGATATTGTTTTGATGGTGCCTCTTGTATTGATTTTACCTTCCTCAGTACCTGGCATTACTAAGTGATTGTAGAATGAATGAACTGATGATGAAGAGAGATTCAGAGCAGCTCTGGGTGTCAGTTCTCACTAAGCCCAAGCACACGTGGGAGGCACCGCCTTTGGAGGATCTGTGTGTCTATTCCAGGCTGGGAGGAGCAGTTGTGGAACACACAGGCTCCCAAAGACCGGAGCCACCCAGGGCTTGTGCCCCATGGGTTGGCCAGGTCTCTGATTATTCCAGTGTGGCTTTCCAGCAGGGAAGGATGTGTGATCAGCTGACGGGAGTATTCTTTTTCATTGTAAATGAGTAAAGTGACTTCACTGTGAGTATGAGACATATGAGACATGCCAGTCAACCGTCTCTGAAATCCCAGGCTCACTCAGCTTGCGGTGCTGAGGGGCAAAGCATGGGTCTGACACTGAAGGAGACCCCCTTGCTCTGGGCCAGCTCTCCATCTTGCCCTACACCTCACACACACACAAAACAACCTTTGCTTTTTAAACTATGTCAAATCATTATCACTCCTTTGCTCAAAGCCCTGCTGTTCCTGTTGCTCTGAGTAAAAACCAGCTATACAGGCTCACCTGCCCCTCACTCTCACCTCTCTGACCTCATCTTCCTCCAGCCACCCTGGCCACCTTCAAACTCAGCAGGCACTCTCCTGCCTGAGGGCCTTTGCACTGGCTCTTCTCCCTGCCTGCATGATCTTTTCCCAGATATCTGCAGGGTTGCTCCTCACCTCCTTCACATTTCATCTGCTCAGTGAGGCCCACTCTGACCACTGAATTTAAATCGAAACCTATACAGACATGCACCTCATCTCCTTTCCCTGTTCAACTTTTTCTCCCCGCCCGCCCCCCCCCCCATAGTAAATACCACTTTCTAACACACTACACAATTTACTTACTTATTACAGTCTTTGTCTACTGTCTGTCTCCCTGCCCTGGGATGCCAGGTTCATGAGGGTAGATCTTCGTTTTGTCAGCGATGTCTGCAGTTGCCTCGACTAATACTTGGTACTCAATGTATGTGTGTTGAATGAATATATGAATGAATGATTATGATGTACACTAAAAAAAACAACCAACCAACCAACCCTATTGTGCTTGTTTCAGTGAGTTCAATGAAAATCCTCCAAACTGAATCCCTTGTGCAACTGGCCAAAATGACTTTGTGATGGGGTGATGGCTGTGCTCAGGGGTTGGGTACGGGGCAGGCGGAACGCCCCCTCCCCACCCCACACGGCTTCCCAGAAGTGGGTTACAAGCCGGTAACCAGGGAGCAAGACCCACAGGGAAAGGCTGTCAGGGAGGTGCGGGGCTCACATTGCGAGGCCGAATGGGCACCCTCTCGTTGTCGGAATTCATGCCAGGAATGATGATCGTCATGCGCCGGGGACCTCGGAAGCCCAGCACATTGGTTTCCTGGGACGGAGATGCGCATTAGACCGCCCGGCGAGGGAAGGGGCCTGCCGCAGGCACAGGGGGACAGAGGGCGCTCTCACATAGATCACGGCCGCCAGCTCCTGCCGAAGGCTCCCCACGTCCGTGCTGCCGCCGCGGTGCGGATTCTTCCCATTGTCAAAGACGGTAAAGCGGTTCCCCAGGAGGTTGGATCTGCAAGCAGGGTGGAGCTGGGGGCGGGGCTGAGGGGGTTCCATACCCCTTCTTCCAGACCCCTCCTCACAGCCAAGCTTTAAGAGCTTTCTGCCTCAAGCATGGGTGTGTCTTAGGGCCCTGCCTCTGGCTTTCTGCAGGAAGTCTTTTTAAAACCTGGGTCTACAAGGAGACTGGGCAGCTTTCAAACCTAAGCTCTTACTAGCTGTATGACCCCGGGCAAGTGACTTAAACTCTTAGCCTCAACTTCCCCATCTGTAAAATGGGCGTGGTAATAGTATTTACTATCAATTTGGTTGATAAGATTATTGAATGCATTAATATTTGCAAGTTACCTAGAAACACCTCTGACACATAGGTAGGCCTTAACATATGTGTTTGGTAAAGACATAAAGAAATAAAGCCTGACTTGGAGATTCACTTTCTCCTCATCTCTCAGATTTGTGGTGAGGATTGGATGACCTATGTGGGGAGACATAACACAGGGTAGGTGCTGACTATTTCGTTCGGTCAGTTAGTAACTGTTTATTGAATAGCTACTATGTGCCAGGTGCTAGGAATTCAACCATGAACAAGACAGGCATAATCCCTGTTTCCTGGACTTTATGCCCTACTCCAGGTGAGGTCCCTGGACTAGCAGCATGAACATCACCCTGGTGCGTCTTAGAAATGCAGAAACTCACTCCCAGCCCAGACCCTCTGAACCCATTTTTTTTTTTTTTTTTTTTTGCCTCTCCCTGGGACTTGTCAGATCTGTTTCCCAGACCAGGGATTGAACCCAGGCCACCAAAGTGAAAGTTCAGAATCTTAACCTCTAGACCACCAGGGAACTCCCCTCACTGAGCCATTTGAAGAAGATCCCCAAGTGATCTATCTACATGCATCAAAGCGGACAAGTGTCCATGTGTATAGAGAAGCCCGGGGCCGGGGGACAATTCCAGAGTGTCTGAGGTGGGGGGCACTCTGCACAGCGGGGCAGAAGGTGACTGGCTCCTGAGTTTCGCAGCCCCACCTCAGCTTCCCAATGAAATTCTCCCCTCCTCGGGACAGATTGGTGGGGTCGCTGGAGATGAGGTAGTTGGCGGTCTTGCTACGCTTCCGCTTCCTGCCGGCCAAGAGAAACACCTGGGGAGAGGGGCAGGGTAGATGCGCTGGAAGACCGAGGCGAGCGGGAGGGGAGTGCGGGGAGCAGAAGGCCCGTTTGTCCCCCAGCCCCCAACCCCATTCTGGCTCTCGACCCGGGTCAGGGCCCCTCCCCCTCCCTTCTCCCTCCCTCCTCCGACCCACCTTCTTCTCGGTGTCCAGGTGCAGGAAGTAGGAGGGATACAGGCCACGGTCCATGCCCTTCTTGTCTCGGGTCAGCCGGCAGCGGACCGTCCGGCCCTGTGGGGCAGGCCGAAGCACGAACTCCTGGGGTTCATCCACTTCCACGGGTGGGGATGGGGCCCTGTCCTCCTTCTGGGTCGGGACAGAGGGTGCGTCAGCCCCAGAGCACCGTCTCCCCCAGCCCTCAGCAGGTCCGGAGCCCGGAGGCAGGCAGGATAACTCACCGCTTTCTGTTTGGGGGGAAGAACAGAGGCGACTCCAGTGCTCGCCGGGGCCCCTCAGCCTCCCCTGAGGCTCGCCGGGCTGTGGGGAGCCTTGTGCTTTATTAAGATTCTGTTCAGCTTGTGGTTAAGAGCCAAGGCTCTGGAGCCAGACAGCTTGGGTTCAAATCCTGGTTCCATCACTAACTGTTTATTATGTTTGTTAATTTTTAACCACGCTGTGACTCAGTTCTTTTCATCTAAGTATGCAGGATGGGGGTAGATACCTGTGACAGATCTTATATATTTAACAGACACTCATAGAAAGTCTACCGATGTGCCAGGAATTATTCTATGCACTTTCCAAATATTCCTCTTTGGAATATTATCATTCTTCTTATCTATAGCTACTGAGGTGGTTGGTCTCTTTATACAGGTGAAGAAGCTGAGGCTCAGAGAGGCTTAATAACTTGCCCAAGTTCACATAGTTAGTATGAGGTGAAGCTGGGTGTTGAATGCTGCCCAGTCTTCTGTTAGATGCATAGCCTGTTGAAAGACCTTCCATCACATGGATGCTCTTAGGGCGTGAACTGAGGTGAGGCTGCAGGTATGGATTACTGTGTTCTAGACACATGGTGTTATAGAAGTGTTAGCTACTACTGTTACTATGTGCATGCAGGTGTGCTAAGTCACTTCAGTTGTGTCTGACTTTTTGTGACCCTATGGACCATAGCCCACCAGGCTTCTGTCCATGGGATTCTCCAGGCAAGAATACTAGAGTGGGTTGCTGTTCCTGCCTCCAGGGGATTTTCCTGACCCAGGGATTGAACTTTTGTCTTCAGCATCTCCTGCATTGGCAGGTGGGTTCTTTACCACTAGTGCCACCTGTTAGTTTAGCAGACAGTAAATACCCAGTGAATGTAGCAGCCAATCTCCAAGATGGTATTTATACTCTAGTGTAGATCCTTCCCACATTGGTCTCTGTGATCAATGGAATAAGGCTGAAGTGATGGGCGGTCACCTTGAAAGCTAGGTCATAAAAGATATTACAGCTTCTGCCTTGCTCTGTCTCTTGGGCCATTCTTGAACTCTGAGGCAAATTGGCTACCACATCATAAGGACACTCAAGGAGCCTCTGCAGAGGCCTCCAGCCAACAATCATGATAGTAAACCAATTTAGAAGTAGATCTTCCATTTCCAGTCAAGATTTGAGAATGAGTGCAGCCCCAGTTGACATCTCGACTGCAACTTCATGGGACACGCTGAGCCAGAACTACTCTTGCTAAACTACTCCTAGATTTCTTTTCTTTTTAAACTTTTTATTTTGTATTGGGGTATAGCCGATTAACATTATTGTGATAGTTTCAGGTGAACGGTGAAGGGACTCAGCTATACATCTACCTGAATCCACTTTCCCCCAGACTCCCCTCCCATCCAGGCTGCCACATAACATTGAGCAGAGTTCCCTGTGCTATACAGCAGGTCCTTGTTGCTTATCCATTTTAAATATAGCAGTGTGTACATATCCATCCCAAACTCCCTAATTATCCCTTCTCCCTATCCTTCCACCATAAGTTCGTTCTCTAAGTCTGTGAGTCTGTTCCTAGATTTCTGACTCACAGAAATTAAGAGGATGAATTGTTATTTTAAGTTTTGGGGTGGTTTGTTACATAGCAATACAACAAATAAATAAATAAGCTCATTTTGCTCATTGAAAACTTTTAATAACTCTTTGGTTGCATTAGGCCCTAGGGTGGCCTGATGATCACCCTACTCTTGCGCCTTCTGTTCTTACAAGGCTAGTACCCTTTGCTCTCACGTTCTGTCCCTCACAGGAAGGGCAACCAAGATTCTAACCCCAACTTTTTCAGCAGGGGAGAGAAGGGACTGCCACCTGGGTATGGGCATTTGAGGAGTAAATGCTCTCTGGGAGCCACCAAGAAGCCCTGGTGGGCTGAGGTTGCCCATTTTGCTGAAGGCAGGTTTGCACTGTGTGTGCAGTGAGGCTGGTGTTGGGAAGCGGGCCCTTAACCTCCAGGGTAGTGGGCATCTCTTCTCCACTCTAGGCTGATGCAGAAGAAACTTGGGAAACTCAGGACTATGTTTGGAATGCGGTATGGAGAAAGCCGGAACTCATTTAAACATTTCTACATGGTGAATTTCAAGGGCCTACTATATTAAAGGCTTTGCATGCCTGCATATTTTTTCTGGAAGATAATAAACTGGCTTTCAGTTTATACATCAGTATCTGGTGATCTTGGCCCATGTGAATCAGTCCGTCGAGACCTGACCATGCTTGTACAAAGGAATAAACCCACAAAGCCAAGACCCCACCCTCACCCCCCAGGCCCTGCCTTCAGGGTGATCGCTCCATTCCTGGAAGCTGTTTCTCAAAGGCTTTCACCACTTTCTCCAGCTGGACCCCTCTCTCTTGCTTACTCCAGCCTGTGCATGTTGGTACCTGAGTCCTGTTTGTGAGGAGGGGCAGCATTCAATATATTTAACAACACGGTCTGCCCCTGGAGACTGCCCAATCAGAATGGACATGGTAGGCCCAGAGGAGGGTCCTGGAGGCCCTTGAGGGCCAGTGTTAACCCTCTGGTTGCTGGATAGTTTGGTTGCTGGAAGGAGGTCCTGGGTGGGAGAGGAGGAAGCATTCTGAGCAGTCTCAGAGCAGCAGGGTAGAACTGTTTTAATAACTCACAGTCAGCCTAGGCTGTGCCCAGGGCTGTGTATGCTGTGCCTGTCTGACTGTGCTTCACCTCCTGGTACAGAAAACGTGTGTGTGTTCACGCAGGGCCATGCAAGCACCTCCGGCTGTGTCTGATGGTTAGGCTGCAGCGGGGAGGGCTCAGGGCACACAGCATAAGGCCCCCGGGTGGCCAGTCCCAGCCTGCTGACCCCGCACTGCCTCTTCTATTCCTACAAACCTGGTTCCCTTTGTCCTCATATCCTGTCACCAAAGAGGGAGCTAAGAATTCTAACCCCAAGGGACTCCATGGCCTCAGCCCACGAGGCCCCACGCCCAGGTCCCCCAAACCCTGCCAGTGCTCCCAGCAGGGACGTCACCCTCTCCCTTCTGGGCTCCCACCTTTTTGCCTTTTCCCTTGGCTTTGCCCTTCTGATTGCTGTTCTTGGTCACCACAGTGGCCGCCTCCTCCTCCTCCTCCCCGTCCTCCTTCTTCTCCTCTTCGGAGCCTTTGGGAGTGCCTGGGGGTGGAGGGGAAGCCTGTTCGCCCCTTACCCTGGCAGGGGCATGTCACGGTTTACAAGCGACACCCACGCCTCACCTGGACCCTTCCCACAGCCACAGGGGAGCAATCCCAGTTCACTATTATCGGAGAGGAATAACCTCAGAAAAGCGAAGACCCTGTCCTGAGGCCACACGGCTTATTCAAGTGGGCGTCAAGGTGCCCCCAAGTCTTCCAACTTGAGAACCTCCTCCTACCCCATCTAGGCCGCACCCGCCCCTCCACAGTGACAACTAACTGTGCCCCTGGACGCCCCGGAACCAGAGCTCACCAAAGCTCACCACCCACCCTTCTTCAGAGCTTTCTGCGATGGGCCATCCCCGGGAACCAGAAACATGGCCGCCGGTGTCTTCTTCACCCTGCCTGGGCTCACGGAGCAGTCCTTGTCAGCCTCCCCGGACCCTGCTTGTGTGGAAGTGAAAGGGTCACAGCCCACCCACCCCCGCCACACACACCCCCAGAGACCCTTGCTCCTCCGGACACCAGGCCCACCTTTCTTCTTCATCTTTCTTATCTTGGTCCCTTCCCCCGCTGGAGCCTCCTTTTTCTTAACTCGAAGAGGTTTCAGTGGGGGGCCAGGGCTTCCCACATCTCCTGGAAGAGGAGGGTAGGGGTTAGACAAGGAAGAGTCACACCTTCCACCGCACTCATTGTCCCTTCAGTCCCCTGGGAGGCCCAGAGCCCCTCTGCCTATCTTGTTTTTAACCCTGAGTCCAAAAGGAACTGAACAAACGCCAGGAGTCTAGTAAGTAGTGAATGAATGAATGCCAGGCCTTCTAAGGAAACTCTGAATCCTAGCTCCCACCCCATCTCCCTCAGAAAACCTCCAAACTTTCTCTGGTCAGAGCTCCAGACAGTCCTCTCCCTTCAAGAGGCCCAAGGTCCTAGCTACGTGTCTACATTTACACCAGACCCCAGGACCTCTCCAGCAAGGTGCCCAGCCAGGAAGCCATCACAGTATTTACTCACTGATTGATTTTTATTATAATTACTTTGATACTTTTGTAAAAGTTATAAATATAATTCATACTGAGTTAAAAACAAAACTTAAAAACTCACCAAGAACATGAAAATCCTCTGCCCTCCCTGGCTCAGCGCACCCTGAGCAGGGGGCTGGGGGGATGGATGGTGGTGGGGGCACATATTAATTTAAGGATCATTAGAGAGAAGAAGCTTCCCAAGTGGTGCTAGTGGTAAAGAACCCGCCTGCCAATGCAGAGACACAAGAGAGGTGGGTTTGATCCCTGGGTTGGGAAGATCCCCTGGAGAAGGGCATGGCAACCCACTCCAGTATTCTTGCCTGGAGAATCCCATGGGCAGAGGAGCCTGGCAGGGTTGTAAAGAGTAGGACACGACTGAAGTGACTTAGCATGCAGCATGCAGAGGGAAGAAATCACCAAAGGGTGAAACACTTGGGTCCAGGCACCTGGTAGCTTTCTGATGTCTCAACCCCTGCACGTCCATGAACCCCCAGGCCCCTCTGGGGCCAGTTTTGTGTGTCTTTTTGCCCCCTCTGGACCCTCAACACCCACCCTTTGGACCCTGGGCCTTGGTCTTCCTCTCCTTGATGTCTGTAGAAGTCTTCTCTTTGGGGGCTTTCTTGGGAGGCAGACGGACTCTCTCCTTCTTTTCCTCCTCTTCGTCTTCATCTTCCAGGTCCTCCTCTCCCTCCTCCTCATCCCCTGTAGGTAGAAATTCATCAACATGGGGGTTGGGGTGGGTCCTCTAATCTCTGCGGGGCTCAGTCTCTCCAGATTGCTGGGAGGCAGTGAAGGAGCCGGGGGTAGGAGGCTCCCCTCTGGAACAGAAACAGGAGGAAGAGTCTCAAAGAATGGGTGACCCCAAAGTCTTCCACGGTGTGCAAGTCGCACGAGAGCTGGAGTCGGGGGTACGCTGGGGCTTGGCAATCCTGTTCTGGGAAAATGCACTTCTCTGCAGGTCCTTCCTCTCTTTCTGGCTATCACACACCCTCCTGGCATCTTTCAGTTTCCCCTTTTCCATCCCTTCTAATGAGACACGTGCCTGCTTCTCCCACTCTGCTTCTCCCTACCCTGGTCTGTCTCTCTTTCTAACCCCCAGCCAGACCCATCTGAGCTCCCGCTGGCCCCTAGCGGTAGTCTGAGGCAGAGCTCCTAACCGCTCCTTTGTGCCTCGGTTTCCCCATCCGGAAAACGTGGACAAGAACACAAGCATAAAGGGTTTCCTAGTTCAGAGCCAAGGCCAGGGACCCAGACGCTGTTTCCTCCAGTTGTCTGCCTCTGTCTGTGGTTCCTGTCCAACCCCTCCTCTCCAGCCGCCCCCTTCCCTCGGGGTTCGCTCACCGTCCTCCGTGTCCGGGGCGTCTGGGGCGCGGGCTACCAAGAAGGTCTCCCGGGGGTCGCGCTTCTTGGCCTCGGGGTCCCTGAGGAACTTGGTGTAGACCGTCTGCGCTGCCCGGGCCTCAGCCGGTCCCTGCGCGGCCTCCTCCCGCGGCTTCCCCTTCCTCCCGGCTGAGCCGAGATGCGTGGGTCAGGAGGGACCCCCCACCCCTTCCTGCGAAGGTGCCCGCGCCCCCTCGGGCTCCTCACTCCGGGGGCTCCCCGGGGCTCTGTTTCACTTTGGACACCGCTCTCCCGGCTTTCATTCATCCTTCCACTCTTCCTATCCCCCAGCCCAACCACCCGCCCCGCCCCCCGTGCCTTGCCTGCGGGCCTTCCCTCACGGCCCCTCACCTGGGGGGGTGCCCCGGGACTCGCCCCGCGCCCCCCGCCCACCTCCAGGTCTCCGGGGCTTGGATCCCGTGGGGCAGGGGGCTTCTGGGGCTTCTGGCTTTTTCTTCCTCAACTTCTGTCGCTGCAGAGTGGGGGTGTCAAGAGGAGGGAGAGGAAGGAAAGGGGGGGGCCTGAGGGCTGCCCATCACCCTCTAATCCCTTGAGCCGCCAGAAATAACCGCAGATTATCGGGAGGGGAACTGCGCCCCTTCCTGGAGCGTGGATGGACGACTCCCTCCCACGCCTCATGGCCACCTCCAATGTCCCAAAGCCCAGATTCTTCCCCGGGCCACCCTATGCCCCCCAAACACCCCTTTCCGGCAAGAACAAAGCAAAGCCCAAACTTCCAGGGAAGTAGGGACCCCCAGAGGCTGCTGAGGGGGGCCGGGCCGGCTCTCAGATCCCCTGTGCCGCGTGGGGGTCTCTCCGTCTCCGCCCCAAGCCGGGTGACATACCTGCTTGGTGCGCTGCTGGACCTCAGGGCTCCGGCCTTCCTCCTCGTGTCCGCTGAGGGTAGCAAAGGCGTCAGCCTGTCTCCCTCCCCTGTAACCCTCCATCTGAGCCCCCCACCAGGCTTCAGGTAGGGTGAGGTGGGGGCTTTCCAGACCTGTCTGAGGCCCACACCTCTCGGAGGGTGTCGTCCTGCAACGGCATGGTGCCCGCGCCTGGCTGCACCCACTTCTCTGGCCGCCCTGCAGCTCTAGAAGCTTCCCTGCCGCCGGCCCCAGCTAATCCAGGCTCAGCCTCACCTCCACCTCCTGCAGGCTCCAGAGGGTGGCAGGACTGTGGGAGGGGCTCCTGCCCAGAGCACCCTCCCCTCCCCCCAGCCTGGCCCACTAAGAGAAGAGGCTGAACTCACAAGATCTCAGATCCCTAGCGGCCTGAAGATTGGCGTCCCTGTAACAGGTCCCCCCACGCACTGAGCTTTGGCTTAGAGATGCCGATTTGTAATTTGTTGGTGGTAATGGGCATGGGAAGAAAACATGAGATCAGATCCTGTATGTATCCTCGTTTTTCATAAAAAAGAATCAGGATTTACTAATATTTAATATATATAGATTGACAGATGCTTGTGTATATACTTTATAAAGAAATAAGCCTATATTCTGGGTGTAAACGTAAATGTTTATTTACGATAAGGAACATGCTTTTTAAAATACATTTTAGTTAATTTTTATGAATTTTTTTTAAAAGTTCTGTTGATTCAGCTGGTCTTTTTTTTTGCCTTGCAGCACACAGGATCTTAGTGAGGGATTGTAGTTTCCTCACCAGGGATTGAACTTATGCTCCCTGCATTGGGAGTGCAGAGTCTTAACCACTGGACCACCAGGGAAGTCCTGGAATGTCCTTTTTAAAAAGCTTAGAGACAGGGGAATGTAATGTTGGTATGATTAATATCATGGGAGAGGTTTGGCTAAGTGCAGAGGAAGCCCAGAAGAGGGGCCCAACTGGGGGTCCTAGAGGGTTCCTGAAACCTGATCTAAAACTTGAAAGGTGAGGGGAGTTCTGCAGTCAAAAAAAAAAAAAGAAAAAGAAAAAAGAAAAGGTGGGATGGCTTATAGCTGGAAAGGGAAGAGCAAGATGGTTGGAAACAGATGTGTTTCTCTGGCATGGGTCAGCCAGCCCTGAGCACAAGCCTTAAGCCCTGCTGCTTAAGAGGTGAACATCCTTGGGTGACTGACTTAACCTCTCTGAGTCTCCGTTTCCTCATTTTATGAAATGGGTTTGACAACAGCACTGACCTGGTAGGGATGTTGTGCAGATTAAATGAGACGACAAGTGGAAAGCCACATATAGTAAATGCTCAAAAATCAGTAATTAGAAGAAAAAAAAAGACAAAAAATTGGTAATTATGTGCCCTGTTTCAGAGCACTTCGGAATCATCTCTGTTTCCTCAGCATTTACAACACAACTTGACACATGGTTGGGGTTCATTTTTTGCATGAGTAAATTAGTGAGCACTTTTTTCCTTTTTTGCCCACAAGGTTTGTGGCATCTTAGTTCTCTGACCAGCGATTGAACCCAGGCCACAGCAGTGAAGGTGCTGAGTCCTAGCCACTGGACTGTCAGGGAATTCCCTATTTCATTTGATTTTCACCGGACAAGAGTCCAGTGACACAGGTGAGGTAGAGGTTATTATTATTTCTATTTTATAGATGGAGGAACTGAGGCCCAGTGAAGTGAAGTGACCTGCTTAGTATCGGCCAGATGGTAACCAGAACTGTCTTCTGTCAGAGCTTTTGCTCTTAACCCTTTTATATTTTATATAGTCATAATGATTACATGGAATTTGAATGAAATAGTTTTTTTGTTTTCTCCACGTCCTTGGTCCACCTGGTCCCAATTTGCCATACATAATCTTCCTAAACTGCTACTTCTTCAGTTCACACCTTTGCTCCAAAATCCTCACTGGGTCCCTACGATCAGGTTTTTTTTTTTTTTTTTCCTCCCTCCCTCCCTACGATCAGGTTTAAGTGCGCTGGGTTGGTGTTCAAGGCTCTCCCTGACCTGGCCCCAGTCTGCCTTTCTCACTGCAGGGCTTTCTCAAACCCTATCCTCCATCCAGCCCCGCAGGTTTACTTATTGCCTTTGTAGCTTCTCTCCTCCATACTTTTGTTGCAGCTGTTCCCTTCTCCTGGGTTGCCCTCTATATTCCACGAAATCCATCCAACCCTCGCTCAGTCGCTCAGTCGTGTCCTAATCTTTGCGACCACATGGACTGTAGCCTCCCAGGCTCCTGCATCCCTGGGATTTTCCAGGCAAGAGTACTGGAGTGGGTTGCCATTTCCTTCTCCACATCCAACCCTAAATAGCCCTTAAGTCCCCACTGCTAAGATTCCTCAGTCCTCATCTGCCTCTGAATGTTTGATAACCAGAGTAGCATTTATTGACCACCTACTGTGCATCAGGTCATTGTTCCCATTCTCTCTCCACTGAAGCAGACAGTAACACCTTGATATTAAAGGTGAGGAAACTCACAGCTAAGAGTCATCAGCAAGTATTTCCTGGGTACCAATTCTGGGTCAAACAGCACTGGTTATACAGTTATGGACAAAAGGATGTGGTCCCTGCCCTCATGGAGCTTCCATTCTTGTGAGAAATGGAAGAGAGAAAAGCCATGAATATGCAAATTACCAGGGTAGCCCAGTTATAATGATATCATGATTATTAATTCTAACAACTGCCAGGAAGGGAAAGAACTGGGCTCCATGAGAATAGTGGGGGGACCAGTCTGGATTTAGAGGATAGATGGGGCTGAGAAAGGAATTAAAAATATATTTATTTATTTATAACATTTGGTGGTGCCAGCTCTTAGTTTCAGCGTGCAAACTCTTAGTTGCAGCTTGTGGAATCTAATTCCCAAATCAGGGATGGAACCCAGGCCCCCTCCATTGGGAGTACAGAGTTTTAGCCACTGGACCACCAGGGAAGCCCTTGAGAAGGGGATTTTAAAACTGAGACCTGAAGGATTTCAAAGACTACGAAAGAGAATGTTCCAGGTAAAGGGCACAACTTATGAAAATGTTTCCAAGCAACAAAAAACTTGGCACCATGGGGTATTGGATGCTGTAGCCCCCTCGACCAGGACCGCAGTGACCCTGCCTAAGAACCGCCCTTCAGAGGGAATCTCTAACCCCAAACAAATCCAAGCCGAGAACCACAGGGAGCCTGGGGCTCAGCGGGCTATAAACCTAAGCATCCAGGTTCTAACCCTGCTGGAGTCCCAGAGACACTTCTCTGTGTCTCTTGCCCACTTTTCTCAAAAGCAAAGAGTCCTGAACCCGCCTGTAGGAGGCGTGTGGGCTGAGCTTTGGCCAACACCAGAGGTGGACTCTGCTTCTGAGTTTGGGGGCAGATTTGAGCAGCAGAAACTTTTATGTGAGAGAAAAGGTAAATTCACTTCTTAGATCTCTCCTGTTGGGTTGCATGGGTGTGATATCTACGTGCATAATAAAGTGTCCATTTACTCGATTTTTTTTCTGTTCTGAAGGGTCTCATGAATCAGCATTGGCTCTGTAACTGTTGCACATGGCAGCTGAGGAACACTATCAAGTATTAATTCACATTAATGTGTACAAGTCTGGACATGACTTGTGAAGCATGGTAGCAGTTCTTCATGTTCGGAACTAGTGCAACATTGGATACTATTTTGAGAACAGTTCAGTTTTCCTAAAAGTGTTAAATAAGATGAAATGAAAACTTATAAAAAACCATTTAAATTAGATTAATTTGGGGATATTTATTAAGTGTAAACTATATTTGACTTTAAATTTTAATATATCATTTTGAATATATTAGAGGAAAAGTCACTTTTCAAAACATACATGAAAAATAATTTTAATTAAAAAGTTTAACATTTACATAGTTACTTTGAGGAGAATGTATTCACATGTTGTACACTTTGAATGCAGTGACATGTTTTTAATCCTTGGAGAGTTAGTCTGGGTTCAGATCATGATAGAAACAGAAAGTAGCCAAATGGAACACAGAAAAGAATAAAAAGGGTCTTTTTATAAAAGGGCCTTCCCTGGTGGCTCAGCTGGTAAAGAATCCACCTGCAAAAAAAAAATAATCCACCTGCAATGTGGGAGACCTGGGTTTGATCCCTGGGTCGGGAAGATCCCCTGGAGAAGGGAAAGGCTACCCACTCCAGTATTCTGGCCTGGAGAATTCCGTGGACTGTATAGTCCATGGGGTTGCAAAGAGTCAGACATGACTTAGCGACTTTCACTTTCACTTTTCACTTAGAGACGTGTCAATCTCTACATTTGGGCCAAGGATGGGTAGGTTTAGTATTGGCCATCGAGATTTTGCTGAAAATGAGTGTGAGTTTAGTGATAAGATTCATGTCAAGAACACACACAGGGACTTGCTTGGTGATCCAGTGGCTAAGATTTTGCACTCCAAATACAGGGGGCCTGGGTTTGATCCCTAGTCAGGGAACTAGATCCCACATGCCGCAACTAAGAGTTCTCATGTTGCAATTAAAAAAAAAAAAAAAGAAAGAAAAGATCCCAAATGCTGCAACTAAGGCCTGGAACATTCAAATAAATACCAAAAAATTAAAAAAAAAAAAAACACACACAGATAACTTCTGGTAACTTCTGCTCTGACACCAGAACACCAAACCTCTCCACAAAGAAAAACAAGCTTGAGACTTTATAACTACACTTTGTTCTGGTCTAAAAATGGCATTTCTGTTTGACCATTGGCATTAGTCACCAGACTCAATTCCACTGGAATTTTAGCTGTTTCCTAAAATTAAATCTACTTTCAGAAGACAAAGATTTGCTGCCACCAATGACTACAATGCTGATCAATGACGACTCCTACCGTGTGCCAGGCATTGTGCCCAGTGCTTTCACTCGATTCTCATAGCACACCTGTGTGTCTATGGCTCAGAGAAGTTAAGTAATTTGTCTAAGGTCACACAGCTGGTGCTTGATGGAGCCATTCCATGGACAAGCGCCCACTAGGTGTGCGGGATTCACTTGTGTTATCTCTAAGCCCTGTGGAAACTTTGAAAGGCAGGTGGGCACATGAGTTCACCTCTCCATTTCCTAGCTGGTAAAGTGGTGACGATAACTGTATCCGACTTTATGGAAGTTGTGAAAATCAGATGGATTGATCCATGTTCGGTGCTTAGCGCAGTGCCTGGCACAGAACCGATGTCTTAGTAAGGTCAGGTGTGGTGCTTTATGTATAAGGAAACTAGGGCCCAGTCCCTGAGCGACTCGAACCCAGCCCTCCCTGCCTCAGCCTGCCTGGTGCAAAGGAGAAAAGAGGGGATTTGGGAGAAAGTCTGAAGCAGTGGTTAAGAGCTGGAGAGTTTACCCAGAAACAGACCCAAGCATCCTGCTTTCCCATGTCCCAGCGGGGTGACCTTAGGAAGTTATCCCCCTTGCTTAGAGCCTATTGCCCTGAGCTTGTTTCTCAATCTGGCAAAATAAATTTGTATCATGAAAGGATCCATTCAGGTGGGCTTTTCAGAAACCTGGGAACTCCAGCTGCCTGAAGTTGTGTTCAGGCTCTTGCAAAATAGAAAACAGGTCTGAGCTTTGAAATGGCCGGGTTTTGTCAGCTTTATTTTGTTGAAGGTTGGGGCTTCTTTTATCCATCAAGGTGCTGTTGGTGTCACATAGCCCCTGGCAGACTGTTCTAGAAGGGGCTAGACTGTTCTCTAGCCTAGAGACTAGACTGTTCTCTCAGTGAGCTCTAGACTTGCAGTGCCAGGGTCTTAGTCTTTTTTCTTTTTTGGCCCCATTGGTTCTTAGCTGTGGCATGTGAACTCTCAGTTGTGGCATGTGGGATCTAGTTCCCTGACCAGGCATCAAACCCAGGCCCATGCATTGGGAGCTTGGAGTCTTAGCCACTGGGCCACCAGGGAAGTGCCCAGGGTCATAGTCTTATCCTTGCTTCTTGGATAAGGAAACTAAGGCTTAGGAAGGTTAAGCCACAGTCCAGGGTCTCACAGGAGGACTGGCGGGAGTGAGCAGGATTCAGGCCGGCTGTCTGAGCTCAGAGCCTGGGAACAGCACCGGGGTGGCCCATGGAGGGGCTTCTTGAGCATTTGCTGAATGAAGCCCTGGTGGTTGTTGGGCGCTGGCCGAAGGGGCTGAAAATGGGGTTCCAGCGTGGTTTTCTCCTCATGGAATGCATAGCCTGTGAGATGAGGTTGTTGGGAGGGACAGAGCATAAAACCAGGGCACTGATGTCTCGTCTAGAAAAGGAGAACATGACAAATAATATTACTGGGGGTTCTGAAATGCTTACTTTTGAAATTACTCCTCGCAGTAAAGCAGTGATTCTCAAAGTGGGTTCCCTGGACCAGCAGCATCGGCATTACCGGGAACACGTTAGCAGCACGGATGCGCAGACTTCACCTCTGACTACCAGCAGCTCTGGGCTGGGGCCCAGCCTTCAGCATTCTGGCATAGCCTCTGGGAATTCAGATGCCCACCTGAGTCTGAGAACCACTCAGCACAGCACCGTCTCCAAGAAACGAGGATGCTATCTCCCCACTGGGTAGTTCCTCACACATCTCTGAATGATGTCACATGAGCTATGAAGAAAAGCTCCCTGAGGCCAGGGACTTTGTCCATTCTGTTCACAGCTCTCTCTCCAGGGCCCATGGTGTGTGAGGAGTAACTAAATGGGGAGAGAGAGACAAAGAACTATCTTGGATGCTGTGAATGGGGAGGGGAGACCCTGCCTGTTTCTTATTCTGTCTTGATCCTGCAACATGTGACTCTAGTGTTTCTAGTGTTTAAAGATACAGATTTCTGGCACAAGTGGGCCCTTAAATACCTGTCTCTCTACCCAGTGCTCAGGGGAGGAGATATGGCCTTCTTCTACCCCTGGTGGAACACCCCCCTGGATGTTGTTCAAAGTCCCTTTGTGTCTCCAATGTGGTGTATGCCTGTGGCAGGTACAGTATTTGACGGGAGGTTTATGAGACTTTCTTCAAAAACTTTTCCTTTTTTTCCCTTCCAATGTTCATTTTTTCCTCCAGTGTTTTTTTTTTTTTTAATTTTTGAAACAATTTCAAATTGACACATAAGTTTTAAGAATAGTGTACTGAACTCTGGAATACCCTTGGCCAAAGACTGATAGGTTTTTCCTACTGTCCCAGTAATGGCCCTTATAGGTTTAGGGAAACACTGCATTGGTTGTGATGTCTCTCTAGTCCTCCTCAATCTATGAGAAATTGTCAAGGGCAATTCTATGCTGTGCGATTTTCACTTATGGGTGTCTGTGTGTGTGTTAGTCACTTAGTTGTGTCTGACTCTTTGTGACCCCCATGGATTGTAGCCCGCCAGGCTCCTCTGTCCATGGAATTCTCCAGGCAAGAATACTGGAGTGAGTTGCCATTTCCTTCTCCATCACTTATGGGTAATTACCGTGATTTAACAGTTGCCTTCAGGCGCAACCTCTGCATAAGAAGCCACTTCCTGGACATCCTCTCAACTGAATCCCTGAGGGTGAACAGGGACTATGAACCCAGCCTAAAGCCGTGTAAGGGGCAGGTAACAGAAGCCCAATGTAAAGTAGCACAAGCGCAAAAGGGAACTGATTGTCCCCTCAACTGGGTCAGCGAGAGGCAGTCTCACCTCTGGCATGGCTGTATCCAGGGGCTCTAAAGGCGTCCCCAAGTCTCTCTCACCCTCTCTGCTCTCCTCTGCGTTCGTGGGAAAGGTGACCTCAGACGACCCTGAGTTCATCCGCTCCCCCAAGCGGAGGCCTGACTGGCTGCACTTTGGTCCCTTCCTTACCCCTGGGTCTGTCGCCGTCCTCTGATGGGTGTACTCTGATTGGCCAGCTCGGACCTGTGCCCGCCTCTGGGCGGGGCTCTCTGTGATTTGCGGGAACAGTCGTTCTGAAGAACGAAAGAGGATTTCTTCTCCTGTTCGCTCGGTGAGCAGCCCGCACCGGGTGCTGTTGTCGGAGTGAGGAATAATAATAGCAGCAGCAGTAGCCGTAACATTTATTGAGAGCTTGCTGGGTTCTGGGCCTGGTTCTAAGTGGGTTTCCTATCAATTAGCTCATTTGATACTTAGCCATTTTGTGCCGTCGAGTTTTACTTTCGTACATGTTTTCCATACCAGCAACTTCACAGACAGGTGCAGTCACTTGCCCACGGCGACACAACTAGCACGCAGCAGAACCCGGGGCCCCACAGCCTCGGGCGTCACTCACGAGGGCGTCCTGGGGCGCACGGAAGTTCGCCCTCCAGTTACCTCTCAGTGGTAGAACCCGGTCTCCTGCTCCAGGCTGGGGCTGTCACGTGGCTGTCACCCTCCAGGGCACCTGTGAGCCTGGGGCAAGGGGAGCACCTGGGCCCAGATCGTTTAGGGGTAGTTTGCTGTTACCCACCAAGCAGAACGCAGCGCCCCAAGAAACAGAAGACAGAATGAGCAGTGGTTCACACTGGCTGCCCACAGGAACACTCAGGGGGGGAGCTGAAGCCCTATCCCAAGCCAATTAACCAGAATCTCTGGGGTGGAGCCCAGGCATTAGTATTCTTTAAGCTTCCCCAGGTGAATTCAGTGTCCAGCCAAGGCGGATAATCACTAGTTTGTGGGCTTTCTAGCTTAATAGAAATAGCCATGGTTTAAGATCCGCCTGGCTTTGACTGTTATTTAGTGAGAAAGCATGAAGGTTCTGGCTGAATCAATTTCAGTTTTTGCATAACCTGAGTGTCCAGAGCTGAAAAGCCTTTGGCTGTTTTGAAGAATCAAGCATTATATTAAATTTTGGTGAAAATTTCTAACTCTGTAGCCTTCCTTTCTGGAAAAAGAAAATAAAATCCTTAAAAAAAAAAAAAATCCACCTGGCCTTGAGATTTGGCTCCACCATCGCAAGCTGTGTGATTTTGTGCCAGTCACTTACCTTCTCTAAGTCTCAATTTCCTCATCTGTGGGAAAGGCTCTAAGTCCCTCTTCTTTATGTGAAGATCAAATGAGATGATACCTATAAGACCTCCAGCATAGAATTGGCACACAGCTCCATTCTTACTATTAAGGAGGGGTTAGGAGAGAAATGGGCTTCCCTGGTGGGAGACCCGGGTTCGATCCCCGTCAGGAAGATCCCCTGGAGAAGGAAATGGCAACCCACTTCAGTAGGGGCCTGGAGAATCCCATGGACGGAGGAGCCTGGTAGGCTACAGTCCACGGGGTCGCAAAGAGTGGGACACGACTGAGCGACTTCACTTTCACTTTTTAGGACAGAAATGGCCTCTGCAGGACCATCCAGGGAGTCAGAGCTGTGCCAACGACTCCCATCCCTAGGCTGAGGCTGTGGAATGGACTCTGGGAGCCTCAGACCCCAGCCCCTCCCTCCTTGATCTTCCACCCTCGCGGAGGGGCCTAAGGCTTCTGAGTAGGGAGAGGTTGGGATGGAATGGGCCGGGTGGGAGTTGGGGCAGAGACCGGTCGGGGAAAGGGGAAGTCAGTGTGTGTGCACTGACTTAGTCTTACCACCAGGTGGCGACAGGAACCCACCCACTGCGAGAGGAACAGTCAGGCTGACGGAACGGACGACTGGGAATAACACAAAGATATTAGAGGACTGTTTTGAGTACTAGGTAAATGCTAAAGCCTTATTTTCTTTCATTTCCATTTACTTCATGCAGTAGTCCTGGGGTAGGCGCCATTACCCTCCTTTACGGGAAGAAACTGAGGTGGTGCTGGTGACTGGCAACCAGGAACTTAACTGAAATCAGTCGGACTCCAGGTTAGTCTCTTAATCACTGAAGTCATAGGTCAGAGCTGCAAGGGTCTTTAGAAATTCTCGGGTCAAGTGATTCCCAAACCTGTTTGATGATAAAAATCACCTGAGGCTCTTCAAAAATGCCAAATTCCTGGGTCCCAGACAGGCATTGAATTAGAATTTCCCAGGAAAATGGGCTTGGGACTGTGTCTGGTTAACAAAAATCCCTGTTTGGAAACGTGATCTGCTCTCAGAGGGGGAAACTGTCCTGCCTAAAGTCACACAGCCAACCCCCTCCAACCTCCTAATACCCTGTAATTCAGAAGCCAGGCCACACCCACCCCCTCCAAAGATGAGACAGTATAGCACATGACCCAGCAATTCCTCTTCTGGGTATATGCCCGAAAGAGTTAGAAGCAGGATCCTGAAGAGGTATTTGAACACCCATGTTCATGGTAGCATTATTCTCAACTGCTGAAAGGTGGACACCACCCAAGTGTCCTTCAACAGGTGAATGAATAAGCAAACGTGGTGCATGCATTCATACATGCTCAGTTGTGTCCGACTCTTTGTGATTCCGTGGACTGTAGCCCTCCAGCCTCCTCTGTCCATGGACCTTTCCAGGAAAGAATACTGGAGTGGGTTGCCATTTCCTTTTCCAGAAGCAAATGTGGTATAGACATACAATTAAGTATTATTCAATCTTAAAAAGGAAGGGAATTTTGACATATGCTACAACATGGATAAACTTTGAATACATTAGGCTCGGTGAAATAAGTCCACCCACAAAAAGACAAATACTGTATGATTCCATTTATATGATATACCTAAAATAGTCAAATTGTTTTCATAGAGGCAGGAAGTAGAATGGGCCTGAGGGGAGGGAGCAATGGGGAGTTGTTGTTTAATTGTAACAGAGTTTCAGATTTGCCAAATAAAAATAGTTCCAGAGATGGTTGGTTGCCTACTAATGTGAAGGTTACTGACATTGAGCATCACCAACTCAATGGACATGAATTTGAGTCAACTGGGGGAGATAGTGAAGGACAGGGAAGCCTGGCATGCTGCAGTCCATGGGGTTGCAAAGAGTCAGACACGACCTAACTACTGAACAACACCAGCAACTGACATTGAACTGTACACTTTGAAATGTTTAAGATGGTTAATTTTATATTATGTGTATTTTACTACAATACAACAATTAGAAAAAAAGATAAGATGATCTGTGCCAAGCCCTGGAGGGTTGATAGAGGTGAAGAGTGAGAAGGTAAATGTGATTTTCTTCTTTTGATTGACTTTTTGAATAAATATATGTGGAATTTGATGAGTGTTGATTGTGAATCATCTCTTTTCCTCAAAGAGGATTATACTAATAATGTATGGATACACTTTTTCGCCAATAACTTCACCAACTTTTGGTTCTATTATTTTGCCTTTTTTTCTACTTATGGGCAAAAGATAGTACTTCATTATTATTTAAATTTACATTAACTTTTGTTAGATTTAAAATGGAAGGTCCAGAATTGACCAATGCCGTTGACAGCCTCAGAATGATTTTCCTCAAAATGTTAATGCTTGATTTATTATACTAAATAAAAGAAGTCCATTTATTTTGTTAAAGTAAATTAAAAAACCTACTAGGTCTGTTAGAGAAAAGAGATAGTTTGGCTCCTGCTTGAGCTTTGGCCTTAGGGTTTCTGCTTCTTTAGCACAAACTCCAGGTTCTGAGATGGAGGCTCTTGAAGCAGAGGGCTCATGAAGTTGAGGACCACGAATGTAAAAACTCATGTTCATTTTGCATCATCACCTGCCAGTCCTGGTGATAGAGTCCAATCCTGAATCATGGATCTCAGACATTGACTCACATAGCCGAAAAGCCCAGGGTAGTCTCAGGAATGGCTAGTTCCAGATACTCCAACAACCTGCTGTTATTATTATTTTTTAAATATTTATTTGTTTATTTTGGCTGCACCAGGTCTCGGCATGCAAGATCTTCAATCTTCCTTGCAGCACACGGGATCCCTAGCTGCTCCACGTGTGATCTGTTTTAGTTGCAGCATGTGGGATCTACTTCCCTGATCAGGGATCAAACCTGGGCAGCCTGCACTGGGAGTGCAGAGTCTTAGCCACTGGACCACCAGGGAAGTCCCCTAGTAGCTGTTATTATGTACCTCCTAGGTCATTCTCCTTAGTTTTTTTTTTAATCGGAGTATAGTTAATTTATAATGTGCTAGTTTTAAGTGTACAGCAAAGCGAGTCAGTTATACACACACACACAGCGGGGGTTTCTCTTGTTGCGAGCGTGGGCTCTCTGTGCCCCGGCTTTGGTAGTTGTGGCTTGAAGGCCCTAGAGCGTGGGCCACAGTAGTGGTGCATGGACTTAGTTGCTCCCCAGCAAATGGAATCTTCCCAGAGCAGGGATTGAACCCACGTTCCCTGCCTTGGCAGGCAGATTTGTAACCACTAGACCACCAGGGAAGCCCCATATCCATTCTTTTTTAGATTCTGTTCCCATATAGGCCATTATAGACTACTGAGGAGAGTTCCCTGTGCCATACAGTAGGTCCCTATTAATTATCTATTTCATATGTAGTAGGTCACTCTCCTTGTGATGGGATAAAAATGGTCAGTGAGAGGCTGGGCACAAAGATGTGTCCTTGCTCCCTTCCCCACCCCCTGCACCAAAAGAGTCCTGTAATTATTGATCCAATTTCTCCTCCCTGCCTTCCCTTCCTGAAGAAGAGTGATTCTTCCCCATGGGAAAGTAGCTGCTGAGTTGAGCTAGATGTGGAGGAGGAGCGTTTTTTATTTTCTTTTTTTTTTTTTGGTGGAAGATGGAAATTGAGTAGCTTCGGGGCATGAAGAAAGAGAAGAGAGGAAAGGGGGGTTTAATGAGTATGCCTTTGAACTATGTACTTGACTTCCTTTAAATCCTCCGAGAGGTGTGACTAAAGAATGAAATTGCTTGTTAATTACTTTGGCTGGTGGGTTGTATTTCTGGTGCTAGCTATACCGTTCTGAGACTGGATCATGTGTGTCCACATTTTATTAGGGTTCCACCCTTACTAATGAAAACTTGGGCACGAGCACTTCAGCCTCCAACACCCTGGGGACTTGGCTCCTTGACAGCCCTGCCACCCACCCCCAAGACCACACCCCGGTCCCTGTCATCACCCGAAACTGCTCCACCTCTGAAATTACACTCCAGACGTCCCAGTCTCTAGTGACAGTCTCCTCCCCGCACCCCTGCCCACTTCCCTCCCCCACACCTCTCCTGACCCCGCTGGGGCTTCCAGCCCATTGATCCCTGTTGTTCTTTTTTCTGTTGGTAATGACACTCACTTATTCCTTGGAAGAAACTTGATTTTTTTCTCCCATATGGATATGATTCGAATGAGGTTGACTCTACCCTCACATCTGGGCAACCGTATTTCAGACGCTTGGCCACAGCATTGGGTCAGGGATGACCCTGGGAAAGCCAACCCAAGGGCACAATTTTTTTCTGCTCCTGTGGCTCATCAGGGAGGACTTAGCTGGGACTGTCCTGGGGTCAAGAGCCTGCAGGATAACGAGAAAAGCTGGGCAAAGAGGGGAGGTTCCTAATAGTCTTGTTGGAGTATCTGGAACTAGCCATTCCTGAAACTACCCCGGGCTTTTCGGCTATGCGAGTCAATATCTGAGATCCATGATTCAGGATTGGACTCTATCACCCGAAACAGACGTGGCTATTACAGTGCGGCTCCACTCAGGCTCTAGGCGAAGGGTACCTAGGTGTGGTTGCTCATCAGAATCACATGGGTACCGGGGTAATTTCCCGGCAGTCCAGTGATCAAGACTCTGCTTCCACCGCAGGGGTCATGGGTTTCACCCCTAGTCAGGGAACTAAGACCTTGCATGTCAGCGTGGTGCAACCAAAGAACAAAAGAATCACATGGGAAGATTTTTTTTTTTTCTTAAAACCTTTGTAGATACAGATAAAAAGCATAAAACATAAATATACAAGTGAATGTATTATTACAAAGCTGACTCCCATGTAACCTCGTTAAGGTCTAGAAAGACAACACTGGGGACTTCCCTGATGGTCCAGTGGTTAAGATTCTGTGCTTCTAGTGCAGGTTCAATCCCTGATCAGGGAACTAAGACAGCGAGGCCAAAAAAACAAAGCAAAACACTGTCAGACTCAAAGCCTCAGCCCCTCCTGCCCTTTATGGAACCACTACCCTGATCGGGTCCTCGCTTCCTTCCATCTTTTTCAGCCTGAGGATGCCCTCCTAAACACCATGGGGGTAGTTTTGTTTTAGAGTGTTGTACAAATGGAATTACTTATTACTTATTAATCTTAATGAAACCAAATTTGTCAGGCTTTTCATTTAAGGTTGGTGCTCTCGTGTCAGGAAAAGTAATCGGTCACTACCCCGAGGCTTTCATCCTCACACTTTTCTTTCACCTTCTATCCTCTCTTGTAATCTTTAATGTTCTGCCCTCCATATGATGACAGCTCACCTGAGATTATTTGATTATGGTGTGTGGTAAGGATCAAGTTTCGCTTTTCCCCATGTGAACACTCAATCCATTTATTGAAAAAGCTCATCTTTCCCTGCGGTCTTATTGCACATAAATCATAACTGCTATCCTCCTCTGTGTCAGTTCCTAGTCTTCCTCAGTCTGTCTATGCTGGCGCAAGTATCACCCTCTCCTAATCACTGTCCTTTATCAACTTTTGCTATTCAGTTGAGTAATATTTCCAAGTTGGGTTGTTTTGTTTTTTAATTTACATACATATTTTAGAATCAACCTGTCACATTCTACCGAAAAATAACCCATGAAGATTTTTATCTGATTGCATTGCATTCATATCTTCTAATACTTTTTCAAAAAATGTGCACATATTGAGAAGATTTAAGATGGGGGAGACCTAACAAAATTTGTTGGTTTTTTTCCAGCTTTATTGAGATATAATTGACATACAAGACTGTGTATGTCAAAGGTATACAATGTGATGATTTGATACATTTATAAATCGCAAAATGATTGCTACCATAGCATTAGCTAACATTCCATCCTGTCTCATAATTACCATTTCTTTTGTGTGGTAAGGACATTTAAGATCTACTCTCTTAGCAATTTCAAGTATGTAATAGAGTATTATTAGCTATAATCTCCGTGCTGTTATTTTATACCCCCAGAATTTATTAATCTTATAACTGGAAGTTTGTATCCTAGAAGTTTGCCTTCCAGTCTTTGAATGTGGTGTGTATGTGTGTGTGTGTGTACAAGTGTACTCATGTGTATATATACATACATACATTTATTCAGTTAATTAAATTTTTTTCTCATTGAATTTATTCCTTGATAATTGTTGGGGGCTTCCCTGATGGCTCAGTGGTAAAGAAGCCCCCTGCTAATGCAGGAGATGGCGTTCAATTCCTGGGTTGGGAAGATCTCCTGGAGAAGGAAATGGCAACCCACTCCAGTATTCTTGCCTGGAGAATCCCATGGACAGAGGAGCCTGGCGGGCTGCAGTCCATGCGGTCGCAAAAGAGTCGGACACAACTTAGTGGCTAAAACAGCAATAACAACAGATAATGGCTATATTTTTTAGTGCTTTAAGAATTATTTATTTATTTTTGGCTGCTCTGGGGTCCTAGTTGCTGCACATGGACTTTCTCTAGTTGCAGGGAGCCTGGGCGTCTCATTGGGGTGGCTTCCCTTGTGGAGCACAGGCCCTTGGGCTTAGTGGCCCCAAGGCATGTAGAGTCTTCCCAGAGCAGGGAGTGAACATGTGTTCCCTGCGTTGGCAGGCAGATTCTTTACCACTGGATTACCAGGGAAGTCCTTAGTGCTGTTTTTTAAAAACATCTGTTTACCTGGCCGCGTTGGGTCTTAGTTGCGGCACGTGGGGTCTTTGTTGCATCAACTTTCATCGCAACACACGGACTGTCTGGTTGTGGCACACAGGCTTAGTTGTCTTGTGGCCTGTGGGATCTTAATTCCCTGACCAGGGGTCAAACTCACGTCCCCTGCATTGCACGGTGGGTTCTTAACCATTGGACCACAAAAGAAGTCCCTTTTAGCTGCTTAAGTGTCTTATTTAAAATCCAGATCCTTTGGCTCAGCCTCTGAAGAGTCTGAGTGAGTAGTTCTGGGTGAGCAAGCCCATGTACACAGTTAAACCATCTGAATTTCTTTTTTTTTTTAATTTGGCTATGGTGAGAGGTGGCGGTTCTAACTCATTTTCTCCCTGGTGGGATCCCAGTGAGTCAGCAACACTTATTGAAGTACATTCTTCCCTCACCAAATTGAAATCCTGCATTGTCACATTTTAAATCAAATCTATTTTGGTATCTGTTCATGTGCTCTTCTGTTACGCTGAATTTTTCATCATTGTCTTGACCAGTCTTGGAAAAGTCTTGATAGGAATCAGAGTTCTGGAAAAGCCCACCTTCCCCATGCCCTTAGCCAGACTTGAGGATAGTGAGCATCCCATCTTACTGGATACACCTGGCAAGACATATACAATCCCAGCATACACAGGATTGTTTCTGCGTGGTGTGGTTATATATGCGTCTCTGCATGACTTTTCTCCCTGACAGCCTTGCCAGCCACTCAGCCCCACCGCCGCTCTGCTGCAGACTAATCTCATTACACCCTCATCCCTGTTTATGGTCTCTGCTCAGCCCCCTCCCTGTATCTAATCCTCATCTGGCCAAGCTTTCCCTTCTCTCATCCTGTCTCCTGCTCCTTTACTAAAAACCCTTCACGAGCCCGTCCAGATTCAGACACGGGAAGCACCCTGGGATTTGTCTTCCCTGGATACTTCCTTCATCTCCTAGCTCGTCTGGAAAACCGAGTCTCCCTGGGGACCCAGCTTTCCCCGCCACTAGCTCAAATGGTGGCTGTCTTCTGTCTCTCGCTCCTCTTGCCATGGGGCCAAGAAGAGGTGGGGTCGGCGATCGACTCGTTCCACTTCCAGAATGTGACCCTTCCTTCTCCCCCCACCCCCAAACTCTCAGCTTTAAATCTCATGCTATTTAACCGAACTGTTACTGCGGAGCTACTGACCCTTGGTCACTCCTGATTCCTTGGAGAGTTTAGCACCTAATTCACTGCACCTTCTCTCACATACCACTCCGGTCATAATTTTTCTGAAGTATAATTGACCTACAACACTGTATTAGTTCTTGGTGTACAATTTAGTGACTCAGTATTTCTGCGCATGATACAGGGCTCACAATAAGTACCCATCTGTCACCTATACAAAGATATTATGTAATTATTGACTCTACTCCCCACGTGGCACATTTCATCCCTGTGACTCATTTATTTTGAAACTGGAAGTTTCTACGTATTAATTTCCTTCTCCTATTTCACTCACTCCTCTCCCCTCACCCCTTTGGCAACCTTTGTTCTCTGTATCTCTGACTCTGCTTCTATTTTGTTGTTTGTTCATTTATTTTTTTTAGATTCCACATGTAAGTAAAATAATATAGTGTCTTTTTCTGTCTGACTTATTTCACTTAGCATGATACCCTGTAGGTCTATCCATGTTGTTTCAAATGGCAAGATTTCATGATTTTTTTATGGTTGAGTAATATTCTGTGGTATATTAGTAGTAGTGTTAGTCACTCAGTTGTGTCTGACTCTGTGTGACCTCATGAACTGTAGCCCACCAGGCTCCTCTGTCCATGGAATTCTCTAGGCAAGAATACTGGAGCGGGTGGCCATTCCCTTCTCCAGGAGATCCTCCCAACCCAGGGATGGAACCTGGGTCTCCTGCACTGCAGACAGATTCTTTACCTTCTGAGCCACCAGGGAAGCCCATACACACACACATATATATACTGCATCTTGTTTATCCACATTCATCTATTGATGGGCTTCCCAGGTGGCACAGTTGGTAAAGAATCTACCTATAATGGAGGAGACTCAAGAGATTCAGGTTTGGTCCCTGGGTCTTGAAGGTCTCCTGAAGAAGGGAATGGCAACTCACTCCAGTATTCTTGCCTGGATAAGCCCATGGACAGAGGAGCCTGGCAGGCGATGGTCCATGATCGGCACTTAGGTTTCTTTCATATCTTGGCTTTTGTAAATAATGCTGTAACAAACATGGGGTGTATGTATCATCCAATAGGTGGTTTTGTTTTCCTAGAAAAAATACCTAGAAGTGGAATTGCTGGATTGTATGATAGTTCTATTTTTAATTTTTTTTGAGGACCCTTCATACTGTTTTCCATAGCGGTTGCACCAATTTACATTCTCACCAACAGTGTAGGAGGGTTCCCTTTTCTCCACATCCTCACTAACACTTGTTATGTTTTGTCTTTTTGGTGATATCCATTCCAGCAGGTGATATTTCATTGTGGTTTTGATTTGTATTTCCCCAAAGATTAGTGAAGTTCAACATCTTTTCATATACCAGTTGGCCATCTGTATGTCTTCCTTGGGAAAATGTCTATTCCGCTCCCCTGCCTATTAAAAAAGAAATATATATATATATATATATATATATATATATATATATATATTTATTTATTTATTTATTTGGCTGCACCAGGTTTTTGATCTTCTTGCGGCATATGGGGTCTTTAGTTGACATGCGAACTCTTAGTTGCAGCATGTGGGATCTATTTCCTGACCAGAGACAGAATCTGGGCCCCCTGCTTTGGGAATACAGTTGTCTTAGCCACTGGACTACCAGGGAAGTCCCACCCCTGCCCATTTTTCAATGGGCTGTTTGTTCCAGCCATAATTCTTTACATGCTCAGTGCTCACATAGCTGGTCCTTCTCATCCCCTGGTCCCTCAGTCCCCTGACTCCTCTCTACCTGTGACCTTGCCTTCACCTGGCCTCAGCTCTCTGCCGCATGGTCACACCTGAGGCTCTACTATTACCAGTGACAGGCCCCTCATTTGGGCTTGCTCTTTGCTGACCCTGCCTGAGATCCAAGCTGTAGGCATCCTCTCCCCATTTAACTCCCCACCCTCCCTGATTCTTCATCACAGTTGCTTTGGGCACCGCCTTTGCCCGTTTTGTGGTTTGCATTATTTTCTGGTTTCCTCAGAGATGTTCTTTCTATTCCTCGGTTCATCAATATGAGACCACACTGGGTTTGTGTGCCCAGTTATCTGTTGCTATATAACTTAGTGGTGTAAAACAATAGCTGGTTTATTTGGTCATGATTTTGATTTTGTGGGTTGGCAGTTTAGTTGAGCTCAGCTGGGCAATTCTTCTGCTTGTCTCTCCTGGCGGCAGTCATCTGGTGGCTTGGCTGGGGCTGGGAGAATGCCCCAAGACGGTTGGCCTGCTGGTGCCGGCTGTCTGCGGGGCCATGTGGCCTCCCATTCTCCAGGAGGACCACCCTGGCTTATTTCCCTGGCAGTCTCAGGGGACTGGGAGAGTGGACAGTCAGGGCTAGTGGAAGCTGCAAAACTTCTGAGGACCTGGTCTCAGAACCCCCACAAAATCACCTTTGCCATGTTCTGTTGGTCACAGCACATTACAAGCACAGTTGGCATTTAAGGGAGTGGAGACATAGACGTCCCCTTGCCAGGAGTTGCAGTCAAGTCACACCTAGAAAGGGTTTACACACAGAGAGGGCAGGGACTGTCACTCTTTTATTTTGTCGTCTCTCCTGGTGTGTCCGCTGCTACAGATGGGAGAGTACTGAGCAGTTTGCTTGGTTGATTTTTTTTTTTTTAATGTGGACCATTTTTTAAAAGTCTTTATTGAATTTGTTATAATATCGCTTTCATTTTGTTTGGGTTTTTTAGCTGCAAGGCATAGGAGAGATCTTAGCTCCCTGACCTGGGATGGAACCCACACCCCCTAATTTGGAAGATGAGGTCTAAATCACTGGACCACCAGAAAAGTCTCTGCTTGGTTGATTGGCTAAAACTTGGACTCAGTGATTGACTCCATTCAGTGAAGTTGAGGCGTTAGCACGTCCCTGAAATTACGTAGGAAGGGTCCCAACGTGCAGGAGGGAAGAAATGTGAAGAGGATTTGTCACGTGTGATGGGCACATCCCCTGTGAAGTCCCAGAGGACACATCCCTCCGAGGGCATTCTGTACCAGTGTCCTCGACCAGCTCTGCTGGCTGCTTCCCATAGGCCAGGAATACCAGGAGGCCCACCCCTGAGACGGGCTCCTGTATTTCAGTGGCAAAGCTGGAGTCCTGGAGCAGAAGGGGCTACAGGGCAGCATTTAGTCACCAGAAACATCATGGACATTGGAGAATGGCAACCAGAATGTTTTGATCTGTTTGGATTTTGAGGGTGCCCAATTGACCATGCTGTCCCTAGGAATAAGATAGATGAACAACCTATAAAATATTTCTTAATCAACAGAGCCAGAACCCTTAGTTCCCACGATAATGGTCACAGCCCCCACCCAGTCTCTGGACCTAAGGCAGTTCATAACCTCAGAGCCCTTTGACTGAGTTGAAGCTGGGGTCCCTCTGAGATGGGATCTTGTAAGCTCCCGTAAGCGTGCAATATAAATCTTCCAAGCTCTCCTCCAAGGGCCCTGCAGCCGTTTACTAGGGTAGCTGTGTCTTGGATAAGGGGACATTCTCAGCCTCTTTGGAGATCACTAGATACTGGTTTTGAATTGTCATTAATTCCTGGCAACCAAAAAGGCCAGTATGGCCTTACAGTGGTCAGATGATAAATGGAATTTTGGCTGAAGTCTAAATCACAGTGAGCCAAGCAGAATCACAGACCCGTCCTGTGACTGTTTTCCTAGTTCTTGAATGAATACTTGGCCAGTGGTAGAATCCTCATATTAACTCTCGGAACCATTGTATAAAGGCTATTTTGGCAGGAAGTACCACAAAGAAGAATCTCAGAATTGACCTTCCCTAACCGGGTAGTAGGAGAAGGCAATGGCACCCCACTCCAGTACTCTTGCCTGGAAAATCCCATGGATGGAGGAGCCTGGTGGGCTGCAGTCCATGGGGTCGCTAAGAGTTGGACATGACTGAGTGACTTCCCTTTCACTTTTCACTTTCATGCATTGGAGAAGGAAATGACAACCCACTCCAGCGTTCTTGCCTGGAGAATCCCAGGGATGGGGGAGCCTGGTGGGCTTCCGTCTATGGGGTTGCACAGAGTCAGACCTGACTGAAGCGACTTAGCAGCAGCAGCAGCAGCAACCAGTTAGTAAAGTAAAAGCAATTTTGCAACATGGGAAAGCAACATGGATGATGCTACCTGGTACACCCCCATTTATTATCTCACCTGTTTGGCTTGTACAAAAAAAGATGGCTTTAAGAGAGAATTTCTGTAATTCATTGTAAACATAATCGGATAGTGATTCCAATTGCACCTGCTGTTCCAGATGCATTATCTTTATTGGAACAAATTATTGTGGCTACATGTCCCCCTGGTTAGCACTATTGACCTGGCAAATGATATTTTCTCTGTAACAGCTTGCAAGTAGTACCAAAGGCAGTTTAAATCACTTACCAGGCCCATCAGTATATGTTTATAGTCTTCTTCAGGGCTCTAGTTCAACCCTCTAGTTCTCTCGTAACCTAGTGTGCCGAGGTTCTCATCATCCCAGTATCTCACAGAACATCATGGCCTTGATGATGCTCATTTGATAGGACCTGAGGAACAGGTCATAGCAAGGACTTTAGACACCTTAGTAAGGTCCAAGCAAGCCAGAGGGTGGGAGACAAAGCCCATGAAAATGCAGGGACTTGCCATCTCAACAACCTTCCTGGGGGTACACAGTGGTTTGGTGCAAGTTGGGTTATTTCCTTAAAGGTGAACTGCCTTAGGTCCATAGACTGGGTGGGGACTGTGACCATTACTGTGGGAACTAAGGGTTCTGGCTTTGTAGATTAAGGTTATTTCCTTAAAGGTGGTAGCTTCTACTGCCTCTGACCGAAAATGAGGCCCAATGCTTCACGGGTCTCTTTGGATTTAGAGGATGTTATGGTTTGAATTGCATTTCCCAAGAAAATATGTTGACATTCTAACCCCCTATGTCTCAGAACGTGACCTCATTTAGAAATAGAGTTTTGGCAGATGTAATCAAGTTAGGATGAGGTCATTAGGGTGGACCCTAATCTACCATGACTGGTGTTCTTGCAAAAAGAGGCCAAGGTCACATGAAGACACAGACACACAGGGAGAAGGCCAGGTTCTGGTGGAGGCAGAGATTATAGTGATGCGTCTACAACCCAAGGAACGCTGAGAACTGTTTGGAACAACCAGAAGCTGAGAGGTAGACCGTCATGTGATAAGTTCTCACCTAGACCGTTTGAGAGAGTGTGGCCCGGTGACACCTTGATACCAGACTTCCAGCCTCTAGAACTATGAGAAAATAAATTTCTGTCATTTTAAAATTTATTTATTTATTTATTTGGCTGTGCCAGGGCTCAGTTGCAGCATGCGGGGTCTTCAACCTTTGTTGCGGCATGTGGGATCAAGTTTCCTGACCAGCGAATGAACCTGGGTCCCTTGCATTGGGAGCGCAGAGTCACAGCCCGCTGGACCACCAGGGAAGTCCCCTTTCTGCAGTTTTAAGCCATCTGTGTTTGTGGGAACCTGTTACATCTGTCCTGGGAAATGAATACAGGGGGCGATGCACATCACAGGGAGTGTACAACTCAGATCCATTTACTGAGTTTCAAGCAGGTTCCAGGGAGAGGCAGGCTCTGCAGCGGGCTCAGGCTGTAGTGCAAATGGCTCCATCACTTGGGCCTTTTATGATCCATCTGTGGGAGCCCTGATGGGGAATCACAGCACACACGTGTCAGTTCACTGAGCAATTCCGTGCTGTGTAGTGCAGAGAACTACTTTCCTTTTGATTTAGCTGCTCGCTTGCTGCTGGGACCTGGTGGAGACTGAATGTCTGGGGATGGGACATCAAGTGACTGTTTGTTCTGAGGTGCCTTTTAGGTACTGGGAGTCATCTGACCCATCAAATCACAGAGAGACAACATCTTGAAATATGGGGTTTGTCTTATAGGATGAACTTTTGAAGAAGCACCCAGAATAATCAGACCTGGAAATCAAACAGTGAAAATGTACATGGTTCCTTTCATAAGGAAGGTTGATGGTTCCTATTCCTGCAATTCTGAGCTCTGCTGGTTTCAAGGTCATGATTCCCAGTAGAGAAATTTCTTCTGCCAATGGGACATGACATTGATTTCATTGATCTGGAAGCTAAGACTGCTTCCTGGTCAGCTGGGGCTCCTCATGTCACTGGGCCAACAGGTAAAGGAAGGGGTTACTCTACTTGCTGGAATGACTGAACCTAGTAACTAAGGGAAAAGGGGGCTGCTATTACACAGTGAGGTCAGACTGTGTCTGAATCAGGGATGTTTTCCGGGTGCCTCTTAGTGCTTCACGTTTCAAAGTAAAAACAAATGGAAAACAATAGCAACCAACAAAAGACAGGACCACTGAGAACTCATATCCTTCGTATTAAATAAAGGGCGACCCCATCACATAAATAATTCAACCAACTAAGGTGCTAGCTGAAGGAAGAAGGAACACAGGATGGGGAATGGAGGAAAGAAGTTATTGACATCGAGTACACTCTTGTAGTGAATTACCAAAATGGGAATAGACTAGCTAGGTACACTTTCTTACTTATTTTATACACACACACACACACACACACACACACACAGAGCTAGTTTCCTAGTGCTGCCTTAAGGCACAGGATGAGTGTCTTAAAAAAACAACAGAAATTTATTCTCTGACAGTTCAGGAGGTGGAGTCTGAAATCAAGGTGTGGTCAGGATCATGCTCTCTTCAAGGGCTCAAGGGAAGACTTTTTTCTTGCCTCTTTTTCAGTTTCTGGTGGTTCCTTGGCTTGTAGACACATCACCCTAATCTCTGCCTCTGAGAACGTGCTGCTCTTTCTGGGTCCGTATCTTCCAGGTCATTTGCCACTTCCTGCAGGAACACCAGTCACATTAGGATCCACCCTAATGACCTCATCTAAGCTTTATTACATCTGCAAAGACTCTATGTCTAAATGAGATCACATTCTGAGGTATTGAGGGTTAGGACACTAACTCATCCTTTTGGGAGACCCAACTCTACCCATAAGACACATACATACATGCATGCTCCTCACTTCAGTCATGTTTGACTCTTTGCGACCCTACAGACCATAGCCTGCCAGGCTCCTCTGTCCATGGGATTCTCTAGGCAAGAATACCGGAGTGGGTTGCCATGCCCTCCTCCAGGGGATCTTCCGATCCAGGGATGGAACCCTCTTCTCTTTTGTCTCCTGTGTTAGATGCGGGTTCTTTATCACTAGCGCCACCTGGGAGGCTCCTCCACCCCTCCCCCACATATACATATAAAGAAATATATATATATAAAATATAGCTTTATGTTATCAGCATCAATGCAGTCATTAACATCATTTAGAGATGGCTGTACCGACTTAGTGTGTCCCCTTTTGGGGAAAGGCTGAGAATATCTTCATTTATTTGAAGGATATTTGGATCTAGCTTGTTAGGCAGAAGCATACAGTTGTTTTGTTGGAATATGGAAGTTCAAATATAGGTGGCAGGGTGGAACTGGATGCTGAGGAGCCGGGGGGTGGCTTGGGTGGATTGTTACTGCCTTTCAGCTCCTAATCGACCCTTGCGTGTTCTGCTCTGATGCGATGGAGCTGGAACTCGGCGGCATTTCTCCTGCTAGAGAGCGTCCTGTGGGCTTTTGCCAGCAGGAGGCGCGAGAGGGCCGACCAGGCGGCCAGAGCTGAGACGCGCCGGGTGCTTGCTGGGGCTTGCTCAGTATTTCACCAGCAATGCGCGGACATCACCCCGGGCAGCAAAGGTTGGCGTCCGCCTCCAGCTTGATTTGGAGGTCCAGGCTTCAGCTTCCCCGCAGTATCTTGATACACTCATATGATGACACAGCATCTCTCCTTGTGGGTGGAGCCCAGTACCGTCCCTTCCTCGGAGCAGTTGGGGTGGCCACTGGATCCCACCTCTTTTCCGAGGTCCAGAGCTCACCTCCAAGAGGCCTCCCTTTTAGTGTCTTTCCGACGTTCCCCCAGCGATTCGGGTGGGAGTTGCTTCTTGGAGCAGCATATATATCTTCGTGCGACCTCAGTGTCCTACTTTTGTTTTTTGAGTCCTCCAGCCCCTGTTTAATCAAAGTCCTATCTCACATTCTGTCTGTTAAAATAACTAGTATGAAACCTATTGTCTTTCTTTCTTTTTTTTTTAAATTTGGTGGTTTTAGTCCTTTGTTGCAGCATGCAGGATTTAGTTCTCTGACCAGGGGTTGAATCCAGGGCTTCTGCATTGGGAGTGTGGAGTCTTAACCATTGGATCACCAGGGAAATCTCCGGAACCTCTTTTCTTGACTGGACCCTGACTGATACAGATGATTTCCAGATAAGGGGGAACACATCAACTTTATTAAAATCAGAAGTCAAAGACCCTGTTTTATAAATTTTTAGATACCCATAAGACTGAATGCTGACTTATTCAGGAAAGGGTTGAGTTATGTGTATTGAATGAATCAATGTGCCCATGAAAGATATCCATATTCTAATCCATGGAGCCTGGGGGTTGGGGGGGGGGTGAGGGTGGGAGGATCTTCGCAGATGTGATTAAGATAAGAATGTTAGTTGAGATAACTATCCTAAATTATCTAAGTGGTCCCTGAATGCACACACATGTAATATTCTTACAAGAGGGATGCAGACGAAGATATGATAGAGAAAACGGTGATGAGAAGATGGAGCAAAGGGAGATTTTAAGATGCTGGCCTGAAAGATTAGGGTGACATGGCTATAAGCCCAAGGGCTGCTGGCAGCCAGCCACTGGACGCAGCATGGAGCAGATTCTCCTTTAGGGCCTCTAGAAGTCTAAGGGAGTAAGTTTCTGTTGTTTTAAGCCATCAAGTTTGTGATAATTCATTACAGAAGCCACAGGAAAATAATACACATGAATACTGGATTGGATTAACTTGACATGGGAGGGACTTCCCTGTTGGTCCAGTGACTAAGACTATGAGCTCCAGAGGCCCAGGTTCGATCCCTGGTCAGGGAACTAGATCCCATGTGCTGCAACTGAAAGATCCTGCATGCTGCAATGGAGATGGAAGATTTCATGTGCTGCAGCTAAGACCTGGTGCAGCCAAATAAAAAAATAAGTATTAAAAAAGTTACTTGGGAAATGGCTTTCCTAAGGAAATTAGTTCTTCTGGTGTCACATCCACATGGCTTAACCAGCCGGGTCAGTGTCCTGTCTGCTTTGGGTCCATTGTGAGGGGGGCCCTTATTTTCAACCCTCCGATTTATTTCACTTACCCACTACCTAAAAGGATTTAAGGTGGCTTATAGTAAAAGACAACTCGAAGTACGTGTAAACTGAGAAGGAAAGAACTGAAGTTGCATGATAGTAGTAGTCATTCACTCATCCATTTATTCAGCCTTATACTCACTTAAGGGGAGGGCATGGCAACCCACTCCAGTATTCTTGCCTGGAGAATCCCATGGATGGGATTCCATAGGGTCCATAGGGTCTCATAGAGTTGGACATAACTGAAGCGACTTAACACACACACACAAACTCATTTAAAATATTCTACACACCAAATTAACGTACCCAGTACTGTCTTTTAATTTGATAATGATGCTCCTTATGATCCAGGGTCAAGACATTAAAAAATTTGTGAAACTAAGATGAACCCAAGAAGCTCAGTATTTGGGCTCAGCATGATTCAGAAACTAGATTTTAGGTCAAACAGCAGGCTGCCTGTGTTCTATTCCTCTAGTCTGCTCTTGTAACCCACTGAGTAGGCTTGCTGTCCACTCTGCAGAAACAGCAAATCCTGAGATGATGGTCTTTTGCAGAGAGAAAAAGCTTTCTATGGCAGAGCAGCCAAGCAAGGAGACAGGAGGCAGAGCTCAGATCTGTCTCTCTGATCTGGGGTTTGGTCAGACTGTGATGAGGTAGGGGAGGAGGGCTGATCTGGGGGAGTGCTGGTGGAGCAGGTTTTGCTTGGTGGGCTTTGGAACTTGGTCGTTTACAATAAGGTGCGGTAGAGGGGGCTTCAGCATCTTCCTGGACAATGACTCTTCACCTCTGAAAGGGTTCCAGCATTCAGGTTGCAGTCACGTCCTGGTCCTTTGATTCCATCAAGGGGAGTTAATTGAGTCGGAATTTTCTCCTCTGCTCATGCATTGTATGACTTGAGTTTTTGTTCTGTTGTCTCTGAAAAATGACCCAGTATCTTGTTAGCGGCACCAGTTTGGGCTGATTCTGTAGTTACTCTGCGGGTTTTGCTACTGGGCCTCAGTTTCTTCTAATAGCCTGGGTACCTGAATGACTGAATGGACGAAGGCTATTTTACCTGCTCAGTAGCGTTACATAACCCAGAAAAGAAATTTCTATTGTGTACATATTGTGGGGTCTGTTTCTTGTAGCAGTTGGCCTGTTCTAATTGATACAGTACTATTAGGACAATATATTCATCATTTACGCGGATAGAGTGCCCTGCCGATTTCAGTGGAGGGTGAAAGAAGTGTGACTTATGAGAATACGTATTTGGTCTTCTTCTTGCTTCTGGCACAGAGCCCCTAAAATCCTTGGAATTTCCTAAATGATAAGAGCAATGGGAGCTTTTTTTTTTTTGGCTCATAACATTTGGTCTTTTGCCTTTGGTTCATGAAACAGCTTCAGAGCCATAAAGGCAAAAAAGAGTATTTTAGTATTTATTCACAACAAACTTCTTTCGATCACAGCTGCTTTGTTTTAATGAGGTGGCTTTTGGAAAGCCCCAAAGGATGAGGGCTGGTTGCCAGGGGAACCAACCACTGATAAGAGGGCTGGAGCTTTCAGCCCCACCTCCTTGACTTCTGGGAAGAGGAGAGGAGATTGAGTTCATTCATCAATGGCCAATGACCCAATCAGTCATACCTACATAACATAGCTTCCTTAAAACCCCCAGAAGGACAGGGTTCAGAGACTTTCCGAGTTGCTGCTGGGAGAGCGGCCTGCTCTGAGGGGGCATGGAAACTCCATCCTCCTTCCCACATTCCTTACCCTCTGCATCTCTCCCATCTGGCTGTTTCTGAGTTATATCCTTTTTATAACGCACTGATAATCTAGTAAGTAAATGTTTTCCCAAGTTCTGTGAGCCACTCTAGGAAATTAATTGAAACTGAGGAGGGGGATTTGTAGTTCATTGGTCAGAAATGCAAGTACCAGGGACTTCCCTGATGATCCAGTGGTTTAAGAATCTGCCTTGCAATGCAGGGGACACAGGTTTGATCCCTGGCCGGGGAATTAAGCTCCCACATGCTCTGGAGCAACTATGCCTGTTCACTGCAACCAGGGAATCGATGTGCTACAACTAGAGAGTCTGTGCACCACAACGAAAGACCCTGCATGATGCAACAAAGGTCTCTTATGCTACAACTAAGCCCTCTCATGCCACAACTAAGACCCGACGCAGCCAAATAAGGAGGTAAATAAATATTTTTTTAAAAAAAGAAATGCAAGTAACTACCTGGACTTTTTTTTTTTTTAATTTTTGGCCACACCCTGTGACATGTTCCCCAACCAGGAATCAGACCTGCTCCCCCACATTGAAAGGAGGAGTCTTTACCACTGGACCACCAGGAAAGTCCCCAGTCTGGACTTTTGATTGGCATCTGAACTGGGAGTAGAGGTGTCTTGTAGACTAAGTCCTTAACCTGTGGGATCAGATGTAATCTCCAGGTAGTGTCAAAATTGAGTTAAACTGTCGGACACCTAGCTGATAGCACAGGATTGCTTGAATGTGTGGAAAACACCCACATACCTGGTGTCAGAAGCAATTTTGTAGTAGTGTGAGTACAGGAATCCCTTGGAAGAAATGGAGTAGCCATCATAGTCGACAGAAGGGTCTGAAATGCAGTACTTGGGTGCAATCTCAAAAACGACAGAATGATCTCTGTTCATTTCCAAGGCAAGCCATTCAATATCACGGTAATCCAAGTCTATGCCCCGAACAGTAATGCTGAAGAAGCTGAAGTTGAACGGTTCTATGAAGACCTACAAGACCTTCTAGAACTAACACCCAAAAAAGATGTCCTCTTCATTATAGGGGACTGGAATGCAAAAGTAGGAAGTCAAGAAATACCTGGAAAAAAAAAAAAGAAATACCTGGAGTAACAGGCAAATTTGGCCTTGGAGTACAAAATGAAGCAGGTCAAAGGCTAACAGATTTTTCCAAGAGAATGCACTGGTCAAAGCAAACACCTTCTTCCAACAACACAAGAGAAGACTCTACCTGTGGACATCACCAGATGGTCAATACTGAAATCAGACTGATTATATTCTTTGCAGCCAAAGATGGAGAAGCTCTATACAGTTAGCAAAAACGAGACTGGGAGGTGACTGTGGCTCAGATCGTGAACTCCTTATTGCCAAATTCAGACTTAAATTGAAGAAAGTGGGGAAAACCACCACACCATTCAGGTATGAACTAAATCACGATTATACAGTGGAAGTGAAAAGTAGATTCAAGAGATTAGATCTGATAGAGTGTCTGAAGAACTATGGACAGAGGTTCATGATATTGTATAGGAGGCAGTGATCAAGACCATCCCCAAGAAAAAGAAAAGCAAAAAGGCAAATTGGTTGTCTGAGCAGGCCTTACAAATCACTGAAAAAAGAAAAGAAGCTAAAGGCAAAGGAGAAAAGGGAAGATATACCCATTTGAATGCAGAGTTCCAAAGAATAGCCAGGAGAGATAAGAAAGCCTTCCTCAGTGATCAATGCAAAGAAATAGAGGAAAGCAATAGAATGAGAAAGACTAGAGATCTCTTCAAGAAAATTAGAGATACCAAGGGAACATTTCATGCAAAAATGGGCACAATAAAGGACAGAAATCATATGGACCTAACAGAAGCAGAAGATATTAAGAAGAGGTGGCAAGAATACACAGAAGAACTATTAAAAAAAGATCTTCATGACCCAGATGACCGTGATGGTGTGATCACTCACCTAGAGCCAGTCATCCTGGAATGCAAAGTCAAGTGGGCCTTAAGAAGCATCACTACGAACAAAGTTAATGGAGGTGATGGAATTCCAGTTGAGCTATTTCAAATCCTGAAAGATGATGCTGTGAAAGTGCTGCACTCCATATGCCAACAAATCTGGAAAACTCAGCAGTGGCCACAGGATTGGAAAAGGTCAGTTTTCATTCCAATCCCAAAGAAAGGCAATGCCAAAGAATGTTCAAACTACCACACAATTGCACTCATCTCACACGCTAGCAAAGTAATGCTGAAAATTCTCCAAGCCAGGCTTCAACAGTACGTGAACTGTGAATTTCCAGATGTTCAAGCTGGATTTAGAAAAGGCAGAGGAACCAGAGATCAAATTGCTAACATCTGATGGATCACTGAGAAAGCAAGAGAGTTCCAGTAAAACATCTACTTCTGCTATATTGACTACACCAAAGCCTTTGACTGTGTGGATCACAACAAACTGTGGGAAATTCTTCAAGAGATAGGAATACCAGACACCTTACCTGCCTCCTGAAAAATCTGTATGCAGGTCAAGAAGCAAGAGTTAGAACTGGACATGGAACAACCAGACTAGTTCCAAATTGGGAAAGGAGTACGTCAAGGCTGTATATTGTCACCCTGCTTATTTAGCTTATATGCAGAGTACATCATGTGAAGTGCCGGTCTGGATGAAGGACAAGCTGGAATCAAGATTGCTGGGAGAAATATCAATAACCTCAGATAAGCAGATGACACCACCCTTATGGCAGAAAATGAAGAGGAACTAAAGAGCCTCTTGATGAAAGTGAAAGAGGAGAGAGAAAAAGTTGGCTTAAAAGTCAACATTCAAAAAAAATAAAATCATGGCATCCAGTCCCATCACTTCATGGCAAATAGATGGGGAAACAATGGAAATAGTGAGAGACTTTATTTTGGGTGGCTTCAAAATCACTGCAGATGGTGACTGCAGCCATGAAATTAAAAGACACTTGCTCCTTTGAAGAAAAGCTATGACCAACCTAGATAGCATATTAAAAAGCAGAGACATTGCTTTACCAACAAAGGTCCGTCTAGTCAAAGCTATGGCTTTTTCCAATAGTCATGTATCCATGGAAGAGTTGGACTATAAAGAAAGCTGAGCACTGAAGAATAGATGCTTTTGAACTGTGGTGTTAGAGAACACTCTTGAGAGTCCCTTGGACAGCAAAGAGATCCAACCAGTCCATCCTAAAGGAAATCAGTCCTGAATATTCATTGGAATGACTGATGCTGAAGCTGTAACTCCAACACTTTGGCCACCTGATGTGAAGAACTCACTCATTGGAAAAGAGCCTGATGCTGGGAAAGATTGAAGGTGAGAGGAGAAGGTGGTGATAGAGGATGAGATGGCTGAATGGCATCACCAATGCGATGGACATGAGTTTGAGTAAACTCCAGGAGTTGGTGATGGACAGGGAAGCCTGGCGTGCTATAGTCCATGGGGTCGCAAAGAGTCCGGCACGACTAAGTGACTGAACTGAACTGAAAGGAGACACAGGAGGAGTGAGTTTTTTCTTTTACATTGAGCCATTTTGACTAACCCACTCCAGTACTCTTGCCTGGAAAATCCCATGAACGGAGGAGCTGGGAGGCTGCAGTCCATGGGGTCGCAAAGAGTCGGACAATGACTAAGCAACTTCACTTTCACTTTCAGTCAACCCCGTAGGCCAAATCCAGCCTGCCATCTGTTTTTGGTTTATTTTAAATAAATTATATTTTTTGAATAGATATTATAAATACAAGCTAGACCATTCAAAAGGTAAAAATGAATCTGCCTTTGAAAGTAATTCCCTCTTTCCACCCCTCGATTTTCCAGTTTCCCTCCTTAGATGCAGTCAGTATTACTAGTGGGTTCTTGTTGTCTTCCAGAAGTGTTAAGGTTCTGTGAATATAAGTGTGTGTATTGCTAAATCCAAGGTCATGAAGATTTATCCCTGTGTTTTCTTCTAATAGTTTTATAGTTTAAGCTCTTATGTTCAGGTCTTTGATCCACTTTGAGTTGATTTTTCTATATGGTGTGAGGTAAGGGTCCAACTTCATTCTTTTGCATGTGAATATCCAGTTGCACCACTGTTGAAAAGACTATATTTTTTCCTCAGTGAGTGGTCTTGGCACCTTGTCAAAAATCAATTGACCATAGATGTATGGGTTTATTTCTGGGTTTTCAGTTCTGTTTTTCTCTCTGTGTCTATCTTTATGTTAGTAACACACAGTCTTGACTACTGTTGCTTTGTATTAATAGTAAGTTTTGAAACCAGAAATATGTCCTCCAACTTTGTTCTTTTTCATAATTATTATGGCTAGGCAGAATCCTTTGCAATTCTTTATGAACTTTAGGATCAGCTTATCCATTTTCATAAAAAAGGCAGTTGAAATTTTGACAGGAATTGCATTGAATTTTATAGACAAATTTGGGGAGTTTTGACATCTTAACAATAGTAAATCTTCCAATCCATGAACACAGGATGTCTTTCCATTTATTTAGGTCTTTAATTTTTTTTCAGTGATGTTTTGTAGTTTTTAGCATACAAGTCTTGCACTTCTTTTGTTAAATTTACTCCTAAGAATTTTATCCTTTTTGATGCTTTTGTGAACAGAATTGTTTTCTTAATTTCAGTTTCATTTTTGGACTGTTGATTGTTAAGTGTATGAGTTTTGTGTATTGACTGCAACTTTGCTGAACTTGTTTATTGGGTCTAATAGATTTTTGGGTGCCAGATCCCTGATTCTTGATTCATGGCTGCTCATGGTATAGACCACACTTCTAGCCTTCCCTGCAGCTTGGTATGACCCAAGGATTAAGTTCTGGCCATCGACTGTGAATGCAAGTGATGTGTGCAACTCCTTTCCTACTCCCTTTAGGCTGGAATGGACTCAGCCATCGTGATCTGTCTTCAACGATCTGACAGCGGTTTTTGTATTGGGTTGGCCAGAAAGTTCATTTGGGTTTTTCATAACACCTTGCAGAAAAACCTGAATGAACTTTTGGGCCAACCCAACAGATAGTTTTATGGAACATAGGCACCCTCATTCACTTGTGTATTGTCTATGACTACTTTCATGCTATAACGGCAGTGTTTATTGTATAAAGACCTTAAGGCCTGCACGGCCTAAAATATTAACTGTCTGGCCCATTACTGAGAAAAGTTTGCTGATGCTTGGCTTAGAGGACCTCTCTATGGTAGGATTTTATGATCCCATCTTTCTGGAATTGGACTTATAGTCACTGGTATTTGAAGCATCGTTGTTTGATTTTTGTTGTTGAGTCGTTAAGTCGTGTCTGATTTAATTCGACCCTGTGGACTGTAGCCTGCCAGGCTCCTCTGTCCATGGAATTTCCCAGGCAAGAATACTGGAGTGGGTTGCCATTTCCTTCTCCAAGGGATCTTTCTGACCCAGGGATCAAATCCATGTCTCCTGCTTGGCAGGCGGATTCTTTACCACTGAGCCACCAGGGAAGCCCGTCTTTGATTTTATTTATGTGAATTTCTGTCATAGGCTGCAGCTTGCTTACTCTCTCCAGCAAGAGCTCTCCTGGTAGCAAGAGCAGCTCACGAATTGTCATGATCTTTCTGATCCTGAAGAGTAATCTGGGTTTTATTAGACTGATCATTCCTCTCTCCCCTTCTCTCTTTCCTATAATTTGCCTTCCTGTTTTTGAATTCTGTGCTTAGAAGTTTTTTTTTTTTTGCTTCCTCTGCAGCTAGCTTCTGCTCTCCTCCTGTTTATTCTCTTTCTCTCTTTTTTTTAACAATAGTAAGGTTTTTTTTTGATGGTGGTGGGGTGGGGTTGGTGACCAGGGATTGAACCTGGGCTCAGGGCAATGAAAGCACCAAGTCCTAACCACTGGAAAGTGAGTCGCTTTCGTGTCTGACTCTTTGTAACCCCACGGACTATACAGTCCATGGAATTCTCCAGGCCAGAATACTGGAGTGGGTAGCCTTTCCCTTCTTCAGGGGATCTTCCCAACCCAGGAATTGAGCCAGGGTTTCCTGCATTGCAGGCGGATTCTTTACCAACTGAGCTATCAGGGAAGCCCCCCTAACCACTGGACGGCCAGAGAATTCCCCCATTCATTCTTTTTCAAGCCAGCTTCTCCTCTGAGCTCCTTTCTCTGCTGATGCAGTACTTTAAGGTCTGCTCTCTGCCACAAGGTTCTGCATTTTCCCCCCACCATCTCTGTGACAGGATGTAGCTATTTCAGGCTTATATCTCATCACTCATTTGATTAGAAATGGTCTCTTTTTCAAAAGTGAAGGATTTTTTTTTTTTCAATTGAGTATAATTTACATGCAAAAAAATACTCTAATATTTATTAAAGTGTCCAGTTTGGTGAATTTTGACAATGTTTGTACCAGTATAGCCACTACTCAAAACAAGGTAGAGAACATTCCATCTTGTGGCTTTTCCCAGTCAATTCCCACCTCTACAGGGGCAACCGCTTGTTCTGATTTCATCACAGAATAATTTTGCCTGTTCTTGGATGTCACATAATCAAAACCATATATTAGAAAGTGCTCTTTTGTGTCTGATTTTTTTTTTCACTCAGCATAGCATCATTATTTTGAGATGTATCCTTGGTGCCTGTTTGAAAATAAGATTATTCCTTTTTTTTTTCTTTTTAAATCACTGAGTGGTATCCTAGTATATGAATAGAGCACAGATTGGTTATGATGAACCTTTGAGTTTTTCCATCTCAAGCACAGTACTTTTTTTTTTTAAGCACAGTACTTTTTAACTAGAATTTTATTCATGGCCTTTTCCAGCTTTAAGACATTACCATCTTGACATTGTTAATGGAAAGACTGAAGGTAGGAGAAGGGGATGACAGAGGATGAGATGGTTGGAATGGTTTCACTGACTCGGTGGACATGAGTTTGAGCAAGCTTCCGGGGTTGGTGATGGACAGGGAAGCCTGGCGTGCTGCAGTCCATGGGGTTGCAAAGAGTTGGACACGACTGAGCGACTGAACCGAACAATTGTCAATGGTATAATGCAATGTTCCAAAAACTTGAATTCCTTTCTTTTTCAGAAGTCAGAGCTTCTGGTTGTCAATCCTGGCTGCCCACTAGAGTCACCCGGGAAACCTGTAAAGCCCAACAATCAAGCCACACCTGACACCAATGCAATGAAGCTCTTTGGAAGTGGGTGGGGCCCAGGGTCCCGAGGCTTTAAAGCCCCCCTGTGATTGCACTGTGTGGCCAGCTGGGGGAGCTCTTGCACGGAGTGGGCGGAAGGCTTGGAACGCTCGCTCATCCCATACGCTTCCTGCAGGTAAGAGCTCTGAGCTCTTCTGAAATCCGGTGTTTTTTCTCCTCTAGAATTTGAAGGCATTCAGACTTCATCTTCTCTCTAATCGGTCTTGTTTCTTTGAGGGCTTTTCTTTTCCTTCCTGAAGTTTTGCCAAATTCCTCGTTACAAGCTTCCCTTACATTCTCTTTTTTCCTCGCTGCCCCCATCCCCACACCTCCACCCCCAATCTCACCTCCCTCTTCTTCCCTCCATCCTCCACCCCTGACGCCAAACATTTTCCCCCTTGAATTTGGTCTAGATCCTCAAGCCTTCTAGAAGAGTGCATCGTAAAGCCTAGGCACCTCTTCAGGTGAGTTCTCCTTTTTGTACGTTTTTCTCTTCAGAAGAGATCATAGCTGTTTCGCTCTTTTACTCATAAATTTACGTTTTGAAATAGGTTATTTTATTATTAAGAAAAGAATTTCTGCGAAGCCTTTGATACCTTCTCCTCTTGACAGAAAAGAAAGTTCCTGGCAAGAAAATGGAAAATGCACCAATTCCCAGTAAAGTGTAATAAATAATTATAGGCTTCCAGGTGCTCGGTGAAAACCACAGGTTCTAGATCAAAAACAGTTGCCCTCTCCTTGGCGGCCAGGACAATTTGGCGGAATTCTGAAGCACTAATGTCCTTCAGCTTGTAGGCTGTTAAACTGCCCGCCTCTTCTCACAGGTGGGACTCCTGGCTTATCTTTCCAGGTCCTGTTCGGTCTTCTCCGGCAGCGTCTTGTCGCTGCTCCGCTGGCCATGACCCTCACGTCCACATGCTCTCGTGTCTTCTGGGCGCTTCTGCCTGCCCCTGCATGCAGCTCCGGAGCAGCCGCTGCGACGCCGTTCCCCGCGGCAGCTGTGTCTGCACCGGAGCGGGCAGCGCCTCCAGGCGTGAGTACCCTCCTGGCTGGGGATCTGGAGCGGTGAGTTTCCAGGGGCAGGAGGACTGGGGAGGGCCCGGGGCTGGGCTCGGGCGGGCGGTGGGCACGGCGGCCCCAGGTGCTGGCGCTGAGGGAGTGCGCGGTCTGTGGAGATTTGTTGCTGAAATGTTACCTTGTGTTGATTTAGGTGGTCCAGCTGCAGTATGTAAGAGGGGCTATTTTCCGTCTTTAATGACGGCCCACGTTTACTCTTTTATCTGTGTCTTCTTCCTTAGATTGTAGCAAGGCTGCAGAAAGCAAAATGGATGAGACAGATGTAGGAGAGTTTTGAAAACAGTGATAAAACAGTATCTTGCTGGCTTTTTATTGCAAAGCCTTGCGCTGGCAATCTTCAACAGTATTAGTGGTAAAATGCCCCCTTCCCCAGATCTTTTGTTCCAGTTGCCTTGGTTATTATTGAATTTCAAAGCACAAAATTTCACTGTGTGCTTCAAATTAGCATATTTTTATTATTTATCCTGTTTAGTCTACCTGGAAGCTCATTTGGAGAAATCTCAATTTGTATAACAGGAAACCTTTCCCTGACGCAGTGCACGCTCACACACTTAATCTACATAGCTTTCTTTAGGAAAGTTGGAACCTCGAGGTATGAAACCCTCCAAGCCCACTTTGGGTGTATTGTGTGTCTCCAGCTGTACCGCATATTCGTGCATTTAATTAGTGAATATGAAATAAACAATGATGGCACAGTGGTTGTAAAAATTATCACACAGAACTGATATAATTTCAACTCTGTCTTTATATGATCACTTAAAGTTTTTACTTTGTGTTTAAAATTTTAAATGGCAGAATTGAGTGTAAACTGCAAGGGGTGTGTGTGTGTATTCTTTGATCAGTGCAAATTTTCATACATAAAATACTTGATTATTTTTAAATTTTGAAGTTACTCTTTTTAATAGTTATTTTAAAACTGAAGAGTCAAGAAAAGTGATTATTACTGAAAACAATTTTGTGTATAGGGAAGGGGGTGTTAAAACGATCCACCTGGGGTATGAAATGTGGGCTTCCCAAGTGGCTCAGTGGTAAAGAATCTGCCTGTAATGCAGGAGACCTGGCGTTCGATCCCTGGGTCGGGAAGATCCCTTGGAGAAGGAAATGGCTTCTCACTCCAGGATTCTTGCCTGGAAAATTTCGTGGACAGAGGAGTCTGGCGGGCTACAGTCCATAGGGTGGGAAAGAGGTGGACTTGACGGGGGGCTGAGCACACACAGGGTGTGAAATGGAGCAGTGACCTCCGAGGGAGGAGTCGTCCCAGGAGGCCTGTGGCTCCGGGTCTTCTGTTCTGACTTTGCCTCTTGGATGGCTGAGTTTCACCTTTGAGTTTTTTCTGAGGAAGGCTTCTGAGAACAATATTCCTCGTTTTGCTTGTTCAGAACTGTTTGGACTGAGTATAAATGCCTTGGTAATGTTTGCTTTTTCCTGCATTTTGAAGCCTTACTGGCTCAGGATATGGACATGTATTCTTGACCTTCCCTGATCGATAGAATTTGACTAGAGGCCAGACAAGAAATTCAGGCAAGGCTTTACTGGGGCCCCTACTGAAGCAGGGATGCTGGGCAAGCGAGAACAAACAGGCCCCCTTGCTTGCTTGCTTCTTGAGCAGGCACAAGCTTGTTCTTCTTATGGGATGAGGGTAACGGTGTGTCCAGGGCTTGGGCTGGAGGGGTGGTTTAGGTGATTTGCCCACCCCTTTGGTGGTGCAGGGGGCATGTGAAATACCCTGCTTTTGGTCCCAACACCCTGTTTTTGCTCCAGGCTCTTCAAAAGTGGCAGTTGGGTATTTTGATCTCTTTTGTCCAGCATTTGCCCCAACTCTGCATACCCAGAGTTATTTTTGGTCCCATACAGTTTCTTTGTATTTCTTTCCTGGAGGCGAGGTGTGTCCAGGTGCAAGCATTGCAGCAAAACGGTCCCAGGCCCCAGCTGTCTCAATGCCCCCTGAGAGGCTCCCTATTCTTAAGGGGTAGAGGGCTGAAGGTCTCATCTTCTGAAACTGCTTCTTGCTGGACAGGGGCAGCAGACCCTAGCCTACCCAAGAGATATAGAAGTCTCTTGCTGATTGTTTCAAGGACCCGCAGGGACCTGGGCCACTCTCTGCCGGAATGGGTTGAACTCACTGAGCCATCATGAGCCTTACTTCCAACTGTTGGAGCCTAAAAGACCCAAACTTAAACAAAAGGTTGATCAAACAAGGACCAGAAAGGAGAACAACAGTAGCCTTTAAAGGGCCTCGGAAGGGAAGGAGCCAGGTTAACTTTGGGAGGGCTTCCTTAACTGTTGACCAGACAGGGGAGGAGGTGTCACCCCTGCCAAGAAGCCATTCTGCTTGGGTATATATTTTTGTTAATCTCAGGGTTAAAGTTGAACATGTTTCTCTATTTTTAGAATAGAGGGTCTGGACCAGTTGGTTCCAGGTTTCCTTCTTGGCCCAAAAAGTCTTAGTCCCAGGTTTACAACACTAGGGAAGACATCGGAGTACTGTTGTAAACCTGTGACCAAGTCTATGAGAAGAAAAGGGTTATAAGAAAATGAAAACCTCCTGCCAAAACGTTTTTTTATATCTTGTAGGAGGCAAGAGAACAGACTGGAGAACCGATTTTCAGTTTCCCTGTCCATTCTGAAGAGCAAGCCTGGTGGTTGATTGTCTGCTGAAGCCAGGTGACTTGTTGAAATTTTTCAACAGTGGCTTCTGCCTGGAACGAGGTCTTGACATGTGCAACGAGCAGTACTGGCAATGGCCATATCCCTCCTTGTTCTGTCAATAGATACTCGAAGGTCAATTTCCTTTTGGTGCCCATGGCAGCGAATGACTGTTACTCATTGAGGATTTTGAGTCACGTCTTTGAGATGTCAAATCTTAGCCTCGTATATTTAATTAACTTCTTTCTGACTATGCTGGGTCTTTGTTGCCATGCTCAGGCTTTCTCTAGTTGCGGTGAGTGGGGCTTCTCTCCAGTCGCAGAGGGCGGGCTGCTTCTGTTGTGGAGCACTGGCTGTAGGCTAGCAGGCTCAGTAGCTGCAGCACATAAGCTTAGTTGCCCCACGGCAATGTAGAATCTTCCTGAACCAGGGATTGAACCACTGTCCCCTACATTGGTAGGTGGATTCTTAGCCACTGGATCACTAGGGAGGTCCTTTAGCCCCATACTTTACAGGGAAATTTTTTTTTTTTTTTGCATTTAAAAGTCCTTTTTCTTTCCAGATAGCTGCATGGGCATGTAAAACAAGAAGGGCATATTTTGAGTTTGTACATATATTTATGTACCAGGTTTCCCTGGTGGCTTAATGGTAAAGACTCTGCTGGCAGTTTAGGAGACTGGGGTTCAATCCCTGGGTCAAGAAGATCCCCTGGAAAAGGGAATGACTGTCCACTCTGGTTTTCCTGCCTGGAGAATCCCATGGACAGAGGAGCCTGGTGGGCTACAATCCACAGGGTCACAAAGAGTCCTGCATGACTTAGCAACTAAGCACACACGTATATTTATAATTTTTCCTTTTTCTAAGGTTAAGGCTTGAGTTAGGACCATGAGCTCACCTCTGGGCTGAAGTGTTAGGTGGCAAAGGTTTGCTTCTCTAGCAGTATCAGCTCTCACAATAGCATATCCTGCCCTCCTGCCAACTGGCAAAAGTAGGGGTATTGCATGGAGACTGACTGGGCACCAAGAGGCTATGTTTTAAGTATTTATGAGAGTTTGCAAACCGTTTTTCTTTTTTTGCTCCCAAGGTGCTGTCTGGGTACTTATAGGGTACTTTTGCTTATAGGGTACTGTCTCTTGTTTGGATAAGTGACTTCTGGCTTATGGCTAATTGTTACTGCTTGGGCATTTAGAGCCTTCCCAGGGGTCCTTTTGTCCCAAACTGTAGGGTTTGCTGTGTGGGGAATATGGCTGGGAACAGGCCCTTATTCTTCCAGCTGATTTGTCTTAGAATCAAGAGAAGGTTGCTTGGGGCCTCCTAATCGTGATATGGCCCCGAGGAGCCGAGAAGGTCTCTCCCCAGTTGTGGAATAGGACACTCAGGCACCACTGGAAAGCCGTGTGAGATCAGATGCTGCTCAGACTGGCAAGTGAGAGGCCTAGTGAAGTGACGGGCTTCCCATCCACAGCAGTCACTGTACAGGTTTTGGAAGAAGGAGGCCCAGTGTGAGAGATCAGGCATGGTAAGTGGCTCCCGTGTCAGTTAAAAATTGACTTTCTTGCCTACCATGTCAAGGACCACCCAGGACTCCTCAGTGGAGATAGATGTCTTGTTGAGGGGAGGTGCCAGAACCCCTGGCTGCCTGAGTCATCCAGCGTGGCCATCTCAGGAGCGGGAGCCCCCCCGCTTCCCTTTCAGGACTGGGGACAGTCCCACTTGCAGTCTCCCTGTTCGTTTGCAGACTGGACATGGACCAGGGCGTTCTTTCTGGCACTTTTGGGCCCAATGGCTGGCCAACTTACATTTGAAGCATCCCTCTTACTGGTTTTAACCATCCTCCAGGTGTATGGTTAAACTTCCCTGGTCCCCTTGGGTTGTCCTGTGGTGGCAGGGCATGGCTGATGGCTATGGCTGCAAGTTTGGCTTGAGCCTGGTCTTCCTGTTTTCCTGCCAGGTTCTCTCTTCCTCCTCAGCTTGATCTCGATTGCTAAATACCCTAAAGGCCACCTTTAGGAATGGGGACATTGGGGTTTGTAGGCCTAACTGTAACTTTTGGAGTTTCTCCCTAATATTAGAGGTGAACTGGCTGGTAAAATGTTGCCCCAGCAAGGAGTGACCCTCAGGACTGGATGGATCAATGTTAGGAAATTTTCTAAAAGCCTCTACAAACCATCCTTGAAAGAGGGCTGGATTTTCTTTTTCTTCTTGGTTCAGTCCTTTAACTATTCATAGTTAATTGGCTTTTTGATTTGCTTTCTCATCCCTTCTGATACACACTGGATTGTGAGCTTCTAGGCTTCTATTCCCTTCTAGGAATTATAATTCTAGTGGGGCTCCTGAGTTGGGACTGCACCTCCACTCACAACAAAATGCTTGGGTTGGTCCCCAGGCCCCTGGGCTGCTGTCCATACTTCTCTGATTTTCTTCAGGGGTACAGCAAGTAGGTAGGACTACTTGGACATCCTCCCAAGTTAAATCAAAGGCCAGAGTTTGGGCCTAAAATCTTGCAACAAACTTACTAGAGTCTTGAGAAAATTGGCCCAGTCTCTGTCTGCATTGGGCTAAATTGGTTAAAAGGAAGGACATGTGTACTCTGGTTGTCCCTTCACCATTTGCCACTTTCCTGAGAAGGCACAATTTTCCTGATCCCGGGTGATAGGAAGTTCCACTAGGACTTATCCCAGAGGGACTAGTCTCTCTCCTGGGGTAGCAGAGACCATAAAGGGACATAGGGAGGTGGTGTGTGGGATCGGTCAGAGGGATCTGAAGGAATAGGTGCCTCTAGGGAAGTAGGTGGCTCTGGAAAAGCAGGGGAGACTTGATTTCCTCCCTGAAAGTTGGGAAAGGTTAAAAGAGGATCATCAAAAATGTTGGGAGTGTTTTTAATTCCTCAGACTTGAATACAGGAGCTGCATAGGGCAGGGTTTTGGTAAAGAAACCGCGAAGGCTTGAACATAGGGAACCTCAGTCCATTTTCCCATCTTGTGATGGTAAAAATCCAATTGCAAGATAGCATCGTAATTTAGAGACCCGTTTTCGGCCTTTTTTTCTCTATTACCCCCCCGCCTTATATAAAGGCCAGACATTGTTACAGTAGGATTTAAGTTCTTCTCTTTTCAGCCCTCTGTTTTTAAAAATTTCCATTTTTTTAGGGATACATTCCTGAGGTGTTTCTTCTCACTTAGAAGAGGGTCCTCCTGTGTTGAGTAACCGGCAATTGAGGGCGCTCCTAGAAATGAAGTCCAGCATCCCAGAGACATTGACTAGGAGGCTTTTGTCAGGAAGGGTTTGGAGTATCCTCCAAATTCCCTTCTTACCTAATGGGATTTGGGGCATCCCCTGTTCTCCTGTCACCTATCCAGATGTCTCTGGGCCTCAGTCCCTCCTGCCAAGGGTGTGGGGGTGGTGGTGTCCTCTGGTAGGGGATGTTTGAACCAGTGAGTTGCCATGACTCTTCCTAAGGGGGATTCTGTTGCCTAGAATGCTTATGTCCTGTAACAATTTTCCTGATGTCGGGTCGGGTTGCATTCTTCAAGACTGAGCATCTATAAAGCCTAGGATATGGGCTTCTTGGAGGTAGCCAGCCCCGCAGGTAGTCTGTAATAAGATACGGGCTGCCAAGGCCTGGAGCAAAGGGGTGCAAAAAGGAACTCTTGGAGGAATCAAAGTTGGACAGAAAGTGCCACAGGGGTCAGGACCTGCAGGCCTAGAGGTGGGAGTATTCCCACAGGGGATATTTTTGGACATAGAGTAAGGTGAGACTTGGCAGCAGAAGAACCCAGAATTCCTTCCCCTGGCTGGTGGCTGCAGCAAAAGTGGGGAGAGCCTGATGTTTCCATCTGACACAGGCAACAGCCAGTTTGGACAGTTTCCTGTATAATTTAACATACCAAGCCAATTAGTTTAGGATCTCGCTTTGGGATGCTCCAGGGGCCCTTTGAAGCACCCCAAAGCTAGCTGGAGGTCAAAAGAACTTTAATTAGAATTTGATATTTGAAAAGCCTGTAAAAAATTTCAAAAAGTTTTTAAAAACCCAGTCAGAATCATAGGTCACCGTGAAACAATTATTCTTTGAGCTAAGGTGAAAAAAATTTCAAAAGTAAATGTAGATCACTTAAAGGCACAGAAATTCACACAATCTGTTATCAAAAGCAGCATTCCAGGGAAGGTTGGTTCTGTTACGAGAAAGAGGCCAAATCCAGTGCTGCTTCAGCCTGTCTTTAAAAAAATCCATTTACCTAATTAAGTTTAATCCAACCTTAGAAAATCCTGACCACATAGAAAATTCTTTTCTCAGTGTTCCTCTTCCACAAACCTTCTGCACCTTTCTATAGCCAGACTTTGTTTCTTATTCTTTTCATTTAGAAATAATCAGTTTCAGGACAAACCCACCCTTTTTCCTGCAACAAAATGTGTTTCCATTCCTTATACCTTCTTTTCTAAAAACACACATCCTTTCTTTAAGCAACCAGGAACTGTCTTATACACTGGCATTCTATAGATTGGTAGAGGACATCTCCAGGTGGCACCAAACTTCTTGCAAGAAGTCAAAAGAGGTACATTTAGGCCTGTTTAGCCATTAATGTTCCCAATATTTTATTTGAAATGGCCTCTATAGTCAATGAATTCCTATCATGTAACTTAATTTAGTTTTAAGTTACCAAAGTTTGGAGGTACTGTTTTACTTTATTTTTGACCATGCTGGGTCTTCATTGCTGTGGTTGCTTTTCTCGAGTTGTGGTTAGTGGGGGCTACTGTCTAGTTGGTGGTGCACGGGCTTCTCACTGCCGTGGTCTGTCTGGTTGCAGAGCACAGGCTCTAGGGCGCCCAGGCTTCTGTAGTTGTGGCTCTCAGGCTCTAGGGCACAGGCTCAATAGCTGTGGCACACGGGCTGAGTTGCTCCGCGGCATGTGGGATCCTCTCAAATCAGGGATCGAACCCATGTCTCCTGCATTGGCAGGCGGATTCTTTACCACTGAGCCACCAGGGAAGCCCTGAAGGGACTACTTTAGATGGATATTTTCAAAACATAATTATTCCTAAAGAGTTACCAAAAAGGTCTTATCACAGTTACATTGACTTAAAAATTTGATCATAAAAGTTTATTTTCCCTGTTGACAAATTTCATAACAAAACCAATATGTACTTATTGACTTTCAGTGATCCCAGGTACAATGAAAGTAGTATACTTAATTTAAAAAATTATTTACTTATTTATTTTTGGCTGTGCCGGGTCTTCACTGCTGTGTGCAGGCTTTCTCTAGTTGCAGTGGGTGAAGCTACACCCTAGTTGTGGTGTAGGTGTCTCACTGCGGTGGCTTCTCTTGCTGTGAAGCACGGGCTCTAGGGCTTGCAGTCTTCATAATGGTGGTTCACAGGCTCAATAGCTATGGCGCACGGGCTTAGCTGCTCCGTGTCACATGGGATCATCCCGGACCAAGGATCGAACCTGTGTCTCCTGCATTGTCAGGGAGATTCTTAACCACTGGAGCACCAGGAAAGTCCTATACTTAATCTTGATGAATCTAAAGTCAGGTCTGTGTTAAGTAAATCCACAAGCTTAAGCCAGTCAAGCCAACTTCTATAGAACCAGAGATCTCCTAGTTTTCTCACTTGAATTTATTTAGCTGCAACACGTAGCATGTGGGATCTTAGTTCCCTAACCTGACATCGAACCCACACCCCCTGTGTTGGAAGCACAGAATCTTAGCCACTGGACCTCCAGGCAAGTCCCAGAACTTGCACTTTTAAAATAAAATACCAAAATAATAATAATAATAATAAAATAAATAAAATACCTATTTGTGTATTTGGCTGCACTGAGTTTTAGTCGCGGCACATAGGCTCTTTGTTTGATCTTCACTGTGGCATGTGGAATCCAGTTCCCTGACCAGGGATCAAAACTGGGCCCCCTGCATTGGGAGTGTGGAGTCTTAGCCTCTGGATCGCCAGGGAAGTCTGCCCTCTTGTTTGAATTTACAATGCTCCCCCACCTTTTTTTTCTTCAGTCTGGAGGACTATACATGAATCAGGCAGTTACTGAGAGCCCAGGCAGAATAGTTACATTGCAAAAGCAGAGGAGGGAAAAATGTAAGCTCCTTCTCTTCTTTGTTCTCTAAAATCCCAAGTAACCCAAGGTTGGAATCTCCGGCAAAGTGGGTTGCATTTGTATTTCAAGATTTAAATGTTCTGCCATGCCCACAATTTTGGTGGAGACTGGCAGGAGCAGTTGGACAAACAAAATGACGTGAAACAAAGATGCCAATGACAATATCTTAAAGACACAAACAAGCAGCTTTCATGATAAAGGGGATGGGAGTGGAGGTATTAGGATCAAGGGAGAGGTTCAGAGGGAGGAGGGACAGAAAAGACTGCAAAAGAGAAAGAGACAGTAGGAAAATAAAGGTGAGACTCCTGGGATGATAGGACTTCCAGCCACCACACGATGTGAGGTTTGAACCTCTATCGCTTTCATAAGCCTCCTGTCAGGGAGAGCCTGCTCCCACCTCTGTTCATCACCTGTTCAGGTGAGCTTGCCGGCCAGAGGGAGCGGGTCTGACAGGTTGAGAGGAGTGATGCTGTAGGTGCCTGACGTCCACTGCCAAAGAGGGAGAAGACAGAGAAGTAGAGTGATTTCAGGCAGGGGCAAGGACAAGCGGGAAGGGAATGCATTGTCTGAATGGGGGTACTGAAACCCCCAGGGCCCAGGAAGGCAGGCTTAGCAAAGGTGATGACTTGGGAACAAGAGGTTCAAGTGGCCACTTGTCACCCACGGGAAAACTGCATCCAGTGGTTCTGGAGGTGCCCTGATCTCCCCAGAAGGGGACAGCTGTCCCACTTTGGGCTCCGTAAATCTGATGCCAACCAGGGTTCTTGGCCTTCCCCGGTCAATAGAAATTGACTAGAGGCCAGACAAGAAATTCAGGCAAGGCTTTGCTGGGGACCCTGTCGCAGCGCTGGGCAGAGGGGTGAGAACAGCAGGTTCCCTTGCCTGCTTGCTCTCTCTGAAGTGGGGCGAGCTTGTTCTTTATGTGGAGTGGAGGTGTGTCCAGGGGTCAGGCTGGAGGGGTGGCTTAGGTGGTTTGCCTACCCCTTAGGCGGTGGTGTGTGCAGGGGGCCATGTCCAAGTACCCTGCTTTTGCTCCCAACACCTTGTTTTTGCTCCAGGCTCTTCAGAAGTGGCAGTTGGGTTTTTTGGTCTCTCTCTTTTTTTGGTCCAGAATTTGCCCCAGCTGCTCATGCATACAGTTCTTTTTAGTCCCATATCCTTTCTTTGCATTTTTTTTTTTTTTTGCTGGAGGAGCGGTGTTGTCCAGGTGCATGCCCTGCAGCAAAGGGTCCCAGCCTGTCTTGGCTCCGCTGAGCTCCAACACCAAATTCAGCTGTAGGGTCGTGTGAGCCCAGATGTGGTCTGTTTGCCTGTCGGTTCCGAGAGTTCTTATCTTTGACGTCCAGTAACAGCCAGCATGGGACGTCTTCTCTGTTTGTGTCCTCTTTCCCTGGGACCCGGCCTGTCCAGGTGTCCCGTTGTGTGTTTTCTCATTGCCGAAAGCAGCCAAGATTCTGTTTTCAAGTCTCTCTGGATTTTCTTCCCTAGGGATCTCTCTCTCTCTCTCTGTCTTGCCCATTTGCCATGCATGTTATTTCCTTTTAAGCCTGTATTTCCATTTTATCTTGCTCACTCTTCAAAGTCCAGTTTTCCAAACCCTCTTCTGAGTTTCCCAGTCTGTGTTTCATGAGATACTTTCGTCTTCTCTTCTGAGCTACTTTAATTTTCTTTCTTTCGCTTGTTTCCTGGGTTTTGCCAGCTCCTGTTTTGCTCGCTGTTTATGCAATGCTCGTGCCTGTTTTCAGTCTCATCCTTGGGCTCTGGTTTCATGGAGGAGTTGTTTGTTTTTTTAAACTGAAGATGAAATATCTATTTGAATTTTTTTTTCACCTGCTTTGTGGTAACAATTTCCTAATAAGTGTTTTTCAGTGTTCACATTTGTCCTGCTTTTTTTCTCCTTTTTTTTTTTCCCCTTCTAGTATCTTTGCATAGTTTCCTCTTTGATTATTCATCTCTGCCTGAGCTGAGCTTTTCAGGTAGAGCTGGGACCCTTTTGCAGGCCAGCAGGAATTTTCCTAATGGCCTGGGGTTATTACAATCTTTACTTTTCCCCAGGTGGTAAAACAGGCAGCCACAGAGATATTCACAATGTGAAACCATGGGTATTGGGAAAAAAAAAAAAACAAAAACGCCAAAGTAAGAATCTTCAAAGTTTCCTCCTTAAAAACAATGAGAAAACAGGCTAAAATGGCCAGAATTATCTTTCCCAAACTTTGGAAGTTTACCAAAGACTTGCAGTGATGCAGGAAGTGTTTATGCAAGAAAAATAGCTGAATCTTAGTAAGAACAGTGAACTCTTTAGTGTTATTGTTTGTTTTTATTGTGTGAAATCCATGTAACATAAAATTTTAAACATTTTAAACTTCCCAGTCCAGTAGTATTACACACGTTCACACTGTTGTGCCACCATTGGCACAATTCATCACCGTATTTCTTTTCATCTTGTAAAACTGAAGCTCTATACTTTTTAAGTAACAGCTCCCTGGTCTTCACTCTTCCCACTCCAGAATCACCATTACAGTTTCTGTCTTTATGAATTTGACTCCTCTGAGTACCTCATACAAGTGAAATCATACAGTGTTTATCTTTTTTAACTGGCTCATTTCACTTATCAAAATGCTGTCAAGGTTTACCCGTGTTGTAACATTTTGGAGAATTTACTTTTCTTTTTAAGGCTGTATAATATTCCATTGTATGTGTCTACAGCATTTTGCTTATCCATTCATCAGTTGTGGACACTTAGTTGCTTCTGTATTTTAGCAGTTGTGAATAATGCTGCTATAAACATGGGTGTGCAAAGATCTCTTTGAGCCCTTGCTTCACGTTCTCCAAGATATATACCATGAGGGCAGGGAGAGAGCTATGCCATCAGGGTGGGAAGACTACACAGCCCTCTTGCAAATGGAATTCTGCCTCTTCAAGAATGCAGTGTGAAGTCCCCAGCATCTATTGGCAATACAAGGATTTCATGTTTCTTTAGTAATATAGTAAGCATATGTATGTAAGTTTTTAGAATTGGTACTAGAAATTGAGGGGCTTCCCACGTGGCACAGTGGTAAAGAATCTGCCTGCCAATGCAGGAGACACAAGAGACACAGATTTGATCCCTGGGTTGGGAATATCCCCTGGAGTAGAAAATAACAACTCGATTCAGGTATTCTTGCCTGAAGAATCCCATGAACAGGGGAGCCTGGCAGGCTACAATCTATAGGGTCGCACAGAGTCAGATACAAATGAGCAACTAACACTTTCACTTCACTTCTTTATTTATAGTAACTATGTTTCTGATTTTTTTGAGAAACTGCCCATACAAGGCTCAAGGTTTCCAGTTTATCCACCTCTTCCTCAACATTTGCTGTTTTTTGGATAGTGGCCATCCTAATGGGTATAAGATACTATCTCACTTTGGTTTTGATTTGTATTTCCTTACTGATTGAGTCATGTTAAGCATCTTTTCATGTGCCTATTGGCCATTTGTTTATTTTCATTGGAGGAATGTCCAAATCTTTTGCCCATTTTTGAAGCGGGTTGTTTTTTGGTTGAGTTTTAGAAATTCTGTATTTGTTCTGCATGTTAAGCCCTTAGATACATGACTTACAAATATTTTCTCCCAGCCTTTTAACTCTGTGGATAATGTCTTCTGATGTACAAAATTTTAAAAATCTTCATTAGATCTAATTTTCTTTATTATCTGTTCCTTTGGTGTCATATCCAGGAAATCATTGCCAAATTCAGTGTTGTGAAACTCTTGTCCAATTTTTTTCCTAAGAGTTTTAATTCAGGTCTTATATTTAAATTTTTGATCCATTTTGAGTTAAAAGTTTTGTATATGGTGTGAGATAAGGGCCCAGTTTCATTCTTTTGCATGAGGATACTCAGTTTTTTGAGCATCATTTGTTGAAAAGACTGTCCTTTTCTCATTGAATGGTCTTGGCACCGTTACCAAAAATCATTTGACCATATAGGTGAGGGTTTATTTCTGGACTATTTCTAGTCTGTTCCATTAGTCTATATATCTGTCTTTATGTTAAAACCACACTGTTTTTTATTATGGTGGCTTTGTAGTAAGTTTTGAAATCGGCTATCCGGTTTTTCCTTTTTCAGACTGTTTTGGCCATTCAGGGCCCCTTCAGTTTCTATACGAATTTTAAAATGAGTTTTTCTATTTCTGAAAAAAAATCATGGGAATTTTGATTGAGATTGCATTGAATCTGTAGGTTGTTTGGGTAGCACTGACATTTTAAATAATGATGTCTTCCAATTCATGATCATGAGGTATATTACCATTTATTTCTGTTGTCTTTTATTTCTTTCAGTGATGTTTTGTACTTTTCATTGTATGAGTCTTTACCACCTTGGTTAAGCTAACTGCTGAGTGTTTCATGCTTTTTGATGCTATTGTAAATGGACTTGTTTTTGCAATTTCTTTTTCAGATAGTTCATTGTTCATGTCAACCTTTTCAGATAGTTGTTCATTTGGATCACCACAGAGCATTGAGTAGAGCTCCCTGTACTACACCGTAAGTTCTCATTAGTTACCTGTTTTATACATACTGTCAATAGTGTGTATACGTCCATCCCAATCTCCCAGTTCATCCTACCCTTCCTTCCTCCCTTGGCATCCATATGTTTGATCTCTACCTCTGTGTCTCTATTTCTGCTTTACAAATAAGCTCATCTGTTTTTCTAGATTCCACATATATGCATTAATATATGATATGTTTTTTTCTTTCTGACTTACCTCACTCTGTATGACAGTCTCTAGATCCATCCACATCTCTCCAAATGGCACTATTTTCATTCCTTTTTGTGGTTGAGTAATATTCCTTTGTATATATGTGCCACATGTTTATCCATTCCTCTGTTGATGGATATTTAGGTTGCTTCCATGTCCTGGCTACTGTAAATAGTGAACGTTGGGTATCTTTTTGATGTATGTATCTTTTTGAATTGTGGTTTTCTCTGGGTATGTGCCCAGGAGTGGAGTTGCTGGGTCCTGTGGCATTTCTATTTTTTAACTTTTTGGGGAACCTCCATACTGTTCTCCATAGTGGCTATATTCATTTACATTTCCACTAATAGTGCAAGAGGGTTCCCTTTCCTCTACAACCTCCCCAGCATTTATTGTTTGTAGATTTTTTCGTTATGACCATTCTGACTGGTATCATTATAGTTTGGATTGCATTTCTCTAATAATTAGTGATGTTGAGCATATTTTCATGTGCTTGTTGGCCGTCTGTATGTCTTCTTTGGTGAAATGTCTGTTTTGGTCTTCTGCCCAGTTTTTGATTGAGCTACTTAGTTGTTTTTTTTTTTTTTTTTGCTACTGAGCTGCATGAACTGTTTATATATTAATATTTTGGTGATTAGCCCATTGTCAGTTGCTTCATTTGCAAATATTTTCTCCTGCTGCTGATATCTGTTTGCTAGTAATGTGTCAAGGATTTTGTATCAATGTTCATAAAGGATTTGGTCTGTAGTTTCCTTGTAGTGTTTTGTCTGGCTTTGGTATTAGGGTTATGCTGGCCTCAGAAAATGAATTAGGAAGTATTGCCTCCTCTTCAGTTGTTGGAGAAAGTTTGAGAAGGATTAGTGCTAGTTCTTATTTAAACATTTGGTAGAATTTACCAGTGAAGCTGTCACATCAAGGACTTTTCTTTCTTTTTCCTTTTTTTTTCGGCCATGGTGCACAGGTCGCGGGATCTTATTTCCCCAACCAGGCATCAAACCTGGGCCCCTTGCAAGTGGAAGCACAGAGTCCTAACCACTGAACTGCCAGGGAATCCCCTAGGTTTTTTCTTGGGAGATTTTTTTTTTCCATTCTTGGGAGATTTTTAAAAGATTGAGATACAAGTGACGTATAGCATTGTATTAGTTTAAGGTATAGGACATAGTGATTTGATATATGTATGTATTTTGAAATAATGACCATATACGTTAACATCTACCACCACACAAATAATAGTTACAGTGATTTTTTTCTCCTGTTGAGAACTTAAGATTTACTCTCCTAGTGACTTTCAAATATATGATACAGTATAGACACCTTGCTGTGCATTAATCCTCAGGAGTTATTTATCTTATAACTGGAAGTGTATACCTCCTGATGACTCGCACCTGTCTCACCTGGTCTCTGCAACTGCCGTCTCTATTATCTATATCTATGAGAGTTTTTTTTTTTTATTCTATGTATAAGTGAGGTCATACAGTATTTGTGTTTCTTTGTCTAAATTTAATTTTATTTAGCATAATGCCTTCAAGGTCCATCCATGTTGTCACAAATTGCCAGCTTTCCTTTTTGTAACTGAATAATATTCCATCATCCATTATAATGGAATTACTATCCATATAATACATATATTATATTATGGAATTATATATAATTATATATATAACTCATTACTTACATAATATTATGGAATTATATATATATATAAATATATATATAATTTCACTACTTCATTCATTCATCCGTCAATGGACATTTAACTTGTTTCCATGCCTAACTGTTGTAAATAATGCTGCAGTGGGATGGTCTGAGAGAACAGCTTCAAAACATGTATATTATCAAGTGTGAAACAGATCTCCAGCCCAGGTTGGATGCATGAGACAAGTGCTCGGGGCTGGTGCGCTGGGATGACCCAGAGGGATGGGATGGGGAGGGAGGTGGGAGGGGGGTTCAGGGTGGGGAACACATGTAAATCCATGGCTGATTCATGTCAATGTATGGCAAAAACCACTACAATATTGTAAAGTAATTAGCCTCCAACTAATAAAAATAAATGAAAAAAAAATAATGCTGCAGTGAACATCGGGCTGCAGCTGTCTTTTTGAGATAGTGATTTTGTCTCCTTTGGATAAACACTCAGAATGGAATCGCTGAATTGCATGGTAGTTCTATTTTTCAGTTTTGGGGGAACAGTGTGGTTTTCCATGGGGGCTGTTACAGTAGCAATTCCGAGACCCACTAACAGTGCACAAGGGTTCCCCTTTCTCCACATCCTCCCAGCACTTACTATCACATACCTTTTTGATACTAGCCATTCTAACAGATATGAAGTGATATCTCATTGTGGTTTTGATTTGTGTTTTTCTGATAATCAGTGAGGTTGAGTACATTTTCATGTATCTGTTGGCCATTTGTCTATCTTCTTTGGGAAAATGTCTGTTCATTTCTTCTTCCCATCTTTTAACTGGATTATTCTTTTCTTTTGAAGTATATGAGTTCTTTATATATTCTGTTTTTTTAAGAAATATTTATTTTTTAATGCCTAAGTAATAGACATGTGATTTTTATTACTTTTTAGTATTAAAGGACTCTAAATTCTCTTCACTCTTTTGAAACATCCATTTTTTCCTCTGATTTAAAAACATAAAACATACTCATTATAAAAGAGATGGAAACACAAGAAAGGACAAGTATGAAAAAAAAAACTTTCATTCTAACAGGTGTTAGGATTTTATTGTATATATTTTTAATATTCTTCTTAGAATATTGACATATCCTTTTAAAATTAATTTTTATTGGAGTACAGTTGTTTTACAATGTTATGTTGGTTTCTACTGTACAGAGTCAATCAGCTATATACATATGTTGCAGTTTGTTGCTTAGTCACTCCGGCGTGTCCGACATTTTGCGGCCCAATGGACTGCAGCCCACCAGGCTCCTCTGTCCATGGGATTCTCTAGGCAGGAATGCTGGAGTGGGTAGCCATTCCCTTCTCCAGGGGATCTTCCCAACTTACAGATCACAGCTGGGTCTCCTGCATTGCAGATGGAGTCTTTACTGTCTGAGTACCAGGGAGCCCACATACACATGTAGCTCCTCTTTTTTTAGATTTCCTTCCCAGTTAGGTCACCACAGAGCACTGAGTGGAGTTCCCCGAGGTCTGTAGGTTCTCATTAGTTGCTATTTTATACTGTGTACAAAACAGTGTGTATATGTCTGTCCTAATCTCCCAATTCACCCCACCCCCTCCAAGTTCTTTATTTTCAGTATTAACTCTTTATCCAACATGTGCTTTGCAAATGTTTTCTCTAATTTGATAGGTTGCCTTTTCACTTTGTTGATGGTTTTCTTTGCTGTATAGAAGCTTTTTAGTTTAACGAAGTCCCACTTATTTGTCCTTCTTCGCTTATTGCCTTTACTTTTGGTGTCAAATCCAAGAAATCATTTCCAAGACCCACGTCAAGGAAGTCTCACTCCATTTTTTTCTTCTAGGAATTTAATTTTAATTTCAGTCTTACATTCAACTCTCTTTTTAAAATTTTTAAATTTTAGTTAATTATTTTTGGCTGCTCTGGGCCGTTGTTGCTGTGCATGGCCTCTTTTTCTAGTTCCGGCGAGTGAAGGCTACAGTCCGGGGGTTTCTCATTTCAGTGGCTTCTCTTGTGGTGGAGCAAGGGCTTCCGAGTGCATGAGCCTCAGTTCTTGCACCGCGTGGACTTAGTCGCCGCACAGCATATGGAATCTTCCCGGGCCAGGGATCGAACCCGAGTCCCCTGCATTGGCAGGTGGATGCTTAACCACTGGACCACCAGGGTGGTCCTACATTCAGCTCTTTAATCCGTTTGACTTGATTTTTGTGTATGATGTAAGATAGCAATCCAGTTTCGTCCTTTTGCCTGTGGCTCTCCAGTTTTCCCCATGTGGCTGTTCATTTCCCATCATTTATTAAAGAGACTGTCCTTTCCCCACTGTATATTCTGGCACTGTTGTCATAAATTAGTTGACCATATTTGTGTGGGTTTATGTCTGGGATTTCTGTTCTGTTCCATTGATCTATGTGTCCGTTTTTATGCCAATACCATTACTGTTTTGACACTATAGCATTGTAATATAATTTGAAGTCAGGAAGCAGGATGCCTCCAGCTTTGTTCTTCTTGATCAAGATTGCTTTAGCTCTTCGAGGTATTATGTACTTCCATACAAATTTTAGACTTGTTTGTTCTAAATATGTTGAAAGATGCTGTTGAAATTTTGATAGAGGTTGCTTCGAATCTGTAGATTTCTTTGGGTAGTATGGACATTTAAAAATATTAATTCTTCCATTCCATGAGCATAGAATATCTATCCATTCATTTGTGTCTTCAGTTTATCTTATCAGTGTCTGTAGTTCTCAGTGCACAGGTCTTTCAATTCCTTGGTTAAACTTATCCCAGGGTATTTTATTCTTTTTGATGCAACTGTACGTGGGATTGCTTAAATTTCTTGGATAGTTCAATGTTAGCAGCATATTTTTGTATAGTGATTTTGTATCCTGCAACTTTATGAATTCGTTTCTTAGCTCTAACAGTTTTATGGTGGAGTCTTTAGGGTTTTTATACACACACACACACATATATATACACATACACATATATATAATCTTTTTATTGGCAAACAGTGACAGTTTTACTTCTTCCTTTCTGAGTTGGATGACTTTTATTTTTCTTACTAATTGCTCTGTCTAGGACTTCCAGTACTATGTTTAGTAAGTGGTGAGGGCTTCTCTGGTGGCTCAGTAGTAAAGAATCCACCTGCCAATGCAGGAGACACGGGTATGATCTCTGGTCTGGGAAGATCCCACATGCCATGGAGCAACTAAGCCTGGGATCCCACAACTATCAAGCCCATGTGCCACCACCACTGAAGCCCGCAGGCCCCAGAACCTGAGCTCCACTGGAAGCCACTGCAATGAAAAGTCCATGCACCTCAGCTAGAGAGTAGCCCCCACTAGCTACAATTAGAGAAAAGTCCACGAAGCAACAAAGACCTAGCACAACCAAAATAAATAAATTTTAAAAATAAGTGGTGGGAGTGGGCATCTTTGTCTTGTTCCTGATCTTAGAGGGAAAGCTTTCAGCTTTTCATCATTGAGAATGATGTTTTTGTGATGTTTGTTTCTTGATGTAGCTTTTTTTTTTATCACTTATGAACTTCCCTCTTAGAATTGATTTTGCTGTATCTCATAAGTTTGAGTATATCATATTTCTGTTTTAATTTTTCTCAAGGTATTTTTAAAATCTTGTTTTCTTTGCTCCATTGGTTGTTCAGTAGCATGTTGTTTAATCTCCACATGTGTTTGATTTTTCCAGTTTTCTTCTTGTAATTTATTTCTAGTTTCATACCATTGTAGTCAGAAAAGATTCTTGATATGATTTCAATCTTCTTAAGTTTACTGGGACTTATTTTGTGGCTTAACATGATCTATCCTGGAAAATGTTCCTTGTATACTTGAAGATTGTGTTCTATATATATATATTTTTTATGACCTAAATCAAATGTGTTCTATATATTTTTGAGTGGAGTATTCTGTATATATCTGTTAATGTGGTCTAAAGTGTTAAGGTTGTTTCCTTATTGATTGTCTGGATGATCCATCCATTGATGAAAGTGGAGCATTGAAATTCCCAGCTATTATTCTATTGGATCATTGTATTATTGGAATGAAAACTGACTAGAAACGGTCAGTTTTCACCCCAATACCAAAGAAGGGCAATGCCAAAGAATGTCCAAACTACTACACAAGTGCACTCATTTCACATGCTAGCAAGTTCATGCTCAAAATCCTCCAAGCTAGACTTCAAACAGTATGTGAACCAAGAACTTCCAGGTGTGCAAGTTGGATTTAGAAAAGTCAGAGGAACCAGAGATCAAATTGTCAACATTCATTGGATCATAGAAAAAGCAAGAGAATTCCAGAAAAACATCTACTTCTGCTTCATTGATTAAGCTAAAGCCTTTGACTGTGTGGATCACAATGAACTGTGGAAAATTCTTTAAGAGATGGGACTATCAGACCACCTTACCTGCCTCCTGTGAAACCCATGTGCAGGTCAAGAAGCAACAGTTAGAACCAAACATGGAACAATGGATTGGTTCAAAATTGGGAAAGGAGTACATCAAGGCTGTATACTGTCACCTTGCTTATTTAAATTATATGCAGAGTTCAGTTCAGTTGCTCAGTCGTATCCAACTCTTTGTGACCCCATGGACTGCAGGCTTCCCTGTCAATCGCTAACTCCTGGAACTTGCTGAAACTCATGTCCATCGAGTTGATGATGCCAACTCAATGAGTTGGATGGATTCCTTTATCATCATGTAATTCCCTTCTTTTTTTCTTTGTCTTAAAGTCAGTTTTGTAAGATATGAGTATAGCTACCCAACTTTCTTTTGATTTTCATTTGTATGGAATATCTTGTCCATGAGTTCATTTTCTGTATATGCAGAGTACATCATGTGAAATGCCAGGCTGGATGAAGCACAAACTGGAATCAAGACTGCCGGGAGAAATATCAATAACCACAAATATGCAGATGATACCACCCTTAAGGCAGAAAGTGAAGAGGAACTAAAGAGCCTCTTGATGAAGGTGAAAGAAGAGAGTGAAAAATCTGGCTTAAAACTCAGAGTTCAAAAAACAAAGATCATGGCATCCAATCCCATCACTTCATGGCAAATAGATGGGGAAACAATGGAAGCAGTGACAGACTGTTTTCTTGGGCTCCCAAATCACTGCAGATGGTGACTGCAGCCATGAAATTAAAAGACACTTGCTCTTTGGAAGAAAAGCTATGACCAACCTAGACAGCATATTAAAAAGCAGAGCCATTACTTTGCTGACACAGGTCTGTCTAATCAAGGCTATGGTTTTTCCAGTAGTCATGTATGGATGTGAGAGTTGGATCATAAAGAAGGCTGAGCACGGAAGAATTGATGCTTTTGAACTGTGGTGTTGGAGAAGACTCTTGAGAGTCCCTTGGACTGCAAGGAGATCCAACCAGTCAATCCTAAAGGAAATCAGTCCTGAATATTCATTGGAAGGTCTAAAGCTGAAGCTCCAATACTTTGGTCATCTGATGTGAAGAGCTGACTCATTGGAAAAGCCCCTGATGCTGGGAAAGACTGAGGACAGGAGGAGAAGGGGATGACAGAGGATGAGATGATTGAATGGCACGACCGACTTGATGGACATGGATTTGAGCACACTCCGGGAGACAGAGAAGGACAGGGAAGCCTGGCGTGCTGCAGTCCATGAGGTTGCAAGGAGTCAGACACGACTGAGTGAGTGAACAACAACAAATTATTGTATTGCTGTGTATTTCTTTCTTTAGGTCTGATAATAATTGTTTTGTATATTTAGGTGCTTCTGTGTTGGAAGTATTAACATTTATAAATGTCTTCTTGTTGGATTGATTCCTTTATCCTTATGTAATTCCCTTATTTTTCTCTTTATCCTAAAGTCAATTTTGTAAGATATGAGTATAGCCTCCCTAGGTTTCTTTTGATTTTCATTTGTATGGAATATCTTTTCCATGAGTTCACTTTCAGTCTGTGTGTGTTCTTAGATCTGAAGTGAGGCTCCTGTAGGCAGTATACCAATGAGTCTTGGGTTTTTCCCCCCATATTTATTTGTTTTGTTCTTGGCTGCACTGGGTCTTCATTGCTGTGTGCAGTCTTTCTCTAGTTGTGGCGAGCAGGGGCTACTGTTTGTTATGATGCATGGGCTTCTCGTTCAGAGCACAGGCTTAGCAGTTGTGGTGCATGGGCTTAGTTGCTCTGTGGCATGTAGGATCTTCCCATACCAGGGATTGAACCAGTGTCCCCTTCATTGGGAGGTGGATTCTTAACCAGTGGACCATCAGGGAAGTCCTGGATCTTGTGTTTTTTGTTTTTTTTTTCCTAATCCATTCAGGCACTCTCTTTTTTTTCCTGAAAATTTCTTAATTTTCTGTCACTCTTTTTTTTTATTGTGGAAAAATATATAACGTAAAATTTACCATTCTTTGGGTAACCAGCAAGGACCTACTTATAGTACATGGAACTCTTCTCAGTGTTATGTGGCAGCCTGAATGGGAAGAGAATTTGGGGAGAATGGATAACATGTATATATATGGCCATTCACCTGAGACTATCACAGTGTTATTTGCCTTCAGTTATACCCCAGTACAAAGGAAAGATATTCCCATTTGAATGAAGAGTTCCAAAGAATAGCAAGGAGAGATAAGAAAGCCTTCCTCAGTGATCAATGCAAAGAAATAGAGGAAAACAACAGAATGGGAAAGACTGGAGATCTCTTCAAGAAAATTAGAGATACCAAGGGAACATTTCAAGCAAAAATGGGCACAATAAAGGACAGAAATGGTATGGACCTAACAGAAGCAGAAGATATTAAGAAAAGGTGGCAAGAATACACAGAAGGACTGTACAAAAAAGATCTTCACGACCCAGATAATCACGATGGTGTGATCACTCACCTAGAGCCAGACATCCTGGAATGTGAAGTCAAGTGGGCCTTAGAAAGCATCACTATGAACAAAGCTAGTGGAGGTGATGGAATTCCAGCTGAGCTATTTCAAATCCTGAAAGATGATGCTGTGAAAGTGCTGCACTCAATATACCAGCAAATTTGGAAAACTCAGCAGTGGCCACAGGACTGGAAAAGGTCCGTTTTCATTCCAATACCAAAGAAAGGCAATACCAAAGAATGCTCAAACTACCACACAGTTGCACTTATCTCACACACTAGTAAAGTAATGCTCAAAACTCTCCAAGCCAGGCTTCAGCAATACGTGAACCATGAACTTCCAGATGTTCAAGCTGGTTTTAGAAAAGGCAGAGGAACCAGAGATCAAATTGCCAACATCTTCTGGATCATCAAAAAAGCAAGAGAGTTCCAGAAAAACATCTATTTCTGCTTTATTGACTATGCCAAAGCCTTTGACTGTGTGGATCACAATAAACTGTGGAAAATTGTGAAAGAGATGGGAATACCAGACCACCTGACCCCCCTCTTGAGAAACCTGTATGCAGGTCAGGAAGCAACAGTTAGAACTGGACATGGACCAACAGACTGGTTCCAAATAGGAAAAGGAGTACATCAAGGCTGTATATTGTCACCCTCCTTATTTAACTTATATGCAGAGTACATCATGAGAAATGCTGGGCTGGAAGAAGCACAAGCTGGGATCTAGATTGCTGGGAGTAATATCAATAACCTCAGATATGCAGATGACACCACCCTTATGGCAGAAAGTAAAGATGAACTAAAGAGCCTCTTGATGAAAGTGAAAGAGGAGAGTGAAAAAGTTGTCTTAAAGCTCAACATTCAGAAAACTAAGATCATGGCATCTGGTCCCATCACCTCATGGGAAATAGATGGGGAAACAATGGAAGCAGTGTCAGACTTTATTTTTTGGGGCTCCAAAATCACTGCAGATGGTGATTGCAGCCATGAAATTAAAAGACGCTTACTCCTTGGAAGGAAAGTTATGACCAACCTAGAGAGAATATTAAAAAGCAGAAACATTACTTTGCCAACAAAGGTTCGTCTAGTCAAGGCTATCATTTTTCCTGTGGTCATGTGTGGATGTGAGAGTTGGACTGTGAAGAAAGCTGAGTGCTGAAAAATGGATGCTTTTGAACTGTGGTGTTAGAGAAGACTCTTGAGAGTCCTTTGGACCACAAGGAGATCCAACCAGTCCATCCTAAAGGAGATCAGTCCTGGGTGTTCATTGGAAGGACTGGTGCTGAAGCTGAAACTCCAATACTTTGGCTACCTCATGCGAAGAGTTGACTCATTGGAAAAGATCCTGATGCTGGGAGGGATTCGGGGCAGGAGGAGAAGGGGATGACAGAGGATGAGATGGCTGGATGGCATCACCGACTAGATGGGCATGAGTTTGAGTAAACTCCGGGAGTTGGTGATGGACAGGGAGGCCTGGCGTGCTGCGATTCATGGGGTCTCAAAGAGTCGGACACGACTGAGCAACTGAACGGAACTGACACCCCAATACAAAATAAAAAGTTTTTTAAAAGAAAAATTAACCATTTCTAAGTGTAAAATGCCATTAAGTTACATTCACAACATTCATGTTGTTGTACAACCGTTACCAATCCACCTCCAGAACTTTATCATCATCACCAACTGAAGCTCTGTACCCATTAAATGAACAATTCCCTATTTCAGACAGTCTGTAGTATGAAGTCAAGTGGGCTTTAGAAAGCGTTACTACAAACAAAGCTAATGGAGGTGATGGAATTCCAGCCGAGCTATTTAAAAATCCTAAAAGATAATACAGTTTAAGTGCTGCACTCAATATGTCAGCTGCTGCTGCTAAGTCACTTCAGTCGTGTCTGACTCTGCAACCCCATGGACTGCAGTCCACCAGGCTCCTCTGTCCATGGGATTTTCCAGGCAAGAGTACTGGAGTGGGTTGCCATTGCCTTCTCCACAATATGTCAGCAAATTTGAAAAACACAGCAGTGGCCACAGGACTGGTAAGGGTCAGTTTTCATTCCAGTCCCAAAGAAGCAATGCCAAAGAATGTTCAAACTACCGCACAGTTGCACTCATTTCAATGCTAGCAAGGTTATACTCAAAATCCTACAAGCTAGCCTTCAGCAGCATCTGAACCGAGAATTTTCAGATGTACAATCCGGGTTTCGAAGAGACAGAGAAACCAGAGATTAAATTGCCAGCGTTCATTGGATCGTGGAGAAAGCAAGGGGGGTTCCAGAGAAACATCTACTTCTGCTTTATTGACTACACTAAAGTCTTTGACTGTGTTGATAACAACAAACTGTGAAAAATTCTTAAAGAGATAGAAATACCAGACCACCTTACTTTTCTCCTAAGAAGCCTGTATGCAGGTCAAGAAGCAACTGTTAGAACTGGACATTGAATAACGGACTTGTTCAAAATTGGGAAAGGAGTACATCAAGCCTATATGTTGTCACCCTGTTGATTTAACTTATATGCAGAGTATGTCCTGTAAAATGGCAGGCTGGATGAATCACAAGTTGGAATCAAGATTGCCAGGAGAAATATCAACAACCTCAGATATGCGGATGACACCACTCTAATGGCAGAAAGTGAAGAGGAATAGAGAGTCTCTTGAAGGTGAAAGAGGAGAGTGAAAAAACTGGCTTGAAACTCCACATTCAGAAAACTAAGATCATGACATTTGGTTCCATAACTTCATGGCAAATGGGAAAAAAGTGGAAACAGTGACTTTCTGGGGCTCCAAAATCACTGTGGATGGTGTCTGCAGCCATGAAATTAAAAGATGCTTGCTCCTTGGAAGGAAAGATATGACAAACCTAGACAGGATGTTAAGAAGCAGACATCACTTTGCTGACAAATGTTCATATAGTCAAAGCTATGGTTTTTCTAGTGGTCATATACCGATATGAGAGTTGGACCATAAAGAAATCTGAGTACCAAAGAATTGAAACTTTCAAATTGTGGTGCTGGAAAAGACCCTTGAGAATCCCTTGGACTGCAAGAAGATCAAACCAGTCAATCCTAAAGTCAATCCCTGAATATTCATCGGAAGGACTATCGTTGAGGCTGAAGCTCCAGTATTTTGACCACCTGATGCAAAGAACCAATTCATCAGAAAAGACCCTGATGCTGGGAAAGATTGAAGGCAAAAGGAGAAGGGGGTGGCGAAGGATGAGATGGTTAGATAGCATCACTGACTGAATGGACATGACTTTGAGCAAACTCCAGGAGATAGTGGGGGGGACAGAGGAGCCTGACATGCTACAATCCATGGGGTTGAGAAGAGTTGGACACGACTTAGCAACTGAACAACAATATTTCAGAAAAAAAAAAACAATATTTCATTGTATGATTATACTGTATTTTATTCATCCATCACCTGATGACAGACACTTAGGTTGCTTCAACCTTAAATTTTTTTTTTTCAATTAAAGTATAGTAGATTTGCTTCTATGTTTTCACAGTTGTGAATAATGCTATAGTGAACATGGGTATACAGGTTTCTGTGTGAGTCCCTGCTTTCATTTCTTTGGGATATACTCCAGTTGTTGAATTGCTGGGTCATGTGATAATTCTATGGTTAAGTTTTTAGAAATTGCCATATGTTTTCCACAAGCAGCTAAACCGTTTTATATTCCCACTAGCAACACATAAGGGTTCCAAATTTCTGCATGCCCTCAACGCTTGTTATTTTCTGCATTTGTTGTTGTTAGCCATTGTCTTTAAAAAATTATTGAAGTATCGTTGATTTGCAATGTTGTGTTTATTTTCTGCTGTATAGCAAAGTGACTCAGTTATCCATACATATGTATATTCTTTTCCATTATGGTTTATCACAGGATATTGAATACAGTTCCCTGTGCTGTAACAGTAGGACTGTCTTGTTTCTCCATCCTATATATAATACTTTGCTAATCTCAAACTCCTAATCCTTCCCTTCCGCCTTGGCAACCACAGTCTGTTCTCTGTATCTGTGAGTCCGTTTTCACTTTGTAGATGTGTTCACTTGTGTCATATTTTAGATACGTATAAGCGATGTCGTATAACACTGGTCTTCGTTTTTTGGCTGTGCTTGGTCTTCGTTGGGGCTCGTGGCCTCCTCTAGTTGTGGTACGTGGGCTTAGTTTCCCTGTGGTACTTGGGATCTTAGTTTCCTGACCCCCTGGGGTCAAACCCACCTCCCCTGTATTGGAAGGCAGATTGTTAACCACCGGACCCCCAGGGAAGGCCTTGTCTTTCTCTCTCTGACTTCCCTTGCTTAGTGTGATAATTTCCAGGTCCGTTCATATTGCTGCAGTGTGGCATTGTTTCATTCTTGGTGACTGAGGACTGTCCAGTTGTGTGTGTGTGTCACGTCTTCATCCATTCATTCCTCAGTGACATTCAGGCTGTTTCCATGTCCTGGCTGTTGTAAACAGTGTTGCTGTGAATACAGGGACGCATGTGTCTTTTTGCATTATAGCTTTGTCCAGTTATGTGCCCAGGAGTGGGACTGCTGGATCATATGGCAATGCTCTTTTTATGTTTTTTGAGAAACCGCCATACTTTCTTCCATAGTAGCCACATCAATTTACATTCCTACCAACAGTGTAGGAGGGCTCCCTTTTTTCCCCCACTGTCTCCTGCATTAATTATTTGTAGACTTTTTTTTTTTTTTTGTGTGTAGACTTTTTAAATGATGACCATTCTTGTCTGTGAGGTGGTACCTCATTGCTATTTTGACTTGCATTTCTCTAATAATGAATGATGATGAGCCTCTTTTCATCTGCTTGTTGGCCATCCATATATCTTCTTTGGAGAAATGTCTCTTTAGGCCTTCTGCCCATTTTTTGATTGGGTGGTTTGTTATTTTTAATTGAATTGTAGGGGCTGTTTGTGTATTTTGGAAATTAAGCCCTTTGTTGGTTGCATCATTTGCAAATACTTTCTCCCAGTCCATTGGTTGTCTTTTTATTTGGTTTATGGTTTCCTTTGCTGTGCAAAAGCTTATAACTTTGACTAGGTCCCATTTGTTTATTTTTGCTTTTATTTCTATTGCCTTGAGAGGCTGGCCTAAGAAAACATTAGGATGATTTATGTCAGAATGTTTTGCCTATGTTCTCTTCCACTTTTCTGGTGTTTTGTCATGTGTTTACAACTTGAAGCTGTTTTGAATTTATTTCTGTGTGCGGTGTGAGGGTGTGTGCTAGCTTCATTGATTTACATGCATCTGTCCAACTTCCCCAGCACCACTTGCTGAAGAGACTGTCTTTTCCCCACTGTATATTCTTGCCTCCTTTGTCAAAGATTAATTGTCCGTAGGTGTGTGGGTTTATTTTTGGGCTCTCTGTTCTGTTCAGTTGGTCTGTATCTCTCTCTCTCTCTGTGCCAATACTGGGCTGTTTTGGTTAGTTTTGTGGTGTCTGAAGTACAGGAGGGTTATGCCTCCTGCTTTGTTCTTCTCCCTCAGGACTGCTTTGGCAATTCTTGGTCTTTTATGGTTCCATGTAAATTTCAGGATTATTTGTTCTAATTCTGTGAAAAATGTTATGAGTATTTTGATAGGTATTGCATTGAACCTATAAATTACTTTGCTTTTTAACAATATTAATTCTTCTAATCCAGGAGCATGGGATATCTCTCCATTTCTTTGAATCATCTTCAGTTTCCTTCATTAATGTTTTATAATTTTCAGCATATAAATCTTTCACCACTTTGGAGAGATCTATGCCTAAGTATTTTATTTACTTATTTAAAATATTTTTCAAGTGAGGCTGCTGTCACTGGTTCAATATTTATTTATTTTTGGCTATGCCGTGTGACTTGTGGGATCTTAGTTCCCAGATCAGGGGTTGAACCTGGGGCCACGGCAGATGAAAGCGTGAGTTCTGGACTGCCAGGGAACTCTTCCTGGTGAGCATCTTTATAATCATTACTTTAAAATCTTTTGGGGGTAAATTATCTGTTTTATTGAAGTCTTTTTTCCTTGTTCTTTTTATCTGTCTTATTGAAGTCTTTTTTCCTTGTTCTTTTTATCTGTTTTATTGAAATCTTTTTTCCTTGTTCTTTTAGTTGGAACATATTCCTCTCTTTCTTCATTTTGCTTGACTCTTTGTGTAAGTTTTTTATTCAGTAAATTAAATAATCACCTCGACAGAGCCTGCAGATCCAGGTGATCAAGAGGTGTCTTCTGGGCAGTAGCAGCAGCAAAAGCCGTGCCACCAGATGCGTGTAAAAGCTCTTGCTGGGAAAAAAAAAGGCCTGGAGCTGTAAGAAATGGCGCCCACCAACTGGAGCAAGACAGAGAATGCAAACATTGGCATCTGTCAGCCTCCACCCGCAGGGAGTATCAGATGCTTGCCTGTCAGGCTGGTGCTCCAAGATCAACCAATGAGGCTTTTTCACTTAAAGTGTGGGCAGCTCTAATTTGGCTGATCCCTGGGGTAGGTGAGTCCAAGTGCATGAGGTCTTTTTTTTGACTGCATGGGCTCTTTGTTGCGGTGTGTGGGTTTCTCTAGTGGTGGCGCTCTAGAGCACGTGGACTCAGCAGTTGCGGCACTCGGGCTTAGTTGCCCTGCAGCTTGTAGGGTCTTAGTTCCCTGACCAGGGACCATACTTATGTCCCCTGTGTTGAAAGGTGGACTCTTCACCACTGAACCACCAGGGAAATCCCTGTATGAGGTCTTGAAGAGCCATTTCCCAGTTCTTTATAGCCTTGTGGTCCTTCTGGATGCAAGCCCTGTTGCTTTTCAAAGCTCAATGTTTTGGGGGCTCATTTCTCAGGTTTTATTTAAAATTTTTTATTTATTTTTTGGTCATGCCACATGGCTTGCAGGGTCTTTGTTCTCTGCCCAGGGATCCAACCTGGGCTCTCAGCAGTGAACGCGTGGAGTCCTAACCACTGGACCGCCAGGAAATTCCCTCAGTTCTCAGGTTATATTAGTGGGGGTGCTCCATGTGGGGCTCAAACCCGTCACCTCTCAGGTAAAGGTCTTGCGTCCCCACTTGGTTCCGGGTTGCTGTTCCAGGGGTGGGCTTTATGGCAAGGTTGCTTCTCAGCCTCTCTTACCCACGTTGGTGCGATCTCTTTCTTGTTTGCCTCATGTATAAGTCACTCAACCAGCTCTTAGGTTTTATTTTTTAGAGGAAATTGCTCCACATGTAACTGTAGACGTAGTGTGTATGTGGGAGGAGGTGTATTTAAGGTCTTCCTATGCTGCTGTCTTGAGCGGGACTGTTAGAGTTTTCTATATATAACATCCTGTCAGCTGTAAATAGTGACAGTTTTAATTCTTTCTTTCTGATTTACATGCCTTTCATTTCTTTTTCTTGCTTAATTGCTGTGGTTAGGACTTCCAATGCTGTGTTGAACAAAAGCAATGAGAGTGGGCATTCTTTCTTGTTCTTGGAGCAAGAACTTTCAGCTTTTCACCATTGAGTATGATGTTAGCTGTGGGCTTGTCATATATGGCCTTTATTTATGCTAATGTACATTTCCTCTATACCTCACTTTGATGTGAATTTTTTCATGAATGGATGTCAAATGAATTTTGTCGAATGTTTTTTCTGTATTTATTGAGATGATTATATAGTTTTTATCCTTCATGTGTTAATGTGGCATATCACATTGATTTGGGGCTGTTGACCGATCCTTGCATCCCAGGGATACATCCTCCTTGATCATGGTGTATAATCCTTTAAGCATATTGTTGAATTTGGGTTGCTAATATTATGTTGAGGTTTTTTGCATCTATGTTCATCAGGGATGTTAGCCTGTAATTTTCTTTTCTTGTAGTGCCCTAGTCTGGTTGTGGTATCAGGATAATATTGGCCTCATAAAGTGAGTTTGGTACTGTTCCCTCCTCTTTGGTTTTCTGGAAAAGTTTGAGGATTGGTATTAATTTTTCTTCAAGTGTTTGGTAGAATTCACCAGTGAAACCATCTGGTCCTAGACTTTTGTTTCTTGGGAGGATTTCGATTACTCATTCAGATTTTTCTCTTTTTGATACAAAAATAAATACATAGATAAACATAAAATACACACAAATATCCTTAACTTACTCACCCCTCAAAATCCCATTCTGCCTTGCAGGGTAACACAGGTATAGGGATTAGGGCATGGACATCTTTGGCAGGGGGGGCATTATTCTGCCTCCCACAGTGAGAAGAGAACAGACTGTAAGATCTGAGAGCAGGACTTCATCTGGTCTATTCAGCATCATCCCCAGAACACTATTGGCTTATCATCAGTACCCAGTCAATACCTGTTTAAAAACTGAGTAAATGAGTAAAAAATATAAATTATGTGCTTTCTGTGATAACTCCTCATGTAAATAAGGTATGGGTGGTTCCAGAATCTGCAATTTGCTGTTTCTTACAAATGAAAGATGAAATGGGCACCAAGTTTCAGTTTGAGAAAATGAAAAAGTTCTAGAGATAGATAGCGGTAATGATGGCGCAACACTGTGACTGTACTTAATACCAATGAACTTAATTTAAAGATTGTAAATGTTACTATATATATATATAAAACCACAATAAAAGAATACAAAAGGCTAAAAATGTACTTGCAGAACTTTAATATAAGCATAACAATAGATTATTATACAGTATTTTGGGGAAATCTGGTTATTCTGTCTTTTCATTGAATTTTGTACAAATAGAAATTTATTAAAAGAACTATTTTTGGTATAAAATGTAGTTTGATCCAGAAGCATTTAGGAGAAGCCTGAGACTTTAGAAGGGGATGTATACAATCAAAAAAGTGTTCTTTAAATCAACTGGCATTAAAATATTACAATAGAAGTAGCAATAATTATAAAATATCATTTTGCCATTCTTCTTTATATTAGCCAAAGTATTAGACAAACAAAAACATTAGAGAAATTAAAAAATTAGAAAACTAATACTTTCAGATCAGAATGGAAAAAAAGACTGAATCAAATTTAAAGTTATCATTGCTAATTACAAAACAGTTGGGTCTGTGGAATAGTAATTAAAATTGAGTATGTAACAGGTAACAGAGTATTTTATCTGCAGACCATCCACTCTGTATTTAAAGGAAAAAGAATAGTCACTTTTAGGGAGTCCTTGATTTCTCATTTCTCTGGGGCCGTTTCATCTGCATTTGCCTCCTTTATGTTAAGGAAGGTGAAGTGAAAGCTGACTTTGGTGTGCTATGACCACTGTGTTATAAAAAGTAAAAGAATAAAAAAAAAAAAAGTAAAAGAATCTGTGGAAAGTCAGGATCCAGTGTAAGTGCTTCTCCAGGGAACAGGAACAAATTGAAGATGGTCAGCTATACCAAAGACTAGTACATCAGACCACTCATACAGATTCTAGAATTTCTTTTCAGGTCCAAAATGATACCATCCTTTCCCTGGAAAATATAGGCGGCTCTGTCTACTCATACAGGTGTAGAAGGCTGAGACAGCATGGGCACGTGGCCCGCCTGGACACACAGCGCCTTGATCAGCACCACGTGTGGCCGGGCAGCATGTGCACCCAGCAGGCACAGCCCCATGTGGCTGAAGTCAGTGTGGAAGGCTGGGGTGGCCGCACACCCATCTGCTGCCAGGCCACCCTGCAGGACCTGCTGCAGCGTCCCTGAGAAGAGCTGGGTGGAGGGCTGCCTCCCCGGCCCCATTTCTGGGCTGTCCAAGACCACCAGTGGCTGACGCTCTGGCTTCCTCAGATTGTCTCTTAATGATTTAGTCTTTTTTTCTTTTAAAGATACTTATTTTTATTTATTTATTGCGCCACACCAGATCTTAATTGCGGCATGCAAACTCTTGATTGCAGCATGTGGATCTAGTTCCCTGACAAAGAATCGAACCTGGGCCCCCCTGTATTGAGAGGACAGAGTCTCAGCCACTGGACAGCAGGGAAGTCCCTTGATTTACTTTTGTTAGGTTTTGTGTTCTAGGAATTTGTCTGTTTCATCTAGTTGTCTGTTTTTGTTTTTTGGTTTTTTTTTTGGTGTACAGTTGTGCACAGAATAGCACTGTCTTACAATATCCTTTTTATTTCTTTAGGATTGTTAGAAATGTCCCTACTTCCATTTCTGATTTAGTAATTTGAGTCTTCCTTCTGTTTGTCTTAGTCCATCTAGCTGAAGGTTTGTCAATTTTGTTGATCTTTTTGAAGAACAATTTTGGTTTCGCTGACCTTGTTTTCTCTTCTCTATTCTGTTTATCTACGCTCTTGTTTTCATTGTTTCCTTTCTTCTGCTGCCTTTAGGTTTAGTTGTTCTTCTCTTTTTCTAGGTTCTTAAATTGCAAAATTAGATTGTTGCTTGGAAACATTCCTGGGTTGTTTTTTTTAACATGTTCACAGCTAAAAATTTCCCTGTTAGCACCATTTTTGCCACGTACCATAAGTTTTGGTATGTTGTATTTTTCATTTTCATTCATCTCTAAGTACATTCTAATTTCTCTTGTGATTTTCTTTTTTTTGCTCCATAGATTGTTTCAAAGTATGTTGTTCCATTTCCACAATCTTATAAATACATTTCCAGTTTTCTCTATATTATTGATTTCTTACTTCGTCTCATCATATTCAGAGAGAATACTTCGCACTGTATCTATCTTTTAAAAATCTATTGACATAATTTGTGGCATCACATATGATATACCTTGGAAAATGTCCCATGTGCATTTGAGACGAATGTGTATGCTGTTACTGGGTAGAGTGTTCTGCATGTGTATCTTAGATCTAGGTCGTCCGTTACATTGCTTGAGTCCTGTTTCCTTCGTTAGCTTCTGTCTGATTATCCTCTCCATTTTTATGAGTTGAGTACTGAAGTCTCCAGCTACTATTTTAGACCTATGTCTCTCTTCAGTTCTGTTAGGTTTTGCATCATGTGTTTGGATAGTCTGTCATCCAGTTCAGTTCAGTTGCTCAGTTGTATCCAACTCTCTGTGACCCCATGGACTGCAGCACGCCTGGCTTCCCTGTCCATCACCAACTCCCAGAGCTTGCTCAAACTTGTGTCCGTCGAGTCTGTCTTTAGGTGTATAAATGTTTATATTGTTTATCTTCTTGATGTATTGAGCCTTTCGTTAATATAAACCGTCCTTTTCAAAAAATTATTTTATTTTTGCTTGCACTGGGTCTTCGTTGTTGCACATGAGCTTTCTCCAGGTGTGGTGAGCGAGGGCTACTCTTCATCGTGGTGGCTTCTCTCGTTGCAGAGCACAGGCTCTAGGCGCATGAGCTTCAGTCGTTTTAGCATGTGGGCGCAGTAGTTGCAGCACTCAGGCTTCAGTAGTTGCAGCATGTGGGGTCTAGAGCACAGGCTCACCGTTGTGGCACTTTGGGTTTATTTCCTCTGTGGCATGTGAAATCTTCCCGGACCGGGGATCAGACCCGGGTCCCCCTGCATGGCAGGAGGATTCTTATCCACTGTACCACCGGGAAGTCCTATACTGTCCTTCTTTGTCTCTTGTAACCTGTTTTGATTTAAGGTCTGTTTTTTGATATTAATATAGCCATTCATGCTGTCTTTTGCTTTGTATTTACGTAGAATATCTTTTTCCATCCTTTCCCTTTCAACTCTTTAAGTCTTTGGATCTCAAGCGAGTCTCTAGTAGATAGCATATAGTTGGATCTGTGTTTTCATCTATTCTGCCAATCTTGCTTTTGATTGAAGAGTTTAATCCATTTGCATTTAAAATAATTATGGATACACAGGGGACTTCTGTCATTGTGTTGTTTTCTATATTCCCTAGAGCATTTTGTTCCTTATTTCTTGTATTCCTATCTTTTGTGTTCTGTTGATGTTTTTTTTTTAGGTGAATTGTTCTTGTTTCCTTTTGTATATATCTGTAGACATTTTCTTTATGGTTACCATAGGGATTACATAAAAAAAAAAAACTGCTCTTTTACAGCTCTATCCCCACCTCTCTGTTTTGGTGTCACAGAATTACATCTTTTTATATTGTATGGACCAAAAACATAATCATTCTTTTAATTACATTAGCTTCTTGAATTATGTAGAAAACAAGATTTGGAGTGACAAGCCAAAGTTATAATAATACTTTTACAGTAACAATTTTTTTCTTTTTTTCTAAATTTTTTTTTGTTTTTGACTGTACTGGGTCTTGTTGCTGGGCGTGGGCTTTCTCTAGCTGCAGACGGGAATACTCTCTAGTTGCAGTGTGCAGGCCTCTCATTGCGATGGCTGTCCTTGTTGCAGAGCGCAGGCTGTAGGTGTGTGGGCTTCAGTAGCTGTGGCACATGGGCTTAGTTGCCCCTTGGCATGTGGAATCTTCCTGGACCAAGGATTGAACCTTGGTCCCCGGCTTTGGAAGATGAATTCTTAACCGCTGGACTACCAGGGAAGTCGTTATAATTTTTTCTTTAAATATATCATCTTGCAGAATGTAAAAAACCAAGTGCAGTTAAAAATCATTGTTATATTAGTATTAGCTTTTCCAATTGCCGATATACCTTTATTGAGATCTTTGGGCCTCTGTATTGCTTCAAGGTACTCTCCAGTGTCCTTTTATTTTACTTTGGAGAGTTTCTTATAGTGCAGGTCTAGTGGTCATAAAGTCTATCAACTTTTGTTTACCTGAGAATGTCTTGATTTCTCCCTTATGTTTGAAGGACAGTTTGACGGGATATGAGATTCTTGGTTGAGTTTTTTCCATTTAGCACTAAATATACTAACCTACTATCTTCTGGCCTCTAATATTCTAATGAGAAACCCACTCATCATCCTACTGAGAATCCCTTGTGTATGGTGGTTCACTTCTTTCTTGCTACTCTCAAGATTTGCCCTCTGTCTTAGGCTTTTGAAAGTGTACATTATTTATAATCTGTCTTGGGTTGGGTTTCTGAGTCAACCTACCTTGGAGTTCGTTTACCTTTTAGGATGTTCATATTTATGTCTTGGGCTTCCCTGATAGCTCAGTTGGTAAAGAATCCATGGGAGACCCTGGTTTGATTCCTGGGTCGGGAAGATTTGCTGGAGAAGGGACAGGCTACCCACTCCACTATTCTTGGGCTTCCCTTGTGGCTCAGCTGGTAAAGAATCTGCCTGCAATGTGGGAGACCTGGGTTTGATCCCTGGGTTGGGAAGATCCCCTGGAGAAGGGAAAGGCTACCCACTCCAGTATTCTGGCCTGGAGAATTCCATGGAGCGTGTAGGTCCAGGAGGTTGCAAAGAGTCAGACACAACTGAGCAGCTTTCACCTTCATTTATGTTTTACATCAAATTTGAGAAGTTTTTAACCATTATTCTAATATTCTCACTACTTCATTTTCTTCTTCTGGACTCTCACGATGTCCACTTAATGGTGTCCCACAGTTTCCTTAGACTCTGTTCACTTTTATTTAAAATTTATTTATTGGAGGCGAATTACTTTAAAATACTATAGTGGTTTTTGCCATACCTTGACATGAATCAGCCATGGGTTTACATGTGTTCCCCATCCTGAACCCCCCTCCCACCTCCCTCCCCATCCCATTTGTTCACTTTAAAAAAAATTTTTTTTTTAATTTATCCTTGGTTACGCTGGGTTCTCATTGCTACATACAGGCTTTCTCTCATTGCAGTGAGCAAGGGCTACTCTTTGCTGTGGTGCAAGGGCCTCTTGTTGCAGAGCACAGGCTCTAGGTGTGTGGGCTTCAGTAGTTGTGGCTCTTGGGCTTAGTAGCTCCATAGCATGTGCAGTCTTCCCAGACCAGGGATCGAACCCCATGTCTTCTGCATTGACAGGTGAATTCTTAATCACTGGACCACTAGGGAAGCCTGTGTTCACTTTTCTTCGATCTTTTTCCTTTCGTTTTCAGTCTCAGTAATTCCTGTTGTCCTATGTTAAGGTTCTCTGATTCTTTCTTCTGCCTCCTCAGTCTGCCTTTCAATCTGTCTAGTGAATTTTTCATTTCAGTTATGGTACTTTTCAGTCCTTGAATTTCCTTTTGGTTTCTCTTTAGGTTTTTAAAATCTCTATTGATAGTTCCATTTTGTTCACACAGCATTTCCCTTACTTTCTCCATATCTTTCTTTAGTTCTTTGAACATCTTTAAGACAGTTGTTTTCAAATTTTGGTAGTATATCTGCCATGAGGGCTTTTTCAAGGAGAGATTCTGTTGAATTATTTTTTCCATCAGTTGGTCCATACTTGCCTGCTTCTTCGTTTGCTTTGTGACTTTTTTTGTTGTTGTTTAACTCTGACCATTTGAATCTAATAATGTGGAATTCATTCTGGAAATCAGATGTTCCTCCTTCCCCAGGTTTTGCTGTATTTTTTCATTTGTTCATTTGGTTTCTTGATTGCCGTAGGCTGTCTCTGTGCTGAGAGTCGGTCTGAGGTGCAAACTTAATGTCTTCTCAGGTCTTCTCTGAGCCTTTCCTTAGGCATGTGTAATCACTTTTGAAAGGTTGTTGCTGAATGATAAGACGTGGGATTCTTGGCCTCTGGAGGAGACAAATTCAATCGGGGTCAGAGACGAGGCTGGATTGCTCAGAGCTTTTGTGTAATAAAGTTTTATTAAAGTATAAAGGAGATAGAGAAAGCTTCTGACATAGGCATCAGAAGAGGGCAAAAGAGTACCCCTTTGCTAGTATTAGCAATGGAGTTATATACTCTCCAGTGAATCCAAAGAATGTCTGGAGGTTGCAAAGACCTCACCAGACCTACTCCCATAATTTACATTTTAAGATAACAGAGTTGGCCAGAAGGTTTAATCCAAAGATTGTCCTCAGGCAGGATACATCCTTGTAAAGACCAGATCTACTCCCATAATTTATGTTTTAAGATAACAGAATTAGCCAGAGGGTTTAATTCAAAGACTGTCCTCAGGCAGGATACATTATTGTTATATAGTCACTCAGTATCTGAGTAAGGAGGTTGGGCCATTTGGCAGAACCAACTTGAAGATAGAGTCATAGCTTAAGACAACATTTCCATAAGAAAAAGAAATGTATTGGTTAACTCAAGGTTTGAGAGTAGTTAGCTTCAGGTGAAACCAGGTGTCATGGCAACAACCTCCTTTTAAATTTGTATAGAGAAGAAAAAATATCGCTGGTTTGTTTCCTCCTGCCGCTTAAGAGAGATAAAAATGTCTGGCACTTGCAGCCTATTTCCTCCGTTTGGAGACCCCTGGCCTTCCTGCCTGTTACCCTCTCACTTTCTGATTTCCTTTGTGCATGCAGGTGTTTTCGAGTGTCCTCATATTTAACATCTGGCTCTCCAAAGGAGAGCAAGGAGTGAACAACAAAGGGGAGTGGGGTGTGCATGGCCCTTTAAACCTCCCTGGAAGTCACTTGAGCCAGAGATGGAGGGCCTTGCCGCAATAGCAGAAGGTGAAACAATGGCTGCCCACCTATTTGTCTGCATCTCAGTGATCAGAAGCAGCAGTTGGCAGTCAGAGCACAGATACCTAGGTAGGAGTCCTTTTTGACCACCCTAGCTCCTGCAGGCGGTGTATAACGGCCCCAGGAAAATTTGAACAGCTTCCTGCCCCATGGCTGGGATGGGTGGTGTGTGTCTACTGCTGTGATAAGAACTGAAAGAGATAAAAGCTACCACCATTCACCATTAATGTCTTCTGCAAGTTGCTAGCCTTCAGCAGATTCCAGAGTTCCCAAATAGTTAAATTAAGTTCTGTAAGTGCAGTTGTTGTGTAGGTAGGGAGACCTATTCCTGGTACTTCCTACTATGCCACATTCCCAGAGTCCTCTGAGCTTTTTAGTGTTCCAGCTTGCTCCTAGTACCATCCTCTTCTCTTCTACTCTGTTAGCTTTTTAAAAAAATTTTTATTTACTTTAAATAAATAGATAAAGACTGCGCTGGGTCTTTGTTGCTACACACAGGCTTTCTCTAGTTGCTACAGGCAGGGGCTACTCTGGTTGCGGTGCTTGGGCTTCTCATTGTAGTGGCTTCTCTTGTTGCAGAGCATGGGCTCTGGGTGTGTGGGCCCAGCAGTTGTGGCATATGGAACTAGTCACCCCACAGCACATGGAATCTTCCTGGAGAGATGGAACCCTTCTCCTGCATTGGCAGGTGGATTCTTATCTACTGGACTCCTCTGTGTTAGCTTTGAAAACTAACAGACTTCACTCACAGTGGAAACCAGCAGCATCAGTTCGGTTTAGTCGCTCAGTCGTGTTCGACTCTTTGTGACCCCATGGACTGCAGCATGCCAGGTCTCCCTGTCCATCACCAACTCCCAGAGCTTGCTCAAACTCATGTCCATTGAGTCGGTGATGCCATCCAACCATCTCATCCTCTGTCGTCCCCTTCTCCTCCCGCCTTCAACCTTTCCCAGCATCAGGGTCTTTTCTAATGAGTCAGTTCTTCACATCAGATGGCCAAAGATTTGGAGCTTCAGTGTCAGACCTTCTAATGAATATGCAGGACCAATTTCCTTTAGGATGGACTGGTTGGATCTCCTTGCAGTCCAAGGGACTCTCAAGAGTCTTCTCCAACACCACAGTTCAAAACCATCAATTCTTCAGCACTCAGCCTTCTTTATGATCCAACTCTCACATCATACATAACTAATGGAAAAACCACAGCTTTGACTAGACGGACCTTTGTCGACAAAGTAATGTCTCTGCTTTTTAATATGTTTTCTAGGTTGGTCATAGCTTTTCTTCCAAGGAGCAAGCTTCTTTTAATTTCATGGCTGCAGTCACCATCTGCAGTGATTTTGTAGCCCAAGAAACTAAAGCCTGTCACTGTTTCCATTGTTTCCCCATTTATTCATCATGGAGTGATGGGACCGGATGCCGTGATCTTGGTTTTTTGAATGTTGACTTTTAAGCCAGCTTTTTCACTCTCCTCTTTCACTTTCATCAAGAGGCTCTTTAGTTCTTCTTCACTTTCTGCCATAAGGGTGGTGTCATCTGCATCTGAGGTTATTGATATTTCTCCCAGCAATCTTGATTCTAGCTTGTGCTTCATCCAGCCCGGCATTTTGCATGATGTACTCTGCATATAAGTTAAATAAGCATGATGACAACATGCAGCCTTTACTTACTTACTTTCCCAATTTGAAGTCAGTTTGTTGTTCCATGTCCAGTTCCAACGCTTCTTAATCTGCATACAGATTTCTCAGGAGGCAGGTAAGGTGGTCTTGTATTCCCATCTCTTGAATAATTTCCCACAGTTCGTTGTGATCCACATAGTCAAGGCTTTGGCATAGTCAATGAAGCAGAAGTAGATGTTTTTCTGGAACCCTCTTGCTTTTTCAATGATCCACAGATGTTGGCTATTTGATCTCTGGTTCCTCTGCCTTTTCTAAATCCAGATTGAACATCTGAAAGTTCATGGTTCATGCACTGTTGAAGCCTGGCTTGGAGAATTTTGAGCATTACTTTATTAGCATGTGAGGTGAGGGCAATTTTGCAGTAGTTTGAATAGTCTTTGGCATTGCCTTTCTTTGGGATTGTAATGAAAACTGACCTTTTCCAATCCTGTGGCCACTGCTGAGTTTTCCAGATTTGCTGGCATATTGAGTGCACCACTTTCACAGCATCATCTTTCAGGATTTGAAATAGCTCAACTGGAATTCCATCACCTCCACTAGCTTTGTTCGTAGTGATGCTTCCTAAGGCCCACTTGACTTCACATTCCAGGATGTCTGGCTCTAGGCGAGTGATCACACCATCGTGATTATCTGGGTCATGAAGATCTTTTTTATACTGTTCTCCTGTGTATTCTTGCCATCTCTTCTTAATATCTTCTGCTTCTGTTAGGTCCATACCATTTCTGTCCTTTATTGAGCCCATCTTTGCAGGAAATGTTCCCTTGGTATCTCTCATTTTCTTGAAGAGATCTCCAGTCTTTCCCATTCTGTTGTTTTCCTCTGTTTCTTTGTGTTGATGCCTGAGGAAGGCTTTCTTATCTCTCCTTGCTATTCTTTGGAACTCTGCATTCAGATGGATATATCTTTCCTTTTCTCCTTTGCCTTTAGCTTCTTTTCTTTTCTCAGCTATTTGTAAGGCCTCCCAAACAACCATTTTGCTTTTTTGCATTTCTTTTTCCTGGGTATACTCTTGATCATGGCCTCCTGTACAGTGTCATGAACCTCCGTCCATAGTTCTTCAGGCACTCTATCAGATCTAATCCCTTGAATCTGTTTGTCACTTCCACTGTATAATTGTAAGGGATTTGATTTAGGTCATACCTGAATGGCCTAGTGGTTTTCCCTTCTTTCTTCAATTTAAGTCTGAATTTTGCAATAAGCTAATTTTTCAGTAAGCAAAATCAACCCAAAATAAGCATGCTGCTAAGTCACTTCAGTCATGTCCGACTCTGTGTGATCCCATAGACGGCAGCCCACCAGGCTCCCCCATCCCTGGGATTCTCCAGGCAAGAACACTGGAGTGGGTTGCCATTTCCTTCTCCAATGTGTGAAAGTGAAAAGTGAAAGTGACGTCGCTCAGTCAGGTCGGACTCTTAGCGAACCCATGGACCACAGCCTACCAGGCTTCTCCGTCCATGGGATTTTCCAGGCAAGAATACTGGAGTGAGGTGCCATCGCCTTCTCTGCAAAATAAGCATAGGAGTCACTAAAAGATAACAGGTCTAGAACGTCAAAGTCTTACTCTCAGCAGATTATCATTATTTGACCGGTCTGGTGGTGCCTTGGAAGATTCTACCTGTAAATCTATCTGTGTTTGACCTCTCACTTCATCCGATGCATAAAGCCTTTTCCTGCTTTGGGTTGGGATGGAGGCGTTTGTTAAAAACAATATGATGGGCAACTGTTTACCTCTGTGGCTGTGTTGAGGCAGTGGTTAACATTTGTAACATATGATAGACTAGAAATCTTAAAAGGAAAAGTGGGAAATGAGATGTCCATAGGGCTCTTAAAAAGCACTGACATGTTGCTCGGATTCTAGAAGGCCACGTGCATGTGTCAGGCTGTAGGCATGCCCACAGCTGTACGCACACTAAGGAAAGGCCTGAGAAGGTGCTAAAGTCTCACCTCACTTTGACCTGAGACTCCTTGCAAGGAGGGATTAAAGACTAACGCAGAGTTGTCAGCTTGCAGGCGGATCCCGACATGACATGCATGCAGAGCCCTTTGATAAAGATTTAGAGTTCTGTTGATGTCAGGTGATTAAGGAAATCTCTGCAATCATTAGTTGACCATCAAGCTAAGCAGCGACTTCAGTGGCCACATACAACAATGAATACAGACTTTACATAATTAGTTTGGAAACATCACTAAACAAACTACAAAAAAAAAAAAAAGCAATTATAACAAGCTTCTGGGGAGGGAGAGAGTCTGATTTGCAGAGATACCATATTATTTAAAATGCTCATTTTTCAACAAAAAATTGAGACATGAACAAAAAAATATGGCCCATACACAGAGAAAAACAAGAAACCATTCCTAATGAAGTCTAGACATGGAACAAAATAGAAAAATACTTTATTTTGGTTGCTCCACATGACTTGTGGGATTTTAGTCCCCCAACCAGTGATTGAACCTGTGCCTTTGGCAGTGAGAGCATGGAGTCCTAACCACTGGACCATCAGGGAATTCTTAGAAAAATACTTTAAATCAAACATTTTAAGTATTTTTAAAGAACTAAAGAAAATAATTTCTAAAAAGCTAAGTGAAGGGTGGGTGAAATGTGAAGGGAATCAAAAGACACAACCTTCCAGTTATAAAATACACAAGTCATAAGGATATAATGTACAGCATGGTTACTGTAATTAATACCATATTGCATATTTTAAAATTGCTAAGAGTAAATCTTAAAAGTTCTAATCACAAGAAAAATTCTAACTGGGGGAATCTTGTGTGATATCACTCACTACCAGCTGCACTGATTGTAACTATGTAATGGTCAAGCTCAACATTCAGAAAACTAAGGTCATGGCATCTGGTCCCATCACCTCATGGGAAATAGATGGGGAAACAGTAGAAACAGTGTCAGACTTTATTTTTTTGGGCTCCAAAATCACTGCAGATGGTGATTGCAGCCATGGAATTAAGAGATGCTTACTCCTTGGAAGGAAAGTTATGACCAACCTAGATAACATATTAAAAAGCAGAGACATTACTTTGCCAACAAGGGTTCGTCTAGTCAAGGCTATGGTTTTTCCAGTGGTCATGTATGGATGTGAGAGTTGGACTATAAAGAAAGCTGAGTGCCGAAGAATTGATGCTTTTGAACTGTGATGTTGGAGAAGACTCTTGAGAGTCCCTTGGACTGCAAGGAGATCCAGCCAGTCCATCCTAAAGGAGATCAGTCCTGGGTGTTCACTGGAAGGACTGATATTGAAGCTGAAACTCCAATACTTTGGCTACCTCATGTGAAGAGTCGACTCATTGGAAAAGACCCTGATGCTGGGAGGGATTGGGGGCAGAAGGAGAAGGGGATGACAGAGGATGAGATGGCTGGATGGCATCACTGACTTGATGGACACGGGTTTGAGTAAACCCCGGGAGTTGGTGATGGACAGGGAGGCCTGGTGTGCTGCGATTCATGGGGTCGCAAAGAGTCAGACATGACTGAGCGACTGAACTGAACTGAAGGGTTACAGATGTAAACGAAGTTTATTGTGGTGATGGTTTTGCAGTGTATACAAATACCAAATCATGTTGTATACTTGAAACTAGTGTAACATTATATGTCAATTATGCCTCAATTTTAAAAAGAGACATGAACTTTAAAAAAAAATTGGAAATAAAGAATTAAGTGAATAAATAAAGTAAAACACAGGAGGGACTATAGACGCACATTTTATTCCTTTACAAAAAAAAAATGTTACTGTTGCTTTACCCAAATCAGACATTAAAGATCTGTGTGCAAGTTAAAAAAAAAAAAAAACAACTAAGTAAAACTATGAGCAATATCTCACTAAACAGGGAGCATCCACAAAGATCCAAACTAGATAATAATGGAAGCCAAACAGAAACTCTGGAGTGGAAAACTACAATAACTGAAATGAAAAATTCACTAGAGGAGCTCAACAAAATATTTGAGCAGGCAAAAGAACCAGCAGACTTTTAGACAGTGCACTGAGATGATCAGTATAAGGAACAGAAAGAGGGAAGAATGAAGAAAAATGAACGGAGATCTGCAGTTGAGTTCAGAAGACAAAGGATCAGCCTGTTCTCCTATTTCTCAAGTACCTTTAATTCAAAAGCTCAGCATGCCAAGATGGCATGTTTTGGGGTGGCATACTCTGCTCCCCTTCAATTATATTCAAATGAATCTGAAAAAAAAGTTGAATGAAAAAAGTGAGTTGCAAAAGTACCATTTTCAACCAGGTTCTCAACTGTAAGTAAAGAAAACGCCTCTAACTTAAGCAGAAAAAGGATTCATTGGGAGGATATGGCAGTTCACAGGGTCACTAGGAGAGCTGAGGAACTGAGATCCAGGACCAAACTGTGTGGCTGCAGCCAAGCCCAGGCCCTTTGCTTAGCAATGCCATTGCTGTCGGGGGCTGTGGTCCGATTGCAGAGCCTCACTTGGTCACAGGCCTGTCCCCAACTGGGAAGGCAGCCCTCTGGCCTTTTAGCTCTTGTGGCGAAGGGACTCTTCCACCTGCTGGGAGGGGGCCTCAGATACTGAACAAAATAGTGATGAATGGCCACATCGCTCTCATTTATGTGAAACTTACCAACATCCAAAGCAATGGCCTAGACGGTTTGAAAATAAATATACAATAAAAACAGAATCATTCACAGGAATAACATGCACTAACTTCAGGGTAATAGGTACCTCTGAGGAGACAGGGTCAGGGAAAAGATGTGGGACTTGAGCTATATCTGAAACATTTTATTTCTTAAAAATGAAAAATGTTACCACCTGTTTATGCATCATGGTGGATACATGGATATCATTATTTTCTACACTTAGGTGTTTCTTTTTTAAAAAAATTATTTATTTATTGGCCGTGCTGGGTCTTTGTTGCTGCACAGGCTTTTTCTCTAGTTGGGGCAAGCCGGGCTACTCACTAGGTGTGGTGCGTGGCTCGTTTTGGAGCACAGGGCTAGGCATGTGAGCTTCAGTAGTTGCGGCACGTGGGCTCAGGAGTTGTGGTTCCCCGGCTCTAGAGCAAAGACTCAGCAGTTGTGGTACATGGGCTTAATTGCTCCTCGGCATGTGCGGTCTTCCTGGGCTAGGGATCGAACCTGTGTCTCCTGCATTGGCAGGTGGATTCTTTACTACTGGACCACCAGGGAAGCTGAATGCCTATGTGTTTCTTACAAATATTTCCTAATTAAAAAAATCAACATCAGTCCATCAAAAGTATGTGTCAGGCCATTCAGTTCTCTGCAATGTCTTCTTATGTAACTGTTGAAGGACAGTTTGATCCAGCACCCTCAGGAGAAGAGAGAAAGCTTTGCTTGCTAGCACCCACCTATCTTGCCAGAGTTTTCCAACACTTCTGCAGAGCCTCTGTTTCCATCCCCTGAAAGTTGGCAGGGCACTCGGCTGAAACTGGGAGACTGAGTAATGCTTGGCTTGATGCTGTTTACCGGCAAGGAGTGATTCATTTCATTATCGAAATCCTCAGCCCTTTAATATGCGTCCCAAGAACTTATCTGGCTTGAAAGATCAGAGACAAAAAACTGAAGGGAGAATCTCAGAAAAGTTGGAATGATTTTTATAAAATAAACAGAACCAAGCCAAAACCTTTTTGTTCGGACTGTGGCCAGTAGGAGTGAATTAATGAATCTTTTTCTACATATATATATATTTTAAAATTGAGATATAGTTGATTTATAACATGGTGTAAATAAGATGTACACACCTTGAGTCAGTGCATTTATATGTTGCATTTGATTTGGTGCATTTGTATATTGCAACATGATTACCAGTGTTACTGTTGGCTAGCACCTCTGCTGTCACGTAACTATTTTTTGTGGTGAGGATATTGGCGATCTACTCTCTTAGTAACCTTGATGTTTATAATACAGTGTGTGGAATGTAATCACTATGCTGTGCCTTAGATTTCCAGAAGTTATTTCTCTTCTAGTTGCAAGTCTGTATCCTTTAACAGCATCTCCCCATGTTCCCTTGGTAACCGCCACTGTTTCAACGTGTTTGGCTTTTTTTGGATTCTGTGTATGAGTCATATACTGTATGTTTTCCTGCCTCTTATTTATCTCAGTATAATGCCCCCAAGATCCATACATGTCACAAATGGCAAGATATCTTTCTTCCTTATAGCTGAATAATATTCCATTGTATATATACACCACATCTTCTTTGTTCATTCTTTGATGGACACTTGAATTGTTTCCATGTCTTGACTATTGTGAGTAATGCTGTATCCATATATGTAAGTTTTGATAACAGGAAATCAGTTTCTCCTAATTCCTCTTCTCTCCAAGTAAATATTTAGCAAATATTTAGAGACTATGGGTTTGAACTCTAATTGGAAAAGATACATGCACCCCAGTGTTCGTAGCTTAAGACATGGAAGCAACCTAAGTGTCCATAAGCAGATGAGTGGGTAAAGAAGACGTGGTACACATGAGACGATGTCCCTGGTGGCTCAGACGGTAAAGATGATGAGGGGCATATATACACAATGGAATATTACTCAGCCATAAGAAAATGAAGTATTGCCATTTGCAGCAATATGAATGGGCCTAGAAAACACTATACTAAGTGAAATGAGTCAGAGAAAGACAAATATGATATCACTTATATGTGGAATTGAAAAATAATACAAATGAATCTATTTATAAAACAGAAACAGACTCACAGACATAGAAAACAGACTTATAGTTACCAAAAGAGAAAAGAGGGGAAGGGATAAATTAGGATTATGGGATTAACACAGCACTACCATGAAAAATTGCTTTTGAACTGTGGTGTTGGAGAAGACTCTTGAGAGTCCCTTGGACTGCAAGGAGATCCACCCAGTCCATCCTAAAGGAGATCAGTCCTGGGTGTTCATTGGAAAGACTGATGCTGAAGCTGAAACTCCAATACTTTGGCTACCTCATGCAAAGAGTTGACTCATTGGAAAAGACCCTGATGTTGGGAGGGATTGGGGGCAGGAGGAGAAGGGGACGACAGAGGATGAGATGGCTGGATGGCATCACCGACTAGATGGGCATGAGTTTGAGTAAACTCCGGGAGTTGGTGATGGACAGGGAGGCCTGGTGTGCTGCGATTCATGGGGTCGCAAAGAGTCAGACACAACTGAGCGATTGAACTGAACTGACAGTATATTAAATGGGGCTTCCCCAGTGGCTCAGTCAGTAAAGAATCCTCCTGCAATGCAGGAGATGTGGGTTTGATCCCTGTGTCTGGAATATCACTTAGAGGAGGGCATGGCAACTCACTCCAGTATTCTTGCCTGGAGAATCCCGTGGACAGAGGAGCCTGGAGGGCTACAGTGCATGGAGTCGCAAAGAGTCAGACAGGACTGAAGTGACTGAGCACATAGTATTTTAAATAGATAAGCAACAAGGATTTACTGCATAACTTAAGGATCAATATTCAATATCTTGTAATAACCTATAGTAGAAATAATCTGAAAATATGTAACTTGAATCACTTTGCTATATATTTGAAACTAACACAATATTATAAATCAACAGTATTTCCATTTAAAAAGAGACTGGGTTTGAAATGACACCAGAGTGATAGCCTGCCAGTGTACTGCCTGTCTTAGTTTGGTCCTGAGCAGAGTTTCTTTACTATAAGGCAGAAATAATGTACACTATATATAAATGTACACTATAAATAACTATAAGCTATTATTACTCAACAACCAAAAATCAAATAACCAGAATAAAAAATAGGGAAAGGACTAAAATGACATTTCTCCGGTGATGATATACAAAAGGCCAACAAGCAAATGAAAAGATGTACAGCATCACTAATCATTAGGAAAGTGCAAGTCAAAGCCACAATGAAATATCACCTCATAACCATTAGGATGGTTGCTAATAAACCAAAACAGAAAATATCAAGTGTTGGTGAGGATGTAGAGAGATTGGAACCACTGTTCACTGTTGGCAGGAATGTAAAATCATGCAGCCTCCATGGAAAATACCACAGTGGTGCTTCAAAAAGTAGAATTGGATCCAGCAAATCCTGCTTATGGGTCTGTATCCAAAGGATTTGAAAGCGGATCTCAAAGAGATATTTGTACACTTTCGTTTGTAACAACATTACTCACAATAGCCAAAAGGTGGAAGCAACTCAAGTGTCCATTAATGGATGAATGGATAAACAAAATATGGTACGTACGTACAAAGGAATATTATTCGCCTTTAAAAGGAAGGAAATTCTGAGGTGTGCTGCAGCATGGATGAAGCTTGAGGACATTATGCTAAGTGAAATAAGCCAATCACAAAGAGACAAATACTGCGTGATCCTGCTTATATGAGGGAGTCTCAGTTCAGTTCATTTGCTCAGTCGTGTCCAACTCTTTGGGACCCCATGGACTGCAGCACGCCAGGCTTCCCTGTCCATCACCAACTCCTGGAGCCTACTCAAACTCATGTCCGTCACGTCGGTGATGCCATCCAACCATCTCATCCTCTGTTGTCCCTTTCTCCTCCTGCCTTCTATCTTTCCCAACATCAGGGTCTTTTCAAATGAGTCAGCTCTTCGCATCAGGTGGCCAAAGTATTGGAGTTTCAGCTTCAGCATCAGTCCTTCCAGTGAACATCCAGGACTGATCTCCTTTAGGATGGACTGGTTGGATCTCCTTGCAGTCCAAGGGACTCTCAAGAGTCTTCTCCAACATCACAGTCCAAAAGCATCAATTCTTCTGCGTTCAGCTTTCTTTATAGTCCAACTCTCACATCCATACATGGCTAAGGGAAAAACCTTGATGTACTCCTTTCCTAATTTGGAACCAGTCTGTTGTTCCATGTCTGGTTCTAACTGTTGCTTCTTGACCTGCATACAGATTTCTCAGGAGGCAGGTAAGGTAGTCTGGTATTCCCATCTCTTGAAGAATTTTCCACGGTTTGTTGTGATCCACATAGTCAAGGGCTTTAGCACAGTCAATGAGGACCTTCTGGGGGAGCATTATTTTGGAATTGGGATGATGAAGCCCAGCACAGAGGTGCGTAGCACTGTCCAGAGGAAATCTAGTCCCAGTCATCATCCAGGTGACTCAGGTTGTCCCACGGAACTTGGTTCTTGAGGCCCAGATTCACAGCCCGAAGGTGGCAACTTGGTTATTTGCTCCCATGTTTAATCACGACTGAAGAGTGCAGCGCCCCACTATCAACTCTTACGACCACTTGCCCTTGTCAACAAGCCACAGCTGGGCTCAGAGAAAGCTTAGAGACCCTTCCGGAAATGGTGCAGAGAGTGCGATTCCACAGCCTCCTCCAAGACAGCAGCACTGTCTGCTGGGAGGCCTTGTTGGCAGCAGGAGGCGGGGGTCCCCTCAGTATCAGGAACTGACGCCCCTGTAAGGGGTGGGAGTTCTTTTTCTTCCTTTGTGATCTTTTTAAAAAAATGTATTGGAGTGTGTTTGGTTAACAATGTTTTGTTTCAGGGGTACAGTGAAGTGATTTACTTACACATATGCTGAAGCGCCAATACTTTGGCCACCTGATGCAAAGAGGCAACTCACTGGAAAAGACCCAGATTCTGGAAAGATTGAGGGCAGGAGGAGAAGGGGATGACAGAGGATGAGAGGTTTGGATGGCATCACCAACTCAATGGACATGAATCTAAGCAAACTCTGGGAGATAGTGGAGGACAGGGAAGCCTGGCCTGCTTCAGTCCACAAGGTTGCCAGGAGTCTGACACAACTTAGCGACTAAACAATAATATACATGTATCTATTCTTTTCCAAATTCTTTTCCCACTTAAGTTATTACAGAATATTGAGCAGAGTTGTCTGTGCTATACAACAGGTCCTTGTTGGTTATCTATTTTAAACATGGCAGTATGTAGATGTTAATTCCAAACTCCCAGTCTGTCCATCCCTCCATTCTTCCTACCCCTCATAACCATAAATTCATCCTCTAAGTCTGTGGTCTGTTTCTCTTTTCCAAATAAGTTCATTTGTATAATTTTTTAGACCCCACATGTAAGTCACATCACAGTTATGTTTATCTTTCTTTGACTTACTTCACTTAGTATGATAATCTCTAGATCTATTCATGCTGTTGCAAATGGCATTGTTTCATTATTGGCTGAGTGATATTCCATTGCATATATGTATCACATCTTGATTCATCTGTTGATGGACATTTAGGTTGCTTCCTTCTCTTGGCTACTGTAAACAGTGCTGCAATGAACACTGGGGTACATGTATCCTTCCGAACCATGTTTTCCTCCAGATCTATGCCCAGGATTGGGACTGCAGCCTCCAATACTGTTCTCCACAGTGGCTGTACCACCTTACATTCATAAGAAGGGGGTAGTTCTAGTTAAACATCAGCCAAATTTGTTTCTTTGACACTCAGTACTTCTTAGTGGCTACACGGTAAAACAAATTTAGGCATGGTGTATTTGCCCAGTTGCTTTGTAGCTAAAGGAAACTTCTGGGGGCTTTGTAGCTGCAGTCTAGGGGATAAATCACTAAATAAATAGCCCGCCTCCCACTCCCCAGACTTCTCTGCCTGGAGCTCCTTTAAAGAGGGAGGCAGTGCTTCAAGGAGTAAATTAAGATTCTGGCACCAGGAGAAACTCACCTAGACTGCGCCCAGGGCAGGGTCTACATCAGGGCAGGTGCCTACATCCGGTGCCCCGAGGGGAGGCAGGGGTTGGGTCGGGGGAACAGCGGCTGCTGCAGAAGGGCGTGTGCACTGTCGTGGGTCTGGACGTTGGCTGTGGGGTGGGCCCTGGCTGGACGTGGCCTCCACCAGAGCTGTGTGTGATTGGCATGCTGAAGAGGCAGAATTCAGCTTCCTGCTCTGTTCCCCAAGTCCTGTGGGTCTGAAGAGCAGACACAGATGCTCTGCAGGGGTCCAGCCAGCACCTCATTTCCTGCTTGTCTGTGACCTGCTCGAGCATGTGGGATCTTAGTACCCCGCCCAGAGATCGAACCTGAGTCCCCTGCGCTGGGAGTGTGGAGTCTTAGGCACTGGGCCAACCAGGGAAATCCCCGGACATTTCAACAGTCTGAATTCTTCCAGTCCATGGGCATGGGATGCCTTTCCACATATTTGTGTCTTCTTTGGTTTCTTTTATCAGTGTCTTATAGTTTTCAGGGTAGAGATTTTTCGTCCCCTTGCTTAAATTTATTCCTAAGTAAATATTTATTTTTTGATACTGTTGTAAATGCGATTATTTTCTAATTTTCTTTTTCAGATAGTTTGTTGTTAGTGATTTCTTTTTTTTTCTTTTTTTTTTTTTGTTAGTGATTTCTTAATGTTAATCTTTTATTTTGCAACTTTGTTGACATTGTTTCTTAGTTCTAATAATTTTTTTGGTGGAGTCTTTAGAGTTATATATATATATAAAATCATGTCATCTACAAATAGAGACAGTTTTATTTTTGATTCTGGTGTCTTATTTTTCTTGTCTATAATTGCTCCAGATGGGAGCAGTTTCAGTACTGTGATGATTAGGAGTGCTGAGGGTGGGCATCCTTGTCTTCTTTGACAGTGAGTTTGGCAATGTTTCCAACTCTTGGATTGTTTTGGAAGAGTTTTAGAAGGATTGAAGTAATTATTTTTAAATGTTTGATAAGAATTCATGAGTGAGGCATCTGGTCTGGGCTTTCCTTCATTGGGAGATTTTTGCTTACTGATTCAACCTCCTTGTTGTTCAGTCGTTGAGTTGTTCAGTCACTCAGTCGTGTCCAACTCTTTGCAACCCCATGTGCTGCAGTCCATATCCTTCACCATCTCCCGGGGCTTGCTCAAACTGATGTCCATCGAGTCGGTGATGCCATCCAACCATCTCATCCTCTGTTGTCCCCTTCTCCTTCTGCCTTCAATCTTTCCAGCATCTTGGTCTTTTCTAATGAGTCAGCTCTTCGCATTAGGTGGCCAAAGTATTGGAGCTTTAGCTTCAGCATCAGTCCTTCCAATGAATATTCAGGACTGATTTCCTTTAGAATTGACTGGTTTGATCTCCTTGCAGTCCAAGGGACTCTCAAGAGTCTTCTCCAACACCATAGTTCAAAAGCATCAATTCTTTGGTGTTCAGCCTTTGTGGTCCAGCTCTCACATCCATACATGACTACTGGAAAAACCATAGTTTTGACTAGATGGATCTTTGTTGGCAAAGTGATGTCTCTGCTTTTTAATATGCTGTCTAGGTTGGTTATAGCTTTTCTTGCAAGAAGCAAGTCTCTCTTAATTTCATGGCTGCAGTCACCATCTGCAGTGCTTTTGTAGCCCAAGAAAATAAAGTCTGTCACTGTTTCCATTGTTTCTCCATCTATCTGCCATGAAGTGATGGGACTGGAGGCCATGATCTTAGTTTTTTGAATGTTGACTTTTAAGCCAGTTTTTTCACTCTCTTCTTTCACCTTCATCAAGAGGCCCTTTAGTTCCTCTTCGCTTTCTGCCATAAGGGCGGTGTCATCTACATATCTGAGGTTATTGATATTTCTCCCAGCAATCTTGATTCCAGTTTGCGCTTCTTCCAGCCCAGTGTTTCTCATGATGTACTCTGCATATAAGCTAAATAAGCAGGGTGACAATATACAGCCTTGACGTACTCCTTTTCCTATTTGGAACCAGTCTGTTGTCCATGTCCAGTTCTAACTGTTGCTTCTTGACCTGCAGACAGATTTCTCAGGAGGCAGGTAAGGTGGTCTGGTATTCCCATCTCTTGAAGAATTTTCCATGGTTTGTTGTGATCCACATAGTCAAAGGCTTTAGCATAGCCAATGAAGCAGAAGGAGATGTTTTTCTGGAATTCTCTAGCTTTTTCTATGACCCAGTGGATGTTGGCAGTTTGATCTCTGGTTCCTCTGCCTTTTCTAAATCCAGTTTGTAAAACTGGAAGTTCATGGTTCATGTACTGTTGAGGCCTACCTTTATCTCCTTACTAGTAATTAGTATGCTCAGATTTTCTATTTCTTCCTGATTCAGTCTTGGTAGATTTTAGGTTTCTAAAAATTTATTCACTTTCTTCTAGGTTGTCCAATCTGCTGTAATATAATTGTTCACCTGTGTGTTAGTTGCTCAGTCATGTCCAACTCTTTATGACCTGATGGACTGTAGCCCGCCAGGCTCCTCTGTCCATGGAATTCTCCAGGCAAGAATACTGGAGTGGGTAGCCATTTCCTTCTCCAGGGGCTCTTCCCAACTTAGGGATCTAACTCACATCTCCTGAATTGCAGGTGGATTCTTTACTGCCTGAGCCACCAGGGAAGCTCATAATTGTTAACAGTGGTCTCTTATTTCCATAAAGTCAGTCATAATCTCTCCCCCTTAATTTCTGATTTTAGTAACTTGAATCTTCTCTTTTTGTCTATCTAGCTAAAGTTTTTTCAGTTCTTGATCTTTTCAAAGAACTAACTTTTGATTTCCTGTATTTTCTGTATTATTTTTCTATTCTCCATTTCATTTATACCTGCTCTCATCTTTATTATTTCTTCTGCTAGTTTTGGGTTTAGTTTGTTCTTCCTCTGGTTACTTAAATTATAAAGTTAGGTTGTTGATTTGAGGTCTTTTTTGTTTTTTAGTGTAGTTTATAGCTAAAAAATTTCCCTTTAAGAGTCCCTGGTGGTCCAGTGATTGGGACTCAGAATTTTCACTGCCAAGGACCTGGGTTCAGTCCCTGGTCAGGGAACTAAGATTTCACAAACTGAATGGTGTGGCACACACACACACAAAAACAACATTATTTTTCCCCTTAGTCTCACTTTTGCTGTGTCTCTTAAGTTGGTATGTTGTGTTTTCATTTTTCTATTTCTAGTATCTCCTGTGATTTATTTTTTTGATCTATTTTTTAAAGTATATTAATTTCAAAAATTTTGTGGGTTTTTTTTGTTGTTGTTGTTTCTAACTTCATCTTATTGTGGTCTTGTAAGACATTTATCTTTTAGAATCTGTTGTGGCCTAACATGTGGTCTATCTTGGAGAATGCCCTATGTGCATCTGAGAAGAATGCATATCATGTTATTGTGGGGGTGGTGTTCTGTATATATCTGTTAGATCTAGTCCTCTCTTTCCTTAATTATCTTCTGTCTGGTTGTTCTCTGCATTCTTGCCAGTGGGGTACTAATGTCCCCAACTGTTACTCTAGAAATGTCTCTTTCTCCCTTCAGTGCTGTCCATTTTTGCTTCATATATGTTCATGATTGGTCATTAGGTGCTTAAACATTGTAATTGTTAAATTTTCTTGCCATATTGATATAGTATTAATAAATTTTGTTGTTGTTCAGTCGCTAAGTCATGTCTGACTCTGACCTCATGGACTTGCTTCCCTGCCAGGCTTCCCTGTCCTTCACTATCTCCTGGAGCTTGCTGAAGCTCATGTCCATTGAGTCAATGATGCCGTCCAACCATCTCATCCTCTGTTGCCCTCTGCTCCTTCTGCCCTCCACCTTTCCCATATCAGCATTTTTTTTCCAGTGAATCAGCTCTTCACATCAGGTAGCCAAAGTATTGGAGCTCTAGCATCAGTCCTTCCAAGGAATATTCAGGGTTGATTTCCTTTAGGATTGACTGGTTTGATCTCCTTGCTGTCCAAGGGATTCTCAGGAGTCTTCTCCAGCACCACATTTCGAAAGCATCAATTCTTTGGCACTTAGCCTTAATGGTCCAACTCTCACATCTGTACATGACTGCTGGAAAAACTGTAGTTTTGACTAAATGGGACTTTGTTGGGAAAGTGATGTCTCTGCTTTTTCAATACACTAAGTTTGTCATAGCTTTTCTTCCACAGAGCAAGCATCTTTTAATTTTGTGGCTGCAGTCACCATCCACAGTGATTTTGGAGCCCAAGCACATAAAATCTGCTACTGTTTCCATTTTTCCCCATCAATTTATTTATATATAATGTTCTTCTTTGACTTGTAACCTTTCTTGGTTTAAAGTCCATTTTTTCTGATGTTAGTATAGCCACTCCTGCCCTATTTTGGCTACAATTTGCATGGAATATATTTTTAAAATTTCACTTTCAACCTGTTTGTGTTTTTGGATGTCAAGTGAATTTCTTGTAGGAAGCATATACTTGGATCATGTGTATTCATCCATTCTGCCCATCTCTCTTTTGAATGGAGAGTTGAATCCATTTATATACAGAATAATTACTGATAGGAAGAGACATCTGTTATTATATTTGTTTTCTGTATGTTCTGTAGGCTTTTTGTGCCTCAGTTGTATTTCTGTCTTTCGTGTTTAGCTGATTTTTTTTCTAGTGAAATGTTGAAATTCCTATTTTCTTCTTTGTATATTCTATAGTTATTTTTTCAGTTACCATAGAGATTATATTTAACATAAAGTTATAACATTCTAATTTGAATTTTAGTAGGTTCATAATATATGAAACTGGTCCTTTATAGCTCCATCCCCAATCATTTCAGTCGTTGATGTCATTAAAATTACATCTTCACACACTGTGCCCAATACATGAGTAATCATTCTTTCAAATGTATTAGTTTCCTACATTATGTAGAAAACAAGATTTGAAGTTACAAACTAAAGTTACAGTAATATAGACTTTACATTAATAATTATTTTTTCTTTAGATGTGTTAGTCTCTTAAGTCATATAGAAAACAAAGTAGAGTTACAAATCATTTTTAATATTACTTTTATTATTACCCATGTATTTACTGTTACTGAAATTTTATTTCTCAATATGCCTTTGAGGTACTGTCTCGGGTCCTTTCATTTCACCTTGGAGTCTCCGTTGAGCAGGTCTTAGTGGTAACAAATTCCCTCAGCTTTTGTTTATCTGAGAACATCTTAATTTCTCCCTCACTTTTGAAGGGCAGTTCTGCTCGGTAGAGGACTTTTGCTTGACGTTTTGATTTGAGCACTTTGAATATACTGGCCCACTGACTTCTTGTCTCTGATTTTTTTGAAGTATATTTGACCTACAACATTACAACATAATGGTTAGATATTTCTGTGAATTACAAAATGATCACTATAATAAATCTAGCTACAGTTTGTGCCATACAAAGATAATTATTGACTATATTCCCCACAGCATACATTTCATCCCTGTGATTCATTTGTTTCAAAACTGGAAGTTTGTACCTTAATTTCTCTTACCCCTTTCACTCATCCCACACTTCCTCCCCTTTGGCAAATACATTTTTATTGCTATTTCTGTGACTCTATTCTGTTTTATTTGTTCATCTGTTTTGTTTTCTAGATTCCATATGTAAATAAAACTGTACAATATTTCTTTGACTTATTTCACTTGGAATAATATCTCTAGGCCCATCTATATTGTTGCAAGTGGCAAGATTTCATTCTTTTTTATGGCTTTTATAAAGTGTTCCACACACACACATCTTTACCCAGTCATTCACTGATAGACACGTTACTTCCATATTTTGGCAACTGTAAATAATGCTGCAATTATTTAGGATCTTTTCTGTTTCCATACAAATTTTAGAATTATTTATTCTAGTTCTATGAAATTCCATTGATTAAAAAAAAGTTAGGCTTCATCAGCTCTTAGTTGTGGCACGTGGGATCTAGTTTCTTGACCAGGGATCCAGCCCTGTGTTGATCCTTTCTTCTCCCAGCATCTTTATGATCCTTTGATCCTTATTGGACAGACTGCTTTTCTCCACTTCACTTAGTTGTCCTCCTGTGCTTTTGTCTTATTCCTTCATTTGGGACATGTTCCTTTGTTGCCTCCTTTGGCCTCTCTGGTTATTTGTATGTGTTAGCGAAGTTGTTTATAGTTCCCAGTGTAGGGAGATGTCCTTGTGGGGGCCCAGTAGCACACCACCCTCTGGAAGCAAACATGTGATTTAGGCGTGTTGACTTCTCTCCTGCTGCTTTCAAGATTCATTGTTTATCCGTTTGAAAAGTATGATTATAATGTGCTGGTTTTGGTTTCTTTGAATTAATCTTACTTGGAGTTTGTTGAGCTTTTGGGATGTTTACACTTATGTGTTTCATCAAAATCAGGAACTTCCAGCCATTATGTCTTCTAACACTTTTCTGCCCCTTTCTCTTTTTCTGGACTCTCATATCTACTTGATGGTATCCCACGGGTCCCTGAGGCTCTGTTTACTTTTTCCAGTCTTTTTTTCTTTTTGTTCTTCAGTCTGAATAATTTCCACCATTCTTTCTTAACGTTTATTAGTTTTTTCTTCTGCCTGCTCAAATCTGCCTTGGAATAATACATCTAGTGAATTTTTCATTGCAGTTGTTGTGCTTTTCAGCTCCAGAATCCCTTTTTGGCTTCTCTTCAGGTTTTTAAAATCTCTTTGATTGTTCCATTTTGTTTACACATTGTTTTCCTGACTTTCTCCATATCTACCTTTAGTTCTTTGAGCATCTTTAAGGCAGTTGTTTAAAATTTTGGTTGTGTATCTGTCATGTCTTTTTCAAGGGAAGAGACTGTTGAATTATTTTTTCCTTTGAATGGGCCTCGTTTCTTCGTGTCTTGCATTTTTGTTGTTGTTGAACACTGGCCATTTTAATCTAATAACATGGTATCAACTCTGGAAATCAGAATCTCCCTCATCCGCAGGGTTTTCTGGGTTTTTGTTTTATGATTGTTGTAGGCTGTCTCTGTACTGAGAGTCAGTCTGAGGTATAAACGTAATGTCTTCAGGTCTTTTCTGAGCCTTTCCCTGGGCACATGTGGTCTTTCTCATTTTTCCCATATAGGCAGTTGTTTTTGACTGTGCTAGTTTTTAATGTTTGGCTCCTAAAAGGAAGGGGAAGATGCAAAACGTGAAAAGTAGGGAGCAAAATGCTGCTGGACTTTTGAGGCAGAGGCTTACACTGATGGGGGCGAGATGAGACAACAGCTGCCTACCTCTTTGCATCTCAGTAATCAAGCAGAAATCCCACGCAGGGCATAGATCCTCAATATCCAGGGAACAGCGTCCTTTTTGCCCACCCTAGTTCCCACAAGCTGTGTCAGAAAACTTGCAGAGCTGCCTGCCATGTTGCTGGTTGTAGTGGATGGGTAGCTTCTATTGTGCTAGCTAAAATTAACAAAAACTGCCTACAATTTACTATCCATGCCTGGAAGTTGTAAGGTTTTCATAAACTCCCGAATTCCAAAATAGTTACATCAGACAGATTCTGCCACTGAAGCTGTTCTCTCAGTGGGAGATTCCTGGTGCTTCCTACTCTTCAATCTTCCTAGAATCCTCCTTCACTTCACACTTGATCTACCAGTGTGAGTGGAAATAGATTTAAGATCACTGTGGCCTTAAGACCATAGATCCATTTTGCAGATCCACCCCGGGTTAAGTTGTTGGCTGGTTCCCAGCACCTCAAGGAACAAGATCAGGTTGCAGGGATTGCTAAGAAACCATGTGGTTCTGGCCTCCACATTTCGAGGCAAGTAACAGGAATGAAGGGCCACTGAAGTAAGAGATGTGGAGGGGAGGAAGCCAATTCACTGAGCATCTGCGGAGTACTAGTTTGGGTATAGTGTGCTAGATGCTGAGATGGGGATGAATAAAGGAATGTATGAGTTCCTTGATATCTCAGCGCAGGGTCATGAGTTTACTGTGTTTAGGCTGGTATCACCTTTAGGAAGACTTTGGTATCTGTAGAGGGCAAGGGTATATAGGCGGGTTCACGTTTTTACACTGAAAATATCAGAAGTTCTCACTCTGGAAATGTGGTTGTAAGCAGATATCAAGTCAGCAGAGTAACTGGAGTTAGTCACTGCATTGCCAAATACTAATCAATAGCTACTTGTTCTTCCCACCTTATCTCCTTGGTCAAACTTTTAAGTAGCTAACTGCTTGCTGTAGGCATTATGATTTTTGGCTTTAAAGTTATTTAAGCAAGCACACCATCCAAGCAGACCCAGGACAGAAATATTTAATGCCTCAGGAAAGGCTTAGACACTTGGGGGGTATTTATAATGTGTCAAGTAAGCCAGGTTTGAAATACATATCCCAGAATTCCTTCCTTATAATTTTAGTGAAGACCACATGATCTGTGCGATTCAGAAGATGGCAGCAGTGCAGCAGCTATATCCTTTTTACATGTGGAAGCGTAAAGGGGGTTTAAGTGTCTGACGCTAAAGAGGGTTTAAGTGTCTGATGTGTGGGATGCACCCAGTAGTTATGACCCGTTTAAGCCTGTGGCTGCAGGGCAGCTTTTCCTATGCACTGTTTTTAGCGACTCGTACCAACCTTACCCGTGTCAAAGCCTGAGGATTCCACTACTTGCCCTTGATTATGTTAAAAAGGTGGGGGTCCCTCCAAACAAAGATACTGAGGTGTTTGCTCAAAATGAGCAGGGTGCAGAGGAAAACCTTTTGCCTTTTCTTGCTGCAGCCAGATTCTAGTGAGGATCTAATATCTGGTTGTTTTGCACTGTGAATAAGGGTTCACGATGTATGTGACATCAGCTCTTTAGGCCTTCATACTGTGATATATCCAAGAAAAATGCTACTTAAGAGGAAATACTTGTTTAACACACAACAGCACCTGACACATGCTTACTTACATTTTACATATTTATTAAAGGGCACAATTAAACCCCTTCACTTCCCAAACGGAACCTACCTTACAATGAAAATGGTGGAATGTCTACTGGTTAATGAAAACACAGAATCCTCTTCTTTTTCTGATTATTCAGTTCATTTGAACAAAGACACATAATTCCATTGCCTGTACCCCAGTGTTGATCTCCAGTTGTGTCTTAGAGCAAGGAGCAGGACAGTATTGTCTCTTGTCAATTTTCTGAGGTTTCATTTTTTCAGCTGGGCCCCCAAAGTAGTTTCCCAACCAAATCAACTTTTTTCTTGAAGACTATTTGAGAAAAACCAAGAATAATGGTGGGGTTGGGGCACTTCCCAGGTGGTTCAGTGGTAAAGAGTCCGCCCACCAGCGAAGGAGAAGCGGGTTCGATCTTTGGGTCAGGAAGATCCGCTAGAGAAGAAAACAGCAGCCTACTCCAGTATTCTTGCCTGGAGAATCCTACAGACAGAGGAGTCTGATAGATTACAGCCCATGGGGTCACAAAAGAATCAGACACATCTTAGTGATTAAAACAACACAACAACAAGAATAATGGGAAATCACATTTGTTTTTCTCAATTTATTTAAGGAACACAAAAAAGTGCATCTGAATAGTTTTAAAAAACAATTTGCTTTTAATTCATCTGTCTCACCACTCCAAATGCAGTCTAAGAGACCGTTGATTTCTAGACAAATTGTTTAAAATTACTGAATTTGATACAAGAGTACATAAAGTTTGTCTTGAGTGGTGAGGGCACCCTGTAAGAGTTCGCTCTGAACCACCTGCCCACCCTTCCCTCTCTCTCCACACACTTTCTTTCCTGTTCCCGTGACCCATAACATACACTAGGGAGACAGTGGGCTAAGAGAATCTAGTTTTGGGAATAGTATTTTGCTTGTTACCTGCAAAAATCTAACTGGCCTTTTAGGATCTAATTTCAGTCTTGACCTCATTGGAGTCATGCTCTAATCAACGGAGCTACAAATACTAGACAGTTAAGCAGATAAGCAAAATCAACTTTTGTTTTATATTCTCTAGGTGAGATTGGGGCTTTTTAAAGAAATACCTCATGAAAAAAGACAAATGTGTACATGAGAAATTAAAAAGGGTTTTAGTTATCATTAAAGGAGAAACTCAATTCCATTTGTTCCATAGAGACGAAAACTGGTATAAAAAGGAAATGACTTTATTTTTATGTTTTAACATGGGTCCTAACCCAAGAATAAAAGTGTTTTGTTAAAACCACCATAAAAATAAAAATGAATCTCAAATATAATTGCCAGTGTTTTTTAGGATTTAAAAAGGTGAGATGTTCCAGGTTGAAACAAATGTTTTTTGGTTTGCCAAATGCATTCTTATTTCTTAGGCTGTGGGACTAGAAAGCCATGCTTTATCTCGCTTACCCGTAAAGACTAAAATTCAACTACATGTACGTATTTAAGACTTGCCCTAGTTCAATGCCCAAGTACTGGAGATTTTAGGCTAGATGTACCTGCCTGGGAAGCTGTTTTCAACTCTTTTCCACAATCATACCAGAACAAAGCAGCTAGCAGTGCAGGAAAAGAAAGCTACTGCATGTCAAACCTGCGAGGAAAACAGTTAATGGAGAAGAGCAATGATTTATTTTTTCAACCTCACAGATTTTGTTTTTAAAAATTAAGCTACTTAGTAGTAAAAAGTCAAAAAAATAGAGGAGTGTAAATAAACTTCCATATATCAGTATACACGTGTTTATGACACAGGAATTTTAAAAAGACAACAAAAAAATGCTTCAAGGATCCTAGATAGATAGGTTAAATAAAAACTCACTCCACGTCAAAGATATAAGAATAAGTCTGAAATTCTTGACAGGAGAGGTTAGAATGGAAGTAAGAAACTGAACGGTAGCAATGAGCAGGCATTACTGGATTCAACATCCTTTCCTGACAGGGAAGAAAAAGCACAATTCAGTGTCTCAGAACTTCATCCAAAGCGGGGAAGGCTAATCCAGAACCTCCTCCTGCTCACTATCATGGAAGAGTGTTTCAGGAATGACAGGGTTCCCCCTCGGGGGAGAGGCTGCGGGGCAGAAGCCGCTCTCACAGGGGGGTTGCTTGACTAAGGCGGCAAAGTCAGCAAGCAAGACGCCTCTGAGGTTCTGGCTTTCAAGTGTGTGATGCTGCTGTGGACCTGAGGGGGACCTGACCCCTCTACGGTGGGTTCTGTTCGTTAAAAATGCAACAGCTTCCATTCAGAGCACTTCAGTCATTTGAAAAACAAACCCCTCCCCCCCACCCCCAACTCTCCCCTGCCCAACTATAGGAAAGAAGAAACTCATCAAGCATTGATTTCTAGGTTTCTGCAGTGCTATTAAAGTTCAATCAAATGTAAAACCTAACAGACAGCCCCCTTGTTAGAATAATCTCAAGGGACCCAGAATTGGATATTGCAAGTTGACATCAACTGAAATGAGCGGGACTCAAGGTGCTGGCTCAGGCTCCACACTGACAGGCGCTGCTCTGCTCCGCCTGCAGTGGTCCCACGCCACCCCCTCGATGAGACCTCTGGGCAGCAGCAGGGTGGTGGTTTTTTGGGAAGCTACTGGTTTTGCTGTTTGCTTCCAGAATCACATAGACTATAACAAACTTTACACTAAACACTGTTTAGTCCTGAGTTGGGTGAAAGCCCATGCAGGAGGGGCCGAGTTCGTTAGGACTCTTCCCCCCATGGCGTGCTGTCATACGTGCCCTTCGGCTTTCTGCTCGTCCATTGACGGACTTCCTATTTCTTTTTCGTTGGTGACCCCTTCTAAAGTCTTCTTGCTCACTGCTTTACTGGCCTCTTCCTAAGGAACAAACAAGGAATCAAGAGGGTTAGAGGAAAAAAGAAATGTCCAGTTGCTTCCTGGCTCCTCTAGACGGTCAGGTCTAACACAAGAGGGCCTGAGCATGACTGTATTGGGATTCACGGCTGGTCAGTCCCAGCGCTGCCGCCATAATTAGCCTGGGAGCATTCCCTCTTCTTTGGTTAAAGTGACCAGCCTGCCCCAGGGACAGCTTTGACCGTCAAGTCGTGACCGAGGGTCTGAGTGGATGGTCAGCGAGGACCAGAATACACCCGAGTGGTCGGGGGGCTGACTGCTCCTCTTGGGTTGCTAGGTTGGCTCTTAAGCCTCAAAGTAAAGGGCATGGGGTGGGGCTTCCCCCTCAGAGCCTATTTCCTAGGAAGCTCGGAAGTTTTGACAAGCAAGTGTTGTGTTTGGGTTTTAAAATAACAACAAAAGCCTTAGTGCACTTTTAGGGAATTAATTCCCCTCTTCTCTTGCATGGACGTGCCAGGGCCTCATGGCTGTGCCTCTGGTGAACAGAACTGCACACCTGTCTGGCTCGTCCTCTGGATCCAAAGGAGCCTTGGTGGGCTCTGAAGTCCTTTTCCCTCCTCGTGGCCTCTTGGGTGTCTTCCTGGGCCTGTGTCCTACAGGAACCTCCTTAGGACGGAAGTCAGAGGCGCGGTCCGCCCGTCCTCCCCTCACCTGAAGGTGGGTGGGTTCTACACATACCTTTGCGTCCTGCTCCGCAAACTTCTTGAACATGTTGGCATAGATCCTGCGGTCCCGCTCGTTGTGCTCCTTAGCCTTTTTCTGGCACATGGAGATCTGCAGTCTTGCGGCCTTATTCTGGGGGTTTACTTCCAACACTTTCTCAAAGTCGCCCTTGGCTGACTCGAACTCGTTCATGAGCAGTTGGGCTTCACCCCGCCTGTATAAGCCCTTCTCATTGGCACTGTCCAGTCCAAGGGCCTGGGGACAGATGGGCTATATTTTAGAAAGGATGCATGTACCCTGTAGGAATTTGGAGAGAAAAGTCTCTGGCCAAGGGAATTAGAAAAGACCAGGCTCAAGGCAATTATATACTATTAATCAAAATAATAAAATTCATTTCTATATTTAATGCAATTTCTATAAAGATCCCAAGGATCTTTTGAGAAGTTCATTTTAAACGCCAATGGGAGGAGGGCTTTTGAGAAGTTCATTTTAAACGCCAATGGAAGAAGTAAATGCCTAAGGCTGAGAAAATTTTTGTAAATACAAAAATATTGAGGGGACTTGACCTACCAGAAAAAAAGATATACTATTAAACTACTGAGATTAAAACAGTTGTTAGTATTCCATGAAAAAACACGTTAGTGGAACAGAACACAGCATCTGGAAACAGATTCATGTGTATGTATATAAAAAAGATTTAATAATCACAAAGATGGTAACGTAAATCATGTAGAAAAAGGATTAACTTCAATAAATGGGGTTAAAACAGTGACTATCCATGTAGAAAATAAGACAGTCTATGTAGAAAATAAGATTTAGATTCTTACTTCATAAACACAAAAATAAATTCTAAACCAAATATATTTACATGCAACCCCCCATAAAAATATAATACGGTTATTCTTTTTAAAAAGCAAACCTAGTTGGAGGAGGTTTAAGTACCAAATGGTTATTTTTTTTATAATCTTAGGATGTAAACAAGCAATTCAGAGAAGAAATACTAGTTATTTCAATACAAGTAATGAAAAGATGTGCAACTTAATTAGTAACCAAGAACTAAAAATGAAAATAAGAATTTTCTATTGTCAATAATACTGAGGAATCACTGATAGTATTCAATAATATATAAAGTATTAAAATTTTTAAACATATCTAAATATATTGACACAATGTCTTTCGACCCAGTATTTCGACTTCTAGGGATTTTATCCTAGAGAAATAATCCCATACATGTGCAGAGAGACACTATATAATTTGTAATATCAAAACCCTGAAAATCTACCAAAACGGGTTGGTTAAATAAATTGATAAATACATACACTGGATACTAAAAGAATACTTTAAAGATACTAAAAGATACTATAAAAAGAATATGATGAACTGATCAGATGTGGAAAGATGTCCTTATTTTCTAGAACTATAAATCTATACATTCTCATTAGAAAGTAGACATACATGTTACTCTACTTATGGACATGGAAAAACAAGAGGAATGTGTGTGTGAAGTGAATGACCGTGGTCTTGGGAGAGGGTCAGTGGGAATTTTATGAATGGACTCAGGTTTTTAGATGTTTCTGTAATGTCTGAATATTGAATGACTTTATACTACTTCTATAAAGAAAGAATAACACAGGTTTAAAAATGTAATACTAACATTATTCTCTCAGGCAAAATACCATTTAATATATTTAATATATTATGTTATGTATTTCACATAACATACTGATCCACAAAATTCAAAATATTAAAACTCAATCTTACAAAGAAGGCTTGAAATCGTTGCTTGCTTTTCTTGTTCCCTTCGTCTGTCTGTAAGATACACCCAGTTACTAGCTTGCACCCACAGTAACATGTACACTGTTCACTCTGGGACCTAATATCTGACACAGTAGCACCATTAGTATAAAAAAGAACAGAATCATATGTGTGGTACTTCTCCTGGTCTTTTAGGTACTGCTTACCATGTTAATAGTACAGATGTAATGAAGGGTGCTGATGCTTTGTGGGTCTTGCAAATTATTTATGTGTAACCCTAGGCAGTGAATAAATATGATAATAAAAAAGTGACTTGTATGTATCCCTGGATGAACAATCACAGCCTAAAGACCTAAAAGACTTAATAAGTTAAATCTGTTTTTACACATGAAAAGATGCTCAATATCACTCATTATCAGAGAAATGCAAATCAAAACCACAATGAGGTACCATTACACGCCAGTCAGGATGGCTGCTATCCAAAAGTCTACAAGCAATAAATGCTGGAGAGGGTGTGGAGAAAAGGGAACCCTCTTACACTGTTGGTGGGAATGCAAACTAGTACAGCCACTATGGAGAACAGTGTGGAGATTTCTTAAAAACCTGGAAATAGAACTGCCATATGACCCAGCATTCCCACTTCTGGGCATACACACTGAGGAAACCAGATCTGAAAGAGACACGTGCACCCCAATGTTCATCGCAGCACTGTTTATAATAGCCAGGACATGGAAGCAACCTAGATGCCCATCAGCAGACGAATGGATAAGGAAGCTCTGGTACATATACACCATGGAATATTACTCAGCCATTAAAAAGAATTCATTTGAATCAGTTCTAATGAGATGGATGAAACTGGAGCCCATCATACAGAGTGAAGTAAGCCAGAAAGATAAAGACCAATAGAGTATACTAACACATATGTATGGAATTTAGGAAGATGGTAACAATAACCCTATATGCAAAACAGAAAAAGAGACACAGATGTACAGAACAGAATTTTGGACTCTGTGGGAGAAGGCGAGGGTGGGGTGTTTCGAGAGAACAGCATCGAAACATGTATATTATCTAGGGTGAAACAGATCACCAGCCCAGGTTGGATACATGAGACAAGTGCTCGGGCCTTGTGCACTGGGAAGACCCAGAGGGATCGGGTGGAGAGGGAGGTGGGAGGGGGGATCGGGATGGGGAATACATGTAAATCCATGGCTGATTCATGTCACTGTATGACAAAAACCACTACAATATTGTAAAGTAATTAGCCTCCAACTAATAAAAATAAATGAAAAAAAAAATAAGTTAAATCTGTTTTTATAAAATTGTGTAATCTGGTATCAAATGCCATAGACTTAAGGTCATGGATAAATATTGCTTAATTTTATCAAAAGTTTTAATTCATAATGTATTATTATAAACAGTCTAGGCATTAAGAAAGTATAACTGTACTAAAAAAAGCTTTCTGTATTTCCCAGTTCTTACTGAGAAATAAATAATCCCAAACAAAACAAAACAAAACGAAAAACCCAAACCTTGGCTGAGAGGAAGTGGAAGATGACTAAGCATGAAGACAGGGAAAAAGATCCAGACTATGTAACGTTCATCCCACACGCAGACACTTTACCTTGTCGCAGCACTCCACGGCTTTGGTATATTCTCTGAGCTTCAGGTAGCACATGGCCAGGTTCAGGAAGGCAGCGAGCAGAAACGACTCAGAAGCTTTCGATTCCTTTTCTGATAAGCCATATTCCATCTCTAACCAGGACACTATCTTCCCATACTGAATCACTGCCTGCATGTACTTGCCTCCCTAAGAGAGAGAAGCTAGTAATTACTTGCTGTACTGGCTCTGGAGCGAGTTCAAAGGGAGAATAAGCTCAGCCCTCCGGGAGCGAAGCAGACCCCCAGAGGGGCGCCACCCGCTCGTCCCAAGCAGGCTGTGCGAGTGCCCTGCTCTCCAGGCACCGCTCCCAGTGACCTCCGAGCTGCTGCACGGCGGGCACCCTGATGCTCTTCGCCAGCATTTACCATCTCACCCTTTTCAGCACACGGGCATCAAGGCTTTTGGGTTACATTCTTTGGTGCCAGTATTTACCGAACTTTCGTAAGGCCCGAGAGTAGCTGTGGACTATGTCACTAGTTTACTCAGAGGGAAGTCACTTTCCCCTTTTCTCCTGACGATGAGTCGTGCACAGCAGACACTATATTCTGGTAAGTGCTAGTCCCAAACCCAGCAGATCTTCGTTAACTAAACCAAGGGTTGGCAAACTTTTCCTATAAAAGGGAAGATAATACTGTAGGCTTTGGAGACCAAACAGCCTCTGCTGCAACTCTGTTCTGGGTACGAAAGCAATGACAGACAATATATAAACAAAGGGGTGTGGCTGAGTCCCAGGAGAGCCCTGCCTACAGAAACAGGCTGTGGTCTGCTAACCACTGATCTATAGACCGAGAGAATATACACAATGAACAGCTGTCCAGCATACCTAACTATAAAACAAAAAAAATCACACAGGTGTTAGTCACCTGACTACATGAGAAAGACTTTTCTCTTAATCATATTTTCGCTCTCAGTAACAACTGTGAATAAAAATTGTATAATTCACATGAATGATATATATGCTCTATTACTGTAGAAAAGAGGCCCTGATTGTCAATTTCTGGTGATGAGGATGGGGTAGACACAGTTCCAAGTGGACGGCCTAGGTCTGAGGGTACAGTCTTCCTGGGCTCACAAGGGGTTACTTCCCAGTATGCCCAGGGAAACTGAAATGCATTTCATATATCTCACCTACTGAACAGCATAGCTCAGACTGACCTACCTTCAGTGTGATCTAGCCTACAGTTGGGCAAAATCATCTAACACAAAGCCTATTTTATAATAGAGTGTTGAATATCTCATGTAGTTTATTGAACACTGTCCTGAAAGTGAAAACCAGAAAGGTGTGTGGGTCCAGAACCGCTGCGTCAGTTGTTCAGCCCTGTGATCCCATGGCTGGGAGCTGTGCTCACTGCTGATGACATCACCAGTCTGGGATGAAGCAAGCCCAAATTCATGTAAACCCGGATGCATGTTGCTTTCACACAGGTGTAAGTTGGGGGCTGGCTGTCCTTGTAGTTTGTCGTAAGCCTTAGGCCCCACTACTCAAGATTAAAGTCCTTACCAGTTTTCTGTCACTGTCTTTGCTCTTGCTGGATTATGAGCTTTTGGGGACAGGAAGCATGCCCTATCCCTTTTGGAATATTCAGGGTTTAACAAGAGGTGGCTATTGATGATGGTTTGCTAAATAAATATTAAGGTCAAAGGAATATAACCATGGAATCGAGTTTTTCAATCATCGGGAGCAAGCTGGAGATATGGGTGAAAATGAAAGGTGTCCTTTTGTTTAGATTCAGTGAGAAGGGCAGGCATTTTCCCTGTTATGTCTAGTTTCTTCTTCCTCTCACTCATCCTCCTCTAATTACCTTTCTATCTAATATATTATCATAGAGGAAGGAAAGGGCCTGGGAGGACAAAGACCAGATCCAATCACTTCAGTAGGTTCTGACTATCAGAATCATAGAGGTTATAGTTTCTGAAAGAAAATAAAACCCCCCGAAGTATTAGACTTTACGTAAATATTCTTTACACTTAAAGAGCATTTTACTTTCTTGATAGTCCTTTCATATGTAGTATATATAATTTTTATATCTCAACTTAAAATGAGCAAAGATCTCTGTGTTATTTCTGCTTCTGATGGACTAAAACTGGAGTTCTCCACTAGGGTGATTCTGTCCCCAGGTGCCCACCTGGTGATGTTTAGAGATGTTCTTCAGTTGTCACAGCTGGAGAATGTGTGTGTGTACTACTGGCATCTAGTGGGTGGGGGCCAAGGCTGCAGCTAAATGCACAGAACAACCTCCCACCAAACAGCCCCAAATGTCAACTGTACTGAGGTTGAGAAGTCTTCTCTTTCCTTCACTCTTTTAGAGCAAAAGAGGGTTTTGAGTTTTTCTCAACCTAAAATCCAAGAGTCATGGACAACTTGTTTCTGAATCAGAGTACTGGCTTCCTGGTTCAGTAATGGTGGTCAAAACAGCAAATCCTGGTGTGTCTGCAAAGGGCCCTGTGGCTGAAAGATGATCTTCACTCAGTTGCTTTAAGAATGCTTTATCCCCAAGGAGCACGAGGGGGCGCAAGAACCGCTTGGTAAGAAGTGTCCTCAGCCTTCTTCCCACTCTGCCTCCAAGTCAGAAAAGAGGAACTGACCAGCTGTGACAGCTAACAGCCCTGTCTCAGAATGCTGTCAGCTCTGCGGGCACAGACCACGTCTGTCTGACTGACCGGCGCAGTGCCGGGAGCAGCGTCATGTTACACGTGCTTAGTGATTATTTTCAGAGCCAAACGGAGACAGTCCTCTCCTGCCTTTCTTCAGTGTTCAGAGGTTCATGTGAGGAGCTTAATCACTTCCATCTAAAAGCTTTTTGCAATTCTACCCTACTGAGAGCAGAGACTTGCCCACTTAGGTGTAAGCCAAGCCGCCAGGTCACGGAGAACAGGGCTCGAGGTGTGGGCAGCATGAACCGCCCCCCGTTTCTGCTCTGGCCGCCGCACAAGGCGCCAGGTCACACACCCTGAGAAGTCGAGGCCCAGGGAGGCCGCTCGGCAGACTGAAACTCGCCCTGACATCTGAAAAGGGAATGTGTATAGGAACCCACCTACCGTTTCTAAAGTTGTACAGCTAAAACTAGGACCTCCGCTGGGATCTTTTATCTATATATGTGAAGGTGCCTCCAGGGAAGTTTTTAGTGCAAAATGTTCAGAGACATTCTGGGAGAAAAAGTCTTAGGTCAGTGGTACTGAACCTTTTCATTAATTTTCCCCCAACAGACTAATGTTTTGAAAGATTTTGTCTATCAAATTGCATGTTAAAAATAATATGTTCCATATGTGTGATCCAGGTTTTATCCAAACATCAGTAATTTTAAGAGGGTTCATAACATGAAATACACAAATCACTATTGTGGTTATGATGCTAAGAAGCAACGAAGTTAAGTAATTATATAGATACTTTAGCACTGATTTCTGCTGCTGATTAGAAATTACGGCCATCTCTCTGTATATATTCAGGACACAGCTATATGATACATGGCTTTGCAACATTGAGTCATCAGCAACCAATTAGTTTCTGAACAGCTAAGCTGTTTTATTACACTGAGTTGATATTGTCATTTAGTCACTAAGTCGTGTCTGACTCTTTGTGACCCCATGGACTGTAGCCCACCAGGCTCCTCTGTCCATGGGGGCTTCCCAGGCAAGAATACTGGAGTGAGTTGCCATTTCCTTCCCCAGAAAATCTTCCCAACCAAGGGATAGAATCCATGTCTCTTGCATTGCAGACAAATTCTTTACCTCTGAGCCACCAGGGAATCCAGTATATATGAGTTATAAACAAACATATATTATCTATACCCACAGTAAGAAATGTTTTAAGTTATGATTTGTATCCACTCAACTCATTTAAGTGGGTTAAGTGGCAGACGGTGTTATAGTCATGGTGTCACCGTTAAAGTGAATGATGAGAGTTACTAGCCTTTCTGGCAACCCTATGTTGATTCCTAACAGTTTAACTTTATTATCTAAAAATCTAGTAGCAAATGCTCTTTGCACTTTTGATATTGGGTTCAGTTCCTTTCGAAATCTGTGCATGAATTTTTCTTTTATCATGTACCTAAGTGACTTCCCCAAAACAGTGGAAAGGGAAAACGATATGAAATTTACCCCTTTGAATTCTACTATTTGCTAACAATTCTATTCATTCTTTGTTGCACAAACACTTGGTGATGGTCTACTATGTACCAAGCACAGTGCTTTAGGCCTTGACTGATACATGGTGAGTGGGTGAGCCAGACCTGGTCTAATGTTATGGATGGTTACAGCCTAGATTAGAATGTGTAAAAGAGGCATTTGTAGTCTCTGTCACATTAATTCATTCTGTCTTATCATTTCTTATACTGAAAATGACAGACTTGTAAAAATTCAGGCTTACTCTTCTCCTGAAGGGTACTGACAGAATTCAGGATAGGGGAGATCAGCACAGTTCACTGACACTTGAGTGAATTCTCTGAGATGGAAAGTACTGTACAAAGACTCAGCACACCTTGAAGTACACGGTCCCCTTCTCTTTGACGATGGCAGCCTGCTCCAGTTTCTCTTTGGTGTCCATCTCCCAGGACTCTTTGGCCTGTTGCATAAATGCGTGACAGTGGTTAGATGAACCGAGAAGGAAAAAGCATCAGCTAATGTCCATAAGAAAAAACTATAGCTACTTCTACAGAATACCCACACCTCAAAACACAGTGGCTTTTAGAACTATGCGCCCTTGCCAATGCACTGGTAGGCTAGAATTCAACTCTCCGTGAGAACAAAGGTGTAGCTTGACCCACGCTGCTCAAGAGGGAGACTCGGACGGTAACACTGTAAGGAACATGAACTGTTGAGCACTGTAAAGAATGCATCTTTAGAATTATAAGGTGAGGCCACACAATGAAAGCTGGGGCCTCTCTTCTCATTCTGCTGCTATACTGTTATTATAATGTTGGCAAGTTGTTTCTCTCAAGATTCAGTTTTTAACTCTAAAATGGGAACACTACTGCAGGCAAGTCACAGTTATATACTCATATATGGTTTAAAAAATTCCAGGTCATGTAGTTGTCTATTCGCTGTGAAACAACCAGACCTGAAGCCTCCAAACTGTAGCAACTTGTAGAAGTTTACTTGGGGAATATCAAGGAAAGCATAATTGGGAGGACAGAGGTGATGCAAAGACATAAACAAACGCTTTCATGATCACCTGCTTATTTGTGTGTATCATTACTTTCCCGCATTACAGATATGAGTCCAGGGACAACTGCACTTTTATTAAGAACAGCTGGATCATAAGGAATCAACAGAACAATCTGAGAGGTCCTTTAGGGGAAAAGCACTGACACAGCCATTGTCAATTTACTGATAAGAATTATGAAGCTTCAGTGGGTAAATATAAAATTCCTTATTTCAAAAGATAGTGTTGTATTCCTGGTGTCACCTTTAAAGTGATAAATGAGTTACTAGTCTTTCTGGCAACCCTATGTAGATTCCTGATAACTCTATTATTTAAAAATCTGGTAACAAAGGCTCTTCACATTTTTTTACATTGGGTTCAGTCTTTATGGATTATAAATCTGTTCTTAATATTACAAACCAGAAAATTAAATCATGTTGCTTTCAACATCATCACACACTGTCACATGGTTTCAAGTATAATCTCATAGCACTGTGGTCAGAAAAGATGCCTGATACAATTTCAGTCTTTTTAAATTTACCAGGGCTTCCTCTGTGGCCTAGCAGGTGACCTGTCCTAGAGAATGTTCCATGTGCACCTGAAAAGAATGTGTATTATGGTGCTTCTGGATGGACTGCTCTATAAATATCAATTAAGTCCATCTTAATTGTCATATGTCATTTAAGGCCTGTGTTTTCTTACTGATTTTCTGTCTGGATGATCTGTTCACTGATGTAAGTGGGGTGTTAAAGTCCCCCACTGATTGTGTTACTGTCAATTTCTCCTTTTATGTCTATTAACAGCTGCCTTATATATCGAGGTGCTCCTACGTTGGACTGCTGTATCTTCTTGGATTCATCACGTGGTTTCAAATATACCTAACAGCAGTGCAGCCTGGAATATGCCCTTGGGGCCGTGACCGAGAACAGGCTTGCTGTGGTGTACTATGGAGTGAGTGTCCTACAGAACCACTCGGGAGTGAGAGGGCTCCTGCGTGGGCCAGGGCCAGGGCCAGGATGGGAAGGGCTGGGGGTAACTTTATTGAAATGGAAACAAGAAAGCCAAAGGGCTACATAACCATGTGCAAAAGATCCTTTTTTCCCCTATTTAAAACCACTTTGTGCCATGAAGACAACTTTGGAGGATCAGGACTTCAGAAGACATTACCTGACAACAAGCAATAGCCGTGAAGAGAGCATGTGTGTGTTTGTGTTATGATTAGGAACATCACCATTAGGAGAGGATCCCAAAGCTGTCCTTCCCTTTCTCAGCCCAACATTAAGAGGCCCTCAGGACAATGATTTCCTTTCTGTGTCTAATAACATAAAAATGGTCCCGTTTCTAGTCCAAAGCTTACAGTAAAGAACATGGAGGTAGCGCTGGGGGGCGGGGGATGAAAAATGTCTACAAAATGCACTCCCAAGGTTCTCAGGGAAGGGAGGCTTTGGTGGGGCAGGGACACAGCTGGACGTGACAGTGTACCCAGCTCAGGCAAATGTTTTGTTTGTCCAGGGAAGCTGCTGCCGGGAGCCTCCGGAGGTGGATCTGAGATGGAAGTATGTTCAAGGAGGTGTGCCATTTCTGGATCCTGAGGCTAACACTTTTTTCTACTTGGACAGGTATGAAAAGAAAAAGTCTAGGGTTAACAGATTTGGTCCTTGTGTCCCTTGTCACTGAGCCTGGTGGCCCACGAAGCCTTGCATTTTGGATAATAACTTGGAGCCACACTGACGGCCTCTTCACAACTCCTGTGAAGGGTACAATCCGTTCAGCCCTGGAAAACTGCACCCCACTCCCCCAAGGAGCTGCTTGGCAAGAACATGAACCTTTTTGTCTTCAACCCAGGAAAAAAAGTACAAAAAGAACAAGTCTAGGAACAAATAAGGGAACAAGTCTTGGCTTCTACCCAAAAAAGTTAATAATAATAAAAAAAAAGGCTGACACATAGGAACAAAATAAGAACACTGCGCTCCTTGGCCGTGTATCAGCTGTGCTCTATCAGTTGTCCTGCGCTTCGGGAGCAGCATCAGAGACAGGGGACAAGCTTGGTCACGGAGAGCACTACGTACAAACAAGTACCATTGATCTATACCATCTGGCAATGTAAGATACTACTTTACAACAAGGGGTGCAGAAGAAAATCTGTCATGATTTCAGAGAAGGTGGTCTTTTCTCACCTTTTCGAAGCTCTTAAGTGTAACTTCATATATAAGCTCAGCATTAGGTTCAATGCCAAATTTAGGCTTCCCTGCCTCTCCAAAACCATATCTGAAATGGAGAGGGGGAAAAAAAAAACAGAAACAACTTTAAAGAACTGGTTTATTTCCAGGCACCTCCTTCGGTATCTCCAGGCATCACATTAGCATAGAGCTCTCATTTGCAAACCACACACATCAGAGACCCTGAGGATAAACCAGATGTTGATTAGAAGATACAGTACCAAGTACCACCGCTGTGGTTTTTCAGAAGCCAGGCTCCGTTTAGTCTTCTTCCTCACATTCATGTGTGACGCGACACCTGGACTCCTTGGGACAGCTGGCTTAATAGAATTGTAAATGTCACTGTCTTTTTCTCTGCTTGGTTTTATATTTGGTTCTTTTTATAAAACAGCCATTATTTGACTCACTGTCTTTTTCTCTCCTTGATGTTATATCTCGTTCTGTTTTAAAAAACAGCCACTGTGACTCTCAGGGCTGAAGCTTCATCAGGACCTAGAGAAGACAGGCCCCCTACCTGTTACAGTGCTGTTTAGGAGAGGTGTGTGTTAACGAGCTTTTCACTTTAAAGTGCTGTCCCCTTCCAGAAGTGCCATTTCCAGTCAGATAAATGGGGGGAAAGGATCACACACCAGAAAGGATATATACCCTCACAGTACTTCAACACTTTCAGAAAGTGTACTAGAAAACACAAAATATACAATTTAAAAAACCAGCCCCCGCAAGCTCTAACACCTCATCAAGAGAAATACCCTGCACTGTATTCCCATAGCTCCCTGGCTGTAACACTACAAAACACTGCATTTTTTAGCCAAAACTTACTGAAAACAATTGCTGAGAATACAGAGATTTGTTTTTTTTCGGACCATTTAAGATTTTAACAAACGCAAGGCATTCGAGGGAGCACACGTCTACGAGAACGGAAATTCTGATGGAGCTTTGTCTGTCTGGTTCAGTGGTTTCCCAGCATGTAGAACAATGCCCAGCATAATAGGAAAATGTTCCCTGGAATAATTCTGCTCCCATGTGTTTCAAGCCAACTTCTCTTTAATATATGGAATGGCATTGCTAAAAACTTAATAACTCAAACACTCAGGCTATAGGATGAAAGACGCCAAAACCAGATTGATGTATTAATACCTTCAGTTTCCTCTGGGGTAAGAGGATTGGAGTGGGAACACTCATCTCTTGCTGTTTGCAACACTTCTTTCCTCCTTGCCTGAATTTTTCAGGAAAAAAAATGTTTACTCACATACCTCCACTGTTACACAAGACAGTGGAAGCTGGAGCCAGAGAAAGGCACAGAGGTGGATTGAAAGCTGGTAGGAACGGGGTGTGGCAGTTTTAATAGCAGGGCAGAGGGTATCTTCAGCGAAGAAATAAACGCGGGCATAATCACCAGTGGCCGATTGTAGGAAGTGGTGACTAGGTTTCTACTTTGAGCTCTTAGACTGCTGTATCTCCTATTTTGTTCCTGCCATCAGGGAAATAAAGGACACGCTTTAACTGCTGGGAAGCAGGTATGCAGGTGAGTCCTTGCTGAGCGTTGTTTACTGACAGCATAGTTGTACAGTCTATTCTGTGAAGATGTATATGGAACACAGTCCCGGGGAACTGTTTTGGGAGCATCTAAACTGACTTCCAATTATACAGAAACTTGTCTGATTTACTCTGGATTAGGCTGGGTGAGGAAGGACCCACAAATTCATCTGATTGAAAGACATGCATTCTCAGTCATGTCCGACTCTTTGCAACTCCATAGACTGTAGCCCGCCAGGGTCCTCTGTGCATGAGGTTCTCCAGGCAAGAATACTGGAGTGGGTTGCCATTTCCTTCTCCAGGAGATCTTCCCGACCCAGGGATCGACCCCACTATCTCTTGCACTGGCAGGTGGATTCTTTACCCCTGCACTACCCGGGGAGCCCAACTGAAAGACCACCACAAATGGAATTTCAGGGTTAACCGAAAGACAAGCTGGGTTACAGTAACAGAAGGAATCCAGTATCGATGTTCTTAAACTGAGAGGTGCCTGCGGAGGGCAGAGATACAATGACTGCTCATGACCGCTAAGCCCCTCTGTGCACACAAGAAGCACCTGCACCTCATATGCAATTGCTCCCTTTTTACAGATGAAGAGACTAAGACTCAGAACTGCTTCCTGAGAGTCACACAGAGGCAGTGGTGGAGCCAGGATTTAAATTCAGACTGTGTGGGTCCCAGAATATTGTTTAGTTTTTGAACCACACTGCCTCATAATGAGATACTCTGGCTCTTGGCAGCCTGTTTTTGTTTGGGGTTGGTGCTGTACAGAAGACAGGGAAGAAAAAAAGTTAAAACTAGCCATATTTTACCTAAAACAAGAAAGATTAACCAGTCACCGTATTTAAAACAATATTAAAGACGTTGTCCTGATGAGAGGTGAGAAAATGGATTCTCTGGATGTGTTTTACGAATTCTTTTTTATGAAAACATCCTGTCAAGGAGTCTTGTCAAAATCAAAGAGAAGGTATGCCCTGGAAATCTTTTGGAGAATGAAATACAGGTGACACTACGAGTAACACCAAACACATATTTGCAATAGCCGTATTTATAGCCACACTCAGCTGCAGTGTGTCTGTTAGGTGGGAACCTGGTAAGACAAGTGAATTCACTGCACACGCTTCCCGCAAGCCCGGATTCTCTACGTACACAGATCTTACATGGTGCACGTGTGGGCAGTCTGCTGTTACAGGCACTGCATTTCATGACTCCTTAACATACTAAGCAACATCTTAAAGAGGAAATAACGTGTTCCTTTCTAACCATGCCATTTCCACAAAACATATGAAAAACCTTTTAGACCTAGAAATTCATGAAAACTTGTTGCCTACTTATGCCTGAAAAATCTACCACATGTTAAAACAGGGTTTCCTTTTCCTTGGGGTCTGAGAGTCATCAGGACAGCAATAACAGCCAGTATGCAGAGGGCCCGGGTGTGTCAGGCACTTTGCTACGCTCCTTACATGCATTCTCTTTCTTAGTCCTCCACAGCTCTGTGAGGTAGATACTGTCACCCCCATTTTATGGAAAGGGAAACAGACTTAAGAGTCAAGTACACACAGCTGGTAAGCTGCATGTTCTTTTTGTTTCTTTTTTTTAAAACCACTAATCATATAACAATTTAAACCTGCAAGGAACCATCTGCATTAATAAATATAAGGTAATTCCAGTTTCTCTCTGCCCATTAAAATTGAGACATCTGTTCCCACAACTGGCTTGTCAGCTAGGTTAAAATGTAACAAACTGATTCATATAATATTATATGCTTACAATACATACAGAACTCCTCTACAAGGAACTTAAATCTGAAAACATATGTGCATAAATACCACTCTCTTTATATGAGCTTAGAACTAATGTAACTTTGGGATGCTGGATTAAAAATAATTAGATATTACTTAGATATGGAAGAGATGGCCTGTCTATGCCCCACCTGAGTTAAAAAATAGTTTCTTATAGAAGAGAGAACTAGATTCATCTGAGTGAAGTACTCAGAAGTAGTGAAATACTACTATTTACATAGTAAATGCAAATAAAACACAAAGGTGGGAATATACTAGTTCAGAAAGGAATAGAGCAGAGAAAAAGAAGGTATTAAATTAAAGGTGCCTCAGTGAAGGCTCTAAAGGGTTCGAGATGTAGACCATTTTGCAAGGCTTTTCAAGTGGATTAGTGGCATGACTGGAACATCACTTGAGAAATACAATTATGGCTCAAGTGTCAGGGCAAAGGTAAATATGCCATTGGATTAAGACTAAGGCTACACAAGGCAAGCAACTGTACAAAAGGCACAAGAATACCTATTGGCAAGCGCAGGTCATCAGGATTCCCAGTAACTCAAAATCCCACTGACTGAAACCCAAGGATCCAGGGAGAGAGGAGACGTGAGATAAGCAGATGCACTTTCACACAAATAGAATCAAAACACCCTGGTTTCTCTCAAGGGTCCATTTCTCAAGATAGAAGGGTTAGATCCATGGTATAATTTTAGGTCTAAAAATAATACCAAACATGTTTTCACAAGAGAGACTGTTAGTGTCTGATAGTTCTAAGCTTGGAAGTGCTAATGGATATCCTTATGATGGGAAAAATTTAGGCAAAAATGAGTCATCTCCGCTGCCTTTAGATCCAGGAAGAGCACTCTTTTTTCAGGGAGTCTGTATAAGAACAGGTGGCACAAATTCAAGTGGTAATAAATCATCCAAATGTTGCTTCTACTTCCAGCCCCCATGTTTTACCGCCTCCAGCCTAATTCAGAGAAAAGGGGAGAAGGGGCAAGAACTTCCTGTCTTGGCGACATGGCCGGCAAAACAGAGAAGCAAAACTCGCCTGTCAGTCCTACCCTGAACACACATCAATCAAGTGAACAGGCTTACAAACCTCTGTAATATTATAAGGCCCATTAACTCCCCCTAACTGTAGCCTGATTTAATTAATTGTTTCCACTCTTGGCATTAACTTCACTGAAAATAGCAAAATGCTGATTGAAAAAACAAGTGTATCCCTGTTCTTTAGATAACGTCAGTCACTGTGTACTGAACCGGTACACTGCTTACCGTGGTCCAAGATATAAAATACATTGTTCCTCACGCTGCATTTTCTCCAGGGCTTTGTCAATTCCAATTGGAATGTCGTGGTCTTCCCCTTCACCAACGATGAACCCCACATCTCTGCAATCAAACGTCCTTCCACCACAGCGGCCTTCCAGGTGGACTGAGAGAGGGGAGAAAGGACAGTCAGCCTTGTGACGGGCTAATGTAGGGCCATGATAAATGAGTATTTCCCCTTCTTCTTTGCATCTGGAGGCATAGGGAGTATGTCCTGTTGAAGCTTAGCCCACCCAGTTGGGAAATTTAAGAGCAATCATATTTATTTGTGTTTTAAATTTAAACTTAAAAATTACTGTAACCATATGAATAAAATAATTTAGCAGATAATAAAGTGGAAACAGTTCTAACTTAAGCTGACAGAGATATCCTCTACTGTAACACAAGAAATACTAGATTATTTAATAGGTAATTATCAAAATGCCACAAATTTAATACCAAGTAGATAAAGGCTTAAACATTTTCTTGCCTTCAGATGTCTGGGTTGAAAAACAACTGAATGACTATTTCTCCCATGATATACAAGGGTTAACTGAATACAGAAGCTCTTTTTTAAGAGTTTTAACCTCATTCGCAAACATGTTTAAATAAAATGGAAAAGCCAAAGGCAACATCATCAATAACTAACACAGCTGCAATCCCTTAGTGGAATAATAAATGTAAAATGTGAAGCAATCAAGTCTGCAATAACTTGACAAATCAAATTTCTCAGCCACCTCCTCAGAAATGTTAAGAGGTCAATTTCTCAGGGCCTACACTTCGCCACTGCACTCAAACTCAGCTCATTTGCAGGGTAATTTCATATTAGATAAGGGGCTTTATGTTAGTATAATATAGGAAAAATGCATATAGATATGTATTTTCCTCTTGATTGGTTAGACTTTTCCTTCTGGGATAAACAATTCTCTGAAACTTTCCAACTATGTTTAGTATTAAGGATATTCATTCCTTTCCATTTAGGTCTTTGACTCAGTAAGAAAAATGGATGGTTTGTATGACAGCACAGCAGCCAAAAAGCAATATAATAATTTATCTTTCATAGAAAATTCTTTATTCCTACTTCTGTAATATAATGGCCTTGATTCAAATGTAATGAATTCCTAAAATGCTTCTTTTCTAAGACTGGTTGGGTTACTTTAGATCAATAACTTGTTTTAGAGACTAAACATCACTTTTCTATTACACCCGTTCCATGAGACAGTTATCTTCCAAATACAAATCCAATTCCAACTTATACTTTTCAAATTCTGAATCTCAAAGGTCCTTTGAAACTCTAAAACTCTATAGTTCTATGACTCAGTACTGTAACTCTCGACTCAGACCAGAAACTAGTTTCAAAGCTAATTCCTGTAATTTGATCAGGTTACCTTTAACCCAGGCCTAAATGAGAGAAACTCTGAAGAGTAAACAGCAGTGGCATAGATACTAAGGGCCAAAATGTCACATGGACATTTATGCTTTCAAGTTCTCTACCCTTTTCTAATCACTAGGATTAATACTATCCCGATTTGTTCCCATCACAGATATAGGATGGAGCCAGACACTTGGGCCAAACTAAAGAAGGCCTGACTTGAATCAGACCCTCTGAACAGGGGCAACAGCTAGACTGGCTCTCAGGGTGGAGCTGGAATAGAGGAATTTTGTTCTGTTCCACACTCATAAATACAGATGACTCTCAATTAACTCACCTTTGGAACATCCTAGATAAAATGCAACTTAGCTTGCAGCATGGTGAAGTTCTCTCAGAAACAGTCCCAAATAAATTCAACTTTATTATTTTCAAATACATACACACCTGAGATTCTGCAGGAAATTCTAAGCTTAAGATATTTTCACTAGAGGGACTTCCCTGGTGGTCCAGTGGCTAAGACTCTGTGCCCAATGCCGGAGGCCTGGGTTCCATCCCTGGTCAGGGAACCAAATGTCTGTCTGCATGCGGCAACTAAGCCTCGGCACAGCCAAGTAATTTTTTTTTTTTTTAAGATTTTTTTACTAGAGTAAAAGCTCTATTTCTAAAGGATTTGAGAGTTCTAAAAAGTTTATGTTCTTAAATATTTTAAAATCTGCCCAAGAAATTTAGACTAATGTGATGACACTTTTCATGAAAAAAAGATTTGCTGAGCAAAGTGAATTTCAGCCCACGTATTGTAGCACATCTCAAGCGTTGAGATTTATGATCCTAGTAGCTCACAACTTTTTCTGTGTGAGGTTTATTGTTAGAAGTGTTTTCCTGCCTGAAGGAGAGAACATTTAGTGGGGGAGGAAGCTATCAGTACGTTCGTTGTGGTTTTAGGTTGATCAAGTTTGAATGTGTTTTCAAAACAGGAAATCCAGAGACTCTGCGAAAGATTCCTGCCTGTGTGTCAGTTTCCTAGGCCAGTTTTCAGCTTGATGCATATACTTTATCTTAAAATTATATAAATGATTTCAGAAATTCTCCTTACAAGTGATAACCCTTCATGTTAGGGAAAGAAGAGACTGGCTACTAATAAACATGTTGGGAAAGATAAGTGAAGCAAGCAAGCAAAAAAAAAAAAAAAAACCTTCAAGTCAAATTATAATGAAGGAATAATTAAGAAAGCAAAAAAAAAAAAAAAAAAGTTCACCACAGCTGGTCTAAGAGGGATAATACTGGGAGAACCAGTGTTTTTAGCCACCCAATAGGAACATGTGCAGTAACGCTTACAAACACCTACTACCTTATAGAGGAACTCATCTTTTTTTTCCATTAAATCTCTTTTTAAGTTTTACCTGAATAAGCACTATAGTACCACAAAATCTTAAACTGATAAACGGATATGCACGTGTGCACACACACAGCAGTCTGTATGTGGGTATATAAAACCTTTTAATATTGACATTATCTGGAATGTCAGTGCGAGAGGAGGTGTTACACCCTTAGCTAGTAGAGTCCATTGATTCTTTACAAGTAGCAAACCCTATTGCTAGGTTAACTGGTTTCTAAAATTGGAACACTGGTGTGACATGTTTCATGAGACAGCTGACAAGAACGCACACCCATCCTGGAGCTCCACAAATGCCTGCTGATTACCACAGCAGGGTCCCCCATCATGGGGACAGATGCAGACATGTCTGGCTCCCATCTATCTGTTTTTTTAAAAATTGTCTCAACAATTGCTACCAAAGAAAACCATGGCAGCTCTGGCTGTGGAAGACCTGTGGCTGCTTTTGACCTTGTATCACTTAGTGCAAATACTCATTTAATAAATATTTAATAATAACCATCATGACTCACTGGGAGCTCGGCCTCGAGGGCTCAGGAGGTCTGTTGCTAATTCCAACCAGCCTGATTTACGGGAAGTAAATGATCTATGACGTGCCCAAAGAGAATAAAAGTACATACAGGATGCTTCTACTTAGGGCTTTTTTTTGGGAGAGTAAGAAATACACAAGTTAAAAAGGGACAACATTTTCTCTTGACTTCAAGTCTACGTAACTTAAAGGGGGGAGATCCTCCAAACCCCATGAAATCAAACCAAACTGAATTACCCGAGCCTCCCCGAGCAATCCGAGTTTAACCACATCAAGTGAGCCTGGTCTGCTGCAAAACATCACTTAAACTGGAGCTCTGACTTATTGTTCTCTTACTGCCCTAGAGCAATTTTGTTTTGAAGAGCACAGAACACCCTGTTCTGAATGTGGCTGGCACATGAACTCGATGTGCTGACAGCAATTTGTACTCCGATTAAAATGGGGGGGTGGGGAGGAAAGAGTGCACTGGAGTAAGGAAAGAAAAAAAAAACTGGAATGCAAGACTCCAAAAACTTGCATTTTGGGTATAATTTGTATTTTAGGAAGCAAAACTGAGAAAGAGGCTCCATAACCGTAAAAAAAATGAAAAAGTGCTGTAATCCCTCCAGCCTAAAGACGGTTAGCTCTGGTGAGTGTTTTTTCCCTTTTCTAATTATAGTAGTTGGTGTCTGATAGCTTTGCACTCATTCCCAAAACAATTACTGGGTCATGGGGATCTGAATGGGAATGTTGTAATGGCATTACTACTAGACAAGACTGGCCATTTAGCCAGAGAAAACCAGGTTGTGACAGGTTACTCCCACTCAGCAAGGGTTTTCTCTGCTGCCTACTTCGTGCCAAGGGAGTTTCTCTCTGTCTGCGTCTCCTGCCTAAGAGAGCAGAGCACTCAAGAGACAGTGGGATCTTAATGACCCCTTTGGAGAGGCAGATCCAGAGGTGGGTTTCTCAAATCAGGAGAGGCATATTAATCACTGAGCAGAAGAGGCACGGTGGTCAACTCCCCCCACACTGCTGCCTGTCCTCCTCGCCATTTTGTCCTGTGATGAACTAATACCATCGGAAGGCTGCTCAAGGCACTGACAGACAGAAGCTAGCTGACAGCAGGCATGGAACCTGGCTGCCTGAACAGAATAACGTTTATGAAAATGGTTATACGTCTCAGTCTAAACAGGAAGCATACACACAGCAATACATTCTACACCAACACACCTCCTCACCACTCTCCTCTTCACACCAGTAACAGCACTTGAGTCACTGCTGGATTCCAGTCCCATTCAATCACTTAATAATTGTGGCTTTAGGCAAGGTCATTTAAATTATCTGAAGATCAGTTTCCTCATCTATACATTAGGGAAACAATGTTAGCTAACTCCTAATTGTTGAGAGGATTAAATTAGGTACTGAATTAAAGCTTTTAGCCCAATACTTGACATCTATTCATTTATATGTCAGAGCAGCTACTATGTGAAAACACTATTATGTGTGGCTACACAGAGGTGAACTCAATGAACGTTAGCTATGATTATTTTCCTACAATTAGTGGTAAATTATGCCAGATTAAACAAAAATTAGAACTTGGTATGAGAAACCAGTTAATGGCTCCACAGAGAGAGCTGTCAAAATGTTAATAAAATTCAAAGTAGGCAAAGGCAATACCTTACGCTTTTGTACCTCACAGTGTGTGTAACTGTGGGTACAACACACAGTTCAGGGCCAGAAAGTAAATATTTACTTAATGATTAATCTGAAAACAGGGCATTAAGGAAAATGGTAGTAATTTTCACTCATTTATAGGAATTTTCCCTTCTGAATATATTAGAACTCCTATTTTTAATAAACATAAGAGCTATTTAAATTCATCACTGATATGGAGCTTTTGTTATTAATACTATTCTAAAATAAATGGCCCATCAGCTGAATTTTTTTAATAAACAAAAAGATTATTTTCTATTAAGATTTTACTCTACCTGAAGATTTGAAGGTAACTTTTAGAGCTATATGGGCTTCCCTTGAGGCTCAGACAGTAAAGAATTCGCCTGCAATGTGGGAGACCTGGGTTTGATCGCTGGGTTGGGAAGATCCCCTGGAGAAGGGCATGGCAACCCACTCTAGTATTCTTGCCTGGAGAATCCCCATGGACAGAGGAACCTGGTGGGCTACAGTCCATGAGGTCACAAAGAGTCAGACATGACTCAGTCTGACATGACTCTAAGCAGCCTTTAGAGCTATGTAAAACCGAAATATCCAAAGAATAAACACTATCCATTTTAGACCCAGGTGCTGTGCTTAGTCGTTCAGTCATGTCAGACTCTTTGCGACCCCATGGACTGTAGCCCGCCAGGCTCCTCCGTCCATGGCGATTCTCTCGGCAAGAATACTGGAGTAGGTTGCCATGCCCTCCAGGGGATCTTCCCAACCCAGGGGTGGAACCCAGGTCTCCTGCATTGCAGGTGGATTCTTTACCATCTGAGCCACCAGGGAAGCCCAAGAATACTGGAGTGGGTAGCCTATCCCTTCTCCAAGGGATCTTTCCAACCCAGGAATTGAACCGGGGTCTCCTGCATTGCAGGCAGATTCTTTACCAGCTGAGCTACCAGGGAAGCTCTAGACCCAGGCACCATACTACATATTTTGTGAAAGTATCTAATAAAATGGTTTCAAGAACTGCTCTCTCTTACTGGACAAAATTTGCCAGGGCATTAAAGCATGTGAAAAACAAACAACACCAGAAAAACCCTCATAGCTCTATCAGATTTCTTTTTTTAAAGAATTTTTTATTGGGGGATAATTACAATATTGTGCTGGTTTCCGCCATATGTCAACATGAATCAGCCACAGGTACACATGTGTCCCCTCCCTCTTGAAACGCCCTCCTGGCTCCCACCCCGTCCCACCCCTCTAGGTTGTCACAGAGCACCGGGCCGAGCTCCCCGTGTCACACAGCAAATTCCCGCTGCCTGGTTTACATATGGTGATATATAGGTTTCCATGCTACTCTCTCAACTCGCCCCCGTCTCCTCTTAGCCTGCTGCATCCACAAGTCTGTTCTCTATGTCTGCGTCTCCACTACTGCCCTGAAAATAGGTTCATCAGTACCATCTTTCTAGATTCCACATACATGTGTTGGTACACAACATCTGTCTTTCTCTTTCAGACTTACCTCACCCTGTACAATAGGCTCTAGGTGGATGAACAACAGGCTCTAGGTTCATCCACCTCATTAGGACTGACTGAAATGTGTTTTTTAAGGCTGAGTAATATTGCATTGTATATATGTACCACAATTTCTGTATCCATTCATCTGTCGATGGACATCTAAGTTGCTTCCATGTCCTAGCTATTGTAAAAAGCTCCGCAGTGAAGACTGGGGTCCATGTGTCTCTTTCAGTTACGGTTTTCTCAGGGTACATGCCCAGTAATGGGATTGTTGAGTCATATGGTAGTAGTTCTATTACTGGTTTTTTAAGGAACCTCCATACTGTTCTCCATAGTGGCTGTAATAGTTTATATTCCCACCAACATGCAAGAGGGTCCCCTTTTCTCTACATCCTCTCCAGCATTTACTGTCTGTAGATTTTTTTAATGATTGCCACTCTGACTGGTGTGAGGTGATACCTCATTGTAGTTTTGATCTGCATTTCTTTAATAATAATAATAATCTATCAGATTTCAACATGGGCATACATTAAATCTTTCCTCTATTTTCAATTTTTGGACCATTTTGGGTTTTGGTGCTATTTATAAAGAATATATGTATTATTTATAAGGAACACATACCTAGATTTTGTTGTCATCTTTGTGTTAACCTCATGACAATTTCTGCCTTTAATAGGTGACTTTACCTCATTCATATTTTTTGTAACAGATGACTTTGATTGATTTTTCCTACCTTATTTTTTATTTCCTACATAATATTTTCTTGTTATTTTTCCTTTATTACCTTTACTAGATCAGTCAAATTTTCCTTGTTCCTTTATTTCCCCACTTCATGCTGGTGGTTTGGAAGTTCCACCTACTATTCTTACTGGCACCTAACATTAAATTTTGAAAAAATCATTTAACACACACACACACATATTTATCAATGTGAACTAATTTCAACCTCCTCCTGAGAAACCTGTAGGCAGGTCAAGAAGCAAAAGTTAGAACAGGATATGGAACAACGGACTGGTTCCAAATTGGGAAGGTTGTATATTGTCACCCTGCTTATTTAACTTATATGCAGAGTACATCATGTGAAATGCCAGGCTGGATGAAGCACAAGCTGAAACCAAGATTGCCTGGAGAAACATCAATAACCTGAGATATGCAGATGACACTACCCGTGTGGCAGAAAGCAAAGAAACTAAAGAGCTTCTTGATGACAGTGAAAGAGGGGAGTGAAAAAGCTGGCTTAAAACTCAGCATTCTAAAAACTAACATCATGGCACCTGGTCCCATCACTTCATGGCAAATAGATGGGGAAACAATGGAAACAGTGAGAGACTTTATTTTTGGGGGCTCCAAAATCACTGCAGATGGTGACTGCAGCCATGAAATTAAAAGATGCTTGCTCCTTGGAAGAAAAGTTATGACCAACCTAGACAGCATATTAAAAAGCAGAGACATCAGTTCTAATGAGATGGATGAAACTGGAGCCCATTATACAGAGTGAAGTAAGCCAGAAAGATAAAGAATATTACAGCATACTAACACATATATATGGAATTTAGAAAGATGGTAACGATAACCCTATATGCAAAACAGAAAAAGAGACACAGAAGTACAGAACAGACTTTTGAACTCTGTGGGAGAAGGTGACGGTGGGATGTTTCGAAAGAACAGCATGTATACTATCTATGGTGAAACAGATCACCAGCCCAGGTGGGATGCATGAGACAAGTGCTCGGGCCTGGTGCACTGGAAGACCCAGAGGAATCGGGTGGAGAGGGAGGTGGGAGGGGGGATCGGGATGGGGAATACGTGTAAATCTATGGCTGATTCATATCAATGTATGACAAAACCCACTGGAAAAAAAATAAAATAAAGGAGAAATTGGAAAAAAAAAAAAATAAAAAGCAGAGACATTACACTGCTGACAAAGGCCCATTTGGTCAAAGCTATGGTTTTTCCAGTAGTCATGCGAGAGTTGGACTATAAAGAAAGCTGAGCGCCAAAGAATTGATGCTTTTGAACTGTGGTGTCAGAGAAGACTCTTGAAAGTCCCTGGACTGCAAGAAGATCAAACCAGTCAGTCCTAAAGGAATCAGTCCTGAATACTCATTGGAAGGACTGATGCTGAAACTGAAACTCCAATACTTTGGCCACCTGATGTGAAGAACTGACTCACTGGAAAAGACCCTGATGCTGGGAAAGACTGAAGGCAGGAGAAGGGGACTAAAGGGGATGAGATGGTTGGGTGGCATCACTGAATCGATGGACACGAGTTTGAGCAAGCTCCGGGAGTTGGTGATGGATACGGAAGCCTGGCGTGCTGCAGTCCATGGGGTCGCAAAGAGTTGGACACGACTGAGCAACTGAAATGAACTCAACTAATCAGCAGAATCTCTCACTGAATAAGAAAATCATTTTAGCCAATTTCCTTCCTCTCATTTTCCTTTATTTCCCATCTGCATCTCATTTTGTTAAAATGACCCAGACTGTTAAACAATTACTATTTTTAACATTATAATTCTACCATTTCAGGGATCCCAACTTCAGCTGTCATGATATGGAAATTACTTTTATGCTCACTGATGTTTCTTATGCCTGAGGCTTCACTTCTTGGCTTTATCTTTTGTGATGTTTTCATATATCCTCCCCCCTCCCCCCCAAAAAAGGGCACAAGTTTGCATACTCCCAACAGTTAATTTTGTTCTTATAGTTAAGTGGGAATTTGGCTGGGAATAGATGAGTATTTTAGGTTCAAAATACTCATAGACAATGCTCAAAATGGTCTTTTAGTATTTAGTTTCACCAGGTCATTCTGATTCTTAGTCCTTTGCACAGTTTCTCCCTGGAAGCATGCAAAATTTTCTTTTGAGTAATGAAATTAAGAAATTTCAGCAGATATAAACACAATGGACTACTACTCAACCATAAAAAGAATGAAATCTTGCCACTTATGACAATATGGATGGATTTAAGAGTGTATTTATGCTAAGTAAAATAAGTCAGAAAAAGACAAATACCCTCTAATTTCATGTACATGTGAAAACTAAAAAACAAAGCAAATGAACAAGTGTAACAAAACAGAAGCAGATTCACAGATATAGAAATCAACAGGGATGCCAGAGGGGAGAGCAGATAAGTGAAACAGATGAGGGAGATAAAGACGTACAAACTTTGTTAGAAAATAAATGTCAGGGATATAATGTACAGCATAGGGAATACAGCCAGTAATACTACAATAACCCTGAATGATGACAGATGGTGACCACACTTACCATAGTGATCATTTTGTTAATGTGTTGGGTTGGCCAAAAAATTCATTCTGTAAGCCGATGCTGAACAAATTTTTTGGCCAACCCAATCTGAAACCAACATTTTAAGTCTATTATACTTCAACTGAAAGAAAAGAAAAAAGAAAGAGGGAAGGAGGAATTTCATCAGGATGTATCTAGGTGAAAAAGCACTTCTTACTCCTGTGCCACTATTAATTGGCCCTTTCAGTCTTAAGATTCTTCTTCCTGTAGGAAGATACATATTATCTATTCTTGATTAATTTTTCATCTCTTTGGGTTTTTTCCTCTGTGTTCTGAGATTTTCTTTACCATCTTTTGTATCACTAATTCAGGATTCTGAGACTGTCCATTTTGCTTTTCAATCTTTCCTTGGTATTCCAGTTTCGATAATCACATTCTTAATTTACAGATACTTTCTTATCATCTTCATTTTCAGAGAAGCTGATCTTGAGTCATGAATTCAATATCCTGTTAAATAGCTCTTAAGATAGTAATTAGTATTTTGAAAGTTTTCTTCTATTTCTTAAGTCTATCTGAGTGTTTGTTTCATGGTATCTGCTAAGGATTCTGTATTGTTTGGCCATATTATAAAGGAAGGATTCAGAAAGATCAAGTGAGTTTAGTTAGCTGACACAGGTTTTCTAAGCCCTTGGATTAGGTAAACCTTTTCCCAAGAGGGGTGGGCTGATCATGGGGATCTCTGGGTGAAGAGCCCACAGATGTTTATTGAGCATTTACTATGTGCTGAGATGATGTGCACAGGAAGGCTGGGGACACCTTTTTCTACTGGCAATGTAGGAGAAAGTTTTACTTCAGGAACAAGACACTTCAGCTTATTTACTGTTGAGCAGAGTTGCTCTTTCACTTTCTCCCCCTTCAAATCTGTTTTGAAAGTTCAAAGGTACTTTATGTTCTCATTCTGTAGTCCAAGTCCTAACACATGGAGTCTTCCGAGGCAGATCCCTATTTTATTTTAGAAATCTGGCCTTAATGACTTTAGTCTGGGAGCAAAAGTCACAGCCAAGCTCTAGAGTACTAATTCTCAATCCCTGCCTGCAAACTAGAATCACGTGAGAGTTTTTTAAAAAAAAAAATCCTTATGCCTGGAGTTCCATCCTTTGAGATCTAATATTCTTATTTAACTGGCCTGGACTGAGACCTGGGCATCAGGATTTTAAAAGCTCCCCAGGTAACTCTAAATTCAGCCAAAGTTGAGAACTTGCTACACAAGAGGCCTGTTGGCCCAGCTGTTCCATATTGTTTTATAACAACCCTGATGATTGCCCCATAGCCTGCTTTGGCTCTCTTGCACCAGCTAACCAAGCCTGGAGTTCTGCCCAAGCTTGTGGAAAAGAACAGTATGTACCTCTGCAAAGTCTTTACACCTGTTGTGGGTTGGGTTTCCTGAGTCTAGTTTCCATCAGTCCAATTTTATCTACTTTACATATTCCAGAAATTCTCCATAATTTTTGACATACTTCTTGAAGACTTCCTGTTTTCCACCACTAACATGGATTTCTTCCTCTTTTTTGAAATCATTCTCCACCCGTCCCCTTCCCTTCCCCAACTCTCATTTCAGTGGGATTCGTGGAGGGAAAGAAGGTGAGAGGGAAGGGTACTCCCAACAACTCAACTCCCTGTAGATCACTCTGTTGAAATTTTCACATTTGAAAATACTGCCGACTGTCTGCACTCTCTGCATTCAGATGTAGTTGAAAGTACTGTGAGGTAAGAAAGTTTCACAAAGAGAGCATTTTGATGCATGTACTCCAAGCGCAAAGTTAACAAATCAGAAGAAGTGAGAGATGGGAGGTGGGGGAAGAGGAACTGGTAGCTCTTCAGAGCTTTATATCAGTCAATTGGTTTTTCCAAGAAAGCAAAGCTTAAAAGTAACAATGTAGCCATTACTGGCAATGAAACTAAAGTATGATGACTAAAATATCAGTCATCATGATAATATCAATTAGAGGACCTTAGAACACAGTGACTTTTCTTTAATGGAAAAAGGACAACATTGCATAAAAATTACAAGATGGTCATCTTAATGGACATAAAAACACACACTGGAAGAGGATCTATTGATTTGCAACCATTAGGATCCTGACAGACAGAGTAAAATATCACAATTTCTTTGAGAAAGATTAAATTCTGTCAAATTAATGTACAATTCTCTCTTCCACAAAGAAACCATTAAAAAGAAGCAAAAGATCACAATTCAATAAAAGCCTTTTGATTCCATCCATAACTTTGTTCTTCAAAAAGACAACCAACAAAAATCCTGGGGAAATATGATTTAGGTAAGATTACTAAGAAGGTGTATAATTATTTTGAAGACTGTTACTAAAGACAAACTGATTACGGGTTCCAGATCAACCCTGGTAGAGGAAAAGGATTTGCTGATGGATTGGCTGGAAGAGTATAAGGGAAAGAGAAGTCAAGGGTTTATTTCCTTAAATCTATTTAAAGGAAGCAAAACATATGATATAAACATAATGTAGAAGATAAAGAAATTGTCTGCCACATTCTAGGCACCTTCACTTAACTGTCACAACAATCTGTGGGGGTAAAAAATTATTATTCTCATTTTACAGATGAGAAAGATGGATGCTCAAGGTGATTAAGTAACTTGTCTAAGGTCATAAAAATATCAACTAGTGATTCTGAGATTCAAAATTTGTGCCTATCACTTCTGAAGCCTGTGGGCCCCCTCCCGTGACTGTTCATTGTACCTTTACACAGAAATGACAGAAACTCGGTCATTCTTGTGTATCTATAATGACATATTATAATGGGTGATCATTGTAGTTTTTCTTTCACAACTGGCCTTAGTTCTAGGACTTCTACTTGGTTTTGAATAGTCTATAGTGATGCTACAAAAAAAGGCACATCAGTCAAGATAAGACTGAGAAGACTTTAAAAGGAACAAGGTGATCTTGGTTTCTGACAGGGACTACTTCTGAGTCAACCTTCTGTCTTCCTCCCACACAGAGTTTCAAAGAGCTTCATATAGGTTTCACAGAGGAAAAGCAGAACACCTTAACCTTGATAACTGACAATACAACAAATTTTTATAAAATTGATTTGTTCCAGAAAACCCAAAAGGGCTTCTGGGAGAAAAAAGAATAAACCATTTACTCTAAATTTCCTGGGAAAATACAAACTAAAGAGAGACAAAAAAATTAGTCATTGCCTTTTCTTAATATATTGAGAGACAGAAAAGAATAAAATTATATAAAGGATTATTCCAATATATCAAAAATTCTATTCATAGAATATATTAGATAGAATATTACAGAATAGATAGAATTCTATATGGAATATTATATATCAATATAGAATGTTGATAGAATATTAGATATCAACACATCTATATATCAATATTATATATTAATATCTATCTATATATTGATATCTAATATATAGATATATTGATATCTAATATTCTATCAATATATTATACAATATATATCATATCAATATAGAATATTGGTAGAATATTAGGTAGAATATAATGAGAATATTATCCTTCATGCAAAAAGGGATTATAAGAAAAAATTAATATATCTGCTCATTTCTGCAAAAAAATACAAGAATAAACCAAGAATTAATGAGACTAGCTACCTATAAGAGGCAGAAATTTAGGAACAGAGTGGAAATAATGAGGTAATGGGGACAGGTTAGTAGGATGAGGGGGATAACACTTCTGAGTGTGTCTTTTTATATCATCTAGAATCATGGTAATGTTTCATATACCTCAAAAACAAATAATTAAAACCAACCAGAGTGTGAGGGGAACTCCCAATGGAAGGCAAACATAACAGATGAACTTAACTGTATTACAAGTGAGTAACATAACCACAATGAAGGGAATGAGAATGAAAGAACTAACCTAAGTTGGAGAATAGTATTTTCAGTGTATGCTACAGGCTCAGGACAAAAGGAACTACTTTCAAGATACTTCCTGCTTAGGAAACTTGTTTTTCACAGGTGTGTGTGTGTGTGTGTGTGTGTGTGTGTGCGCACGCACGCATTCAGTCACGTCCAATTCTTTGCAACCCAATGGACAGTAGCCCTCCAGGCTCTTTTCTGTCTATTGAATTTCCCAGGCAAGAATATTGGAGGGGTATGGGTTAGCAATTCTGAAACTGCTCTCTGTGTATACTATGATTAAGCAAATAAATAAATATACTGTGGATAATGAGAGACAGGTTTCTCACTGTAGGAGAAAGCAGGTTCAAAGAAGCAGAGAGAAGGCTAAAACAAATCTGTGCTGGGGTGAAACTGAAAGTGTCAGTACGTACCCATGGTTTTTAACACATTATTGACCAGGGGATTTCGGCAGAAACTAACACCTGTGGCCAACAATTTTATATAAATAAATCTTGAAAAGTCTCTGGTCGATAAAGTTCAAGTAACAGAAAATGTATTAATTCGTTTCTAGTCAATAATGAGTTAATACATATACACATACTAATACAGAAGTACACACAGACATGTACAGATGCACATTGAAGTACATGTATTTCCTGGACCTGTTAAGAGCTTCTAGAAGCAATAACATTCCATAGCATGAGTATACCTAGCACCCAGATCTTCATTTCTAAATATCATTCTCCAGGAAAAGGAATCAGAGCTCCTTGGAGAAATGGCTGATTCTACACCTGGGGCAGGAAAATTAACCAAATAAACCCTGAGCATCCAGTGGTGTCAAAAGTAAGCGTGTGCTCAAGAAACAGTGTTGAAAGGACAAAGGAACCAAGCTGAAGGAATTTTGAATCGCCAAATCTAGGACAATCTGAGCAACAAGAATACTAACGAACAATAACCTACAGAATAAAACAATATCCATGGGTCAATACTGATGTAAATAAACAACTGAATAAACAAATAGGGGAGAAGAGGCAGCTCTTCCTTACGGCAGAATTCTAATTAAATGTAGAAGAAACAGTGGAAATAGAAAAGTCACCATTAGGCAAATACCACAGTAATAACTGTTGCATACAAAAATCATTCATTCAAAGGTGCTAAAATTAGTGTGTGAAGGTGTGATGTAAAAGGGGTTATTCCCATAGTTTCCTAATATTTCCCTCCTGATGAGCTACTCTGTAATTATGGACAGAAAAACAGTAACTTTATCATGGAAAAACATGGCAGACAGACCGCACCTTAACCAAGTGATCCAAGTTACCACCACCAGCAGTGAGACATCAACGTCATGCACCTCCTGATAACTGAGATGGGCACACAACATCACTTATGTGGTATTTTTCCAAGTATGTGTAGCCTCAATCTGATCAGGGGAAAACATCAGACAAATCCAAATGGAGGGGTATTCTACAATCATCGGCCAGCTATCTTCAAAAGTGCTAAAGTCATGAAAGACACAGAAAGATGATAAACCGTCACAGATTGAAAGAGACAAGACAGCTAAATTACAATGTTGGATACTGAAATTGATGGTGCACTGGAAAAAGGACATCAACATGGCAACTGGTGACATTAAAGTTAACATTTGCAGAATGGTTAATAGCGCTGAATCCGTGTTAATTTCCTGATTTTGACAATGTATTGTGATTAGGTAAGATGGCAACACTAGGGGAAGCTGTGTGAAGCATATGAGGAAATTCTCTGTACTGGTTTTGCAACTTTTCTGCAAGTTAAAAATTATTTCAGTGAAACATTAAAAAAAAAGACTTCCACTGAAAATATTACCAAAAGCAAGATTTGATTTAATTTAGCATGTTCCAAAGTTAACTCTTCAGTGGTAGCTTTGTAGTATTGCCTATAACTGGGAAAAGTTTTTCCTTTTAATTTAGTTGACAAAAACCTCCAGTTTTACAATATAAATTGTTGAGTTAGGGAAGTCACTATAGCATAGGTGAAAAATCCTTTATTTGTATGTTTGAAATTTTTCATAATAAAAATTTAAAATACATGTTATAGACAAGATTTCTAAGTGCTTATTAATACACTGCAGAGAATTTCCTATTATTTCTATAACTTTCATAAACATTTAGAATTTGGTCATAGAATGTTTAGGGCTAGTAGGACCTTAGAAATCAAGACAGCTTTCCTTGTGTCACTGTACACGAAAGAAGCTAAAGCCAGAGAGGCAGCATCCAGTTAGAGTTGGCCATAGTCTGAACCCTCTCTCAGCAAATGGTCTAGGTGTTTCTCCAGCGTTATACATGTGAGCTCTTCTTCATCTATCCTAAACTTATCAAGAATGATAACTATCTAAACACTTTAACTATAATAGAACAGCAATACTATTTATAACTGTTTCCAATTTAAACAAAAGTGAAATTTGAACTAATTTACCAGAACTGTGGAAATGAAAAATGGGTTCAAAGTAGAATGTAAAATAATGTTGTGGTTCAATATGCAACATTAAAGATGCGAGAATCAACTATTCTAGTTTACATTTTAAAAATGAACTCTCATTCCTGTTGCCATTCTTGTTTAGTGACTTGATTTTTTTAATGTGTGTATTTCTTTTTTGGGTCACATAATCCATTTAGTTTAGTCTTTCAATAGTTTATAATTTCCCTGTAAGGGACTTCGTACATATTTTTTGTTAGATATATTCCTAGATATTCTAGTTTATTATGCTATTTCAAATGAAATCTTTATTTTTCAAACTTTAAACTTTTTATTTGGTATTGGAGTATAGCCAATTAACAATGTTGTGGTAGTTTCAGGTGAAGAGCAAAGGGACTCCGTCCGTACATATACATGTAACCATTCTGCCCCAAACCCCACTCTCATCTTGGCTGGCACATAACACCGAATAGAGTTCTATGTGCTATAAAATAGGTCCTTGTTGTTTATCCGTTTTGAACATAGTAGTGTATACATGACCTTCCCAAAGTCCCTAACTATCCCTTCCTCCCAGAACCGTAAGTTAGTTTGCTGTTTCTGTTTTGTAAGTAAGTTTAGTTGTATCATTTCTTTTTCAATTCCACATATAAGGGGTGTCATACTTCACTCAGTGTGACACTCCCTTGCTTTGTCCATGTTGCTGCAAATAGCATAATTTCATTCTTTTTACTGGCTGAGTAATATTCCAGACTGTATATGTACCACATCTTCTGTATCCATTCCTCTGTCGATGCACATTCAGGTTGTTCCCGTGTCTTGGCTACTGTAAACAGTGCTGCAATCAATACTGGGGTGCATGTATCCTTTCAGATCATGTTTTCCTCTGGATATACGCCCAGGAGTGGGACTGCAGGGTCATATGGTAGCTCTATTTTCAGTTTTTTAAGGACCTCCATACTGTTCTCCATAGTGGTTATACCAGTTTACATTCCCAGCAACAGTGTAGGAAGGTTCCCTTCTCTCCACACCCTCTCCAGCATTTGTTGTTTGTCAATTTTTGACAATAGCCATTCTAACCAGTGTAAGGTGATATCTCATTGAAGTTTTGATTTGCACTTCTCTAATAACTAGTAATGTTGAACATCTTTTCATGTGCCTGTTGGCCATCTGTATGTCCTCATTGGAGAAATGTCTAGTTAGGTTTTCTGCCCATTTTTCGAGAGGGCTGTTTGTTTTAATGCTGCTAAGCATCAAAGTGTTTATGAATTTTGGAGACTAATCCCTTACTGATTAAAAAAAAACTTTTTTTTGGCTGCACCACACGGCTTGCAGGATCTCTAGTTCCCTGACCAGGGACTGAACCCCAGGCCATCGCAGTCAAAGTGCTGAGTCCTAACCACTGGACCGCCAGAGAATTCCCTTGATTTTTTCATTTTAATGGATGCGTTTCTTTATGCTTTCTCACAGCTGTCTTTTTTGAAGTACTTTGGCTCAGTAGATGGAATCTTGCAGACATCTATCTGTGCAGAAAGCATTTGCTGAACACCAAACGTGTGCAAGGCTCTGTAAGTGACACTGGAAACAAAAAGATGAAGAAAGGTTCTCGTCCTCCAACATGCACTGTGCAGAGGAAAGGAGCAGATGCCGACTGGAGGCTACAGTGACAAACGGTAGCACATGATATGTGTACACCTCCCTCTGGGAGGGAGGAAGCGCACTCAGTTACCCTAGTCCTCATCCTATCCTTACACCCAATTTAGCAAATGAAAAAAAAAAAAAACAACAAAATGGAATAGCTTCAGGTCACTCTATATGACAAAGCAGAACTTGAACCCAGGTCTCCTGACACTGAACAGAATAAATTATTCCCCAGTTTTGATCTGTCTAAAATGATGAACCATTTTTTATCCTGACAACAGCCTGTGAGATGAGTTTGAGAGCCCTAAACGGCATTACCATCTACCACTCTATTTAGTAAATGTAACCTTGGGTAATTTATGTAACTTCTCCGAACTCACTTTTCTCGCCTAGGGATAATTAATCATACCTCAAAAGGTTACTGTGAGAAATAAATGAGTAAATATATAAGGTAACTAATATGGCTATTGGCACACCAACGAGTCCACAGACTAAGAATTCCTTATTGGATGGGCTTACCTTTTACTCACTTTTTTAAACCACAGACTAAGAATTCCTTATTGGATGGGCTTACCTTTTACTCACTTTTTTAAAGAGTTTGAAGAAGCTGGTACAGTTCTTGGCACATATAGGTTGACTGAATATTTACTAAATGAAGTCATTATTAAATAAATGTTGAATTTAAAACTATTCTAGAGATAAATATTCAATACATTTATTCTTTTAAAGAGTTTAGAAAGGAAAGCTCCATTTTGTCCACATAACTGGAACCTCTCACAGCAGTACTTACTCTCTACTGTCGCTCCCTCATTTGGGTTTGAATACCCTTCTCCTTTTCGTTTGATTCTTCGAATAATACCTCCATCTTCAAATAAATCCTCTCCTTTGAAATCAAGGAGCTCAATCTAGAAAGGAAAAGAGGATCTGGCTGAGAATGGCCCAAACAAAGTCAATTTAACATACTTAAACACTAGGGCAACTATTCTCCTTTCATTTTACAAAACAAAACTCTTGTTTTATATTTATCTGTGCTTCTCAGTTATTGGAAAAGTAGGGAAAAAAGAACACTGCTCTTTTCAATACCTGGAAAGAACCTTCATGTAACGATAATGTCTAGGACCACATCCTGTGGGGCTACACTGCAAAGACAGACAGGAAATACTAGGAAAACTGCCTTGTGGGCAAAACGCCAGAGTGACACAGTTCTGGCCCAAAACTACTTTGTTTAACTCTAGAGGCCACCACTTTTTCACCCCAGATTCATGGAATTCCCTTCTTAAAATGTAAGGCTAAACCCTATGAATCAGGCCTACAACCAACTAAAGGTGTATTTTACCTGGGTACAATGTTTCAGGCATTTTCCCTCTTAATTTTTTAATTAAATGTGGCCAAACATGTGTGACTCAACACAGGATGAATAACATTTTATCACCACCTACTGCTTCTAATGAGGAAGTGAGATCTGGGACAGTTATAAACCTCTGTCATAAAAATAGCTTTACAACTTGCTTTAGGTGTATTTCAACACTTATGTCCCACATTTCTCATCCTGTCCTCTGGTCAGGTCTGAGTACGTCACAACTCACACCGCTGACCAGAACCTTTATTTCTAAGCCTGGTTTCTTTTGTTTATTTGGATATGACCATTTTGTGCCAGTGACACGTTTCTAAGAAAGCACTGGCACACACCCCTTGGGTTTGTGGGAAACAATTCAAGAAGCCAAGCTCCAAAATAAATAAGTTGGATCCGACTCTCAATAGCAAGCTTAGCTCCTCCTTGCACTGCCTGCTGCTTTGGAGCCAGCGCTGTATAGAGCAGATGCTAACACAGCGACATCACACACATACTTGCCTCAAAAAAGAGAGTTGCATTCGAGGGAATTTTGGGGAGACTGCCAGCTGAGCCATATGCATATTCGGGTTTGCAGAGTAAATGACAGATCTCCCCTTTCTTCATGGTAGCCACTCCAATGTCCCATGCCTTGATAACTTGGCCTAGGAGAAAGGAAAAAGTGGTTGAAAGCTATATATATTTTAAGACTTCCACAAAACAAAAATTCAAACACATTTCCCATTCCTTAAACTATATACTACTCAGATAGGAAGCAGGAGCTACAAAAAAAACTCAGTAAAAGTTACACACTAAGAAACAAATTGTGATTTTTTTTTTCTTCTGAAAGCTAACAGAGAAGATTCTCTACTGAGAAGCATGAAAGTGGTATCAGATTCTAAACTGCTCAAAGACTAAGTCTTTGAAAAGTGGCAGTAACATAATATCTAAAATGTGGCTGGGCTGCAGTTGTTGCTTAATTTATAATTTCAACCATAAGAATAAGTACGTGTTTTCTAGGCAGAGATGGAACAAAAATAGTATAGAAAATGGAATTTGTCCTAAGAAAGCTTATAATTTAGTTGGGTAGACAAAAACAACAAACAAGAAGCAATCGGAAAAGTATAAATTGCATAAAACGGCCCATGAAACAGATTTCTCCTCAAAGTTTAGAGTAAAAAAAAAAAAGTGGTTTTTATTTTTCTAAAAAACCAGAATGATGTGTGTCCTCTTCTGCCAAATCACAAGAACTACAGAACTCAGATTTTTTTTTTTTTTCCTTACTTCCAGGAAACTAAAAGTTTACTGCTTAACTGTAAAACTGTATTATTATTTTTTTATATGGACCATTTCTAAAGTCTTTATTGAATTGGTTACACTATTGCTTCTGTTTTATTGTTCTGACTTTTTTGGCCACAGGCATGCAGGATCTTAGCTCCTGACCAGGGATCAAACCCACACCCCTCACACTGGAAAGTGAAGTCTTAACCACTGGACCACCAGGGAAGAAACTTAACCTACATAATTGTATCTTACAATAAGCAGTCCCAAATCCTCTGGAAAACAACAGAAAATGTACAAAACTTCAAGGGATGATATACAAATTTGAGGTGCTCTGTCAAAGACTTAAGTATTCAAAGTGAGACCAGGTGAGCAATGAACACCAGAAAAAGCAAATTCTGAAGACAGCTGTTATCTTGAACTGAGAGTTGAAGGCAGGATTACAGTAAGGATGATTAGGACACGGGGAACTCTACACTAGGGTAGGGAAGTAGAGATGGACAAAGCACTTGTGGCTCGTGACTTCAGCTTAGCCTTAAGCATCACAACTTTTCAAAATGTCAGATATACTTATTTTGAAGTATATGGAAGGTATACATGCCTATTTTTACAAACACCTAAGAGAGAAAAATATAAGTGAAAAGTCATTCATCCCCTCCTTATAAGAAGCCACTGTTACATTTCCTTTTTGTATCTTTCCAGTGTGCACTGTTGCTTTTTAAAAAGTTTAAAACAAAAGGACAGCATACTATACATTCAGGTCAGAACTGCTTTTTCATTATACAGATTCTTATATACATATATTTTCATTATATATAAATATATGACATTATAAAATGCTATAAATATGTTTATAATTTATATATGCATGTATATATGCATATACACACACACTTATATCTTTATTCATCAGCTGATAGGAGGATATGAATTTTAGGGGTTAGAAGTACAGCCTGCTTTAACTCCAGACTGCGTAGATCAGAATACCAGGTCTGCCCCACATTAGTTGTGTGACCCTGTACAAGTTTCCTTGTCTGCAAAATGTAGATAATAATAGTACTTGCCATATAGTTGTTGTAAGAATTCAAGTGCCTGGCATACGATATACACTTAATAAAGAACAGTTGTCATCATCATCATCATAAATACATACTGACCTACTTCATTCTCAGTGACTTCAGAATATTCCAGTCACTCTACTCTAGAGAAACATTATTATCAACAGTACTCTAATAAGGATTTTTGTCCCTTATGTTTGCCTATTTTGTGCAAGTATATTTGGAGAGCAAATTCCTAGAAGTGCAAAGGTGATGTGCACTTTCAATTTGATAGATATTGCCCAACTGCCCTTCCAAAAGGGCTACATCAGTATATATACCCACACATGATTCCAAAGTGAAAACAGTCTACAATCTTCAGAAGAAATGTAAAGTCTGCTTCTTCACAGTCACTGATGCTCCTCAAAGACTGTGACTGGTTTTAGTGTGGTCCATATAGACCTTTTTTTACTCTCAACTCTGCTATTTTAAGACCAATAATACCTTACACCCTCTTTTATTGGAAAGAGAGGAAATCATTATATTGTGGGGGTACTACTATATATATGTTCAAGACATTTAGCCAATAATGAGGAGCAAAGGTCTGTCTAGGTTCTAAAAATTTGAAAGTGGCTGTTCCCTTCTTCCATCTAAGCAGCATGCAACGTAGTCTGGCTAGTGCAGCAGAAAAGACCCATGCCCTGTTTTGTTTAAGTATATGGTGAACACCAACACAGAATACAAATAGTGGCTTTTGCCTTGGGCTGGGGATTGGAGCAATCAGCAAAAGCTTAATTCACAGATGATGTCTATGTTAGGCCTGAGAAGCTGGAAACAGCAGTCTGGCTATTAAATCCACAGGAGCCCCAAGCTATATAAATCATGTCTGTGCCTTTGGCTTTTCTTCTCATTCAGGAACATTTAAGTTTCTCTTACACAGAGCTTCAGATACTGAATGAAACATGCTGAGCAAACAGCCAGCCTGATATGAACATGGATATGTTTCTAAAACTGTCCATCTTGGGCCTCTTCATAAAAAACACTTCCCCAATTAAAAAACAACAACAACAACAACAAAAACTCATTATAGAACACTTGGAATATATATAAAAACATAGAGAATACAATAAGGAAAAAAAAAATCTCTGCAATTTCAGCATCTGGGGTAAATTGTCAATTTCCTGGTTCATTTTCTTCCAATTGTGTATGTCTTTGTTTACATATTAAATTTTTGTATATACAGTCTTAAAATTCTGGTCACAGTTTATTTCATTTTGTAGCCTACTCTTTACACTTACATTATATGGGCATTTTTTTCTGTTAAAAGACAGTATCTGAAAATATGGCTTTTAATAGCTATATGCTATTTCATCTTTTGGATATGCCATACTTTCATTACTCCCCTAATAAACATTTAGACTTTTTAATAAGAGCCTCTCACCTGACTCATTAGGACCAAGGTTGTAGGTTAGTCTAAAATGTTGCTTTGAGTGAAGAATCATAAAAAGAACACATACATGATGTCAAACTTTTTTTAAACTTAAAACCTATCAAGGTGTATTAATTCACTAATTCTGTGTTAGAAGGCCAAGGCCTTGTCTCTGAGTGTAATAAGAGTCCTATTTCATCTTCGCTATATAAATCACACTTACAGTATAGCACTTGCAATTTACAGTGTGGATATCTTTAAAGTGGAGTAAGAGCTAGAAGACACTTGTGATCAGTACGTAGAATCCTTCTGGTAAAAATTTGTTCTGAATGGCCTACTTATTTCACCTGGCATTTACCCACCCCTAATTCAATAGCCATTTTAAAAAGACTTTTAGCAATTCACTTTAATAAGTCTTTCCAAAGATGTTCAACTTAGTTTTCATAGAAATAATTCCCCTTTCTTATTATACTACTTTCAGTGTTTCATATACTATTCTAATGAAACTGCATAATTACAAAAAGGATACTGGATATAAGCAAGTTTAAAGTGATTCTTAGTAAGAATCTGAGAAAGAAAAAAGCGGGCCCTGATGTCTGGAAACTGCCCAACACAGCTCGGCCTTGGTGATTCTGAAATGGGCCCAGGGCACCCAGCTAGGCCATGCTATTCTCCTGTTGGACATAACAATCTCACAAAAATCAACATCGGACAGGGTTACTCTGAGACCATGAAAAAGTGAGACAAAGAACACTTCAAAATTTTGTCTGAGCATGGACAAAAAACAAGGTCCCTGTGCAACCTACAAAATACCAAACATCCCCCTCTCCTGGTGACAGGAGTGACTGCCACTTCTCTACAGGTACAGCTCAAGCCTCACTCCAGTCAGCCCTCCTAGCATAGATCTGCTAATATACCCAAAGAATCATCTGCATTCCCACAATATCAATCCAGAGCAAATCCCTTCTTCCTTAAACTCTTACCAAATCACCTAATACAAGCCCCAATCCTATAGGCCTTTTGAACACTCTTACTGGGACACCCCCGGCTTCCCATGGAGTGCAGGCTATATGAGTAATAAATGCAACCTGTTCACTACAGTTGTGATCCTAGTGGTCTGTGGCTGAAGGACACTGATGACTCTCAGCTGGCTGAGGCAGAGTGCAGGCCACACCAAAGAACAGGAAACAAGCGGCATCACTCAGCGTCTTTACAAGCAGAATGGAGAGCACCAGTTACCTTGGAGTTGGTTAAGCAAGCTCCTACCTATTTCCTTAGAACTGTTTCCTAAAAGCAGATTTACAGCGTCAAAGCAAAAACATTTTTAAGATTCTTCATTTTGGGGGATCTTTTGGTCTCTTTAGGGTCTTAATTATAGGTATAATACACCAAGAATATAAAAACACAATTTATTCTCCCACTTGTTCTGGACTTAGTTTTACTACCGCCAAGTACAATTGATCAATTTCAGCAGTCCTATTCTATTAGAAACAATATATGAAACGAGAATGTATACTTAAAACTCAGTATAAAAACAATGCACTGTACTTTTTTCTTCTTTCTGCAGAGCATTATATAATTTTTTCTGATTAAAAAAGAAACAAAACAAATTTTATAGGTTCAATGTAGGTTCATCAGTTGTAACAAGTGTACCACCCTGGAGGGGGGGTGTTGAAAAAAGGGAAAGACTAAATTGTGGTAACGTACATAAAAATGACCATTTCAAGCATTAAGTATACAGTTCAGTTAGGTATAGTCAAACTGTTGTGCGACCAATGTCCACAATATTTCATCTTGCAACACTAGAACTCCACTCACTAAAACTGATTTCCTCCTGCCCCAAGTCTCTGGCAAGATTTCATTCTACTTTCTGTTTTATGAATTGGATTACTCTAGATTTCTCTAGATATTAGTGGGATCATGCACTATTTGTCTATTTGTGACTATGTTATTTCAGTTAGTATAAGGTCCTCAAGTTTCATCAGTTTTGTCTCATTTGAAGAATACTCCATTGTACGAATATACCATTGTAAGTACATTAAGGCATTTTGTTTACCCACCCACAAACATTTGGGTGGCTTCCGCCCTTTGGCTATAATGAATAATGCTACAATCATGGGTGTACAAATATCTCTTTAGGATTCTGCTTTCAGTTCTTTTGGTATATACCAGGAAGCGGAATTGCTGGATCATAGGTTAACTTTTTCTTTGAGAAACTCCCATGCTGTTTTCCATAATGTCTACACTATTTTACATTCCTACCAACAATGCACAATTTCTCCAAAACCATGCCGACACTTGTAATACTGTAGGACCTGATGGATATGAGGTGATATCTCATTGTGGTTTTGATTTGTATTTCTCTAATGATTCAGTGATGCAGAGCAGCTTTTCATATGCTTGTAGTCCATTTGTATACCTTCTTTAGGGAAATGTCTATTTAAGTCCATTGTCCATTTTAAAAAAATTTTTGTATTGAAGGATAATTGCTTTACAGAATTTTGTTGTTTTCTGTCAAACCTCAACATGAATCAGCCATGCTAAGTCACTTCAGTCGTGTCCGACTCTGTGCGACCCCATAGACGGCAGCCCACCAGGCTCCGCCGTCCCTGGGATTCTCCAGGCAAGAACACTGGAGTGGGTTGCCATTTCCTTCTCCATGAATCAGCCATAGGTATACATATATCCCCTCCTTTTGAGCCTCCCTCCCATCTCCATTGTCCATTTTATAATCAGATTATTTGAGTGTTTTTTAGTTGCTGGATTATAGGAGTTCTTTTAAGATATTAACCCCTTGTCAGATACATGATTCACAAATATTTCTTTCCATTCTTTAAAGCTGCCTTTTCAAATAGGTTTTTAATTTTTTTCACTTTTATTTTTTATTTTTAGTTGTGCTTGGTCTTCATTGCTATGCGAGCTTTTCTCCAGCTGCAGTGAGAGGAGGTACTCTGTAGTTGCAATGGGCAGACTTCTCATTACAGTGGCTTCTCTTGTTGCGGAGCACCGACTCTAGGGTGCACGGGCTTCAGTAGTTACAGTATGTGGACTCAGTAGTTGTGGCTTCCAGGCTCTGGAACACAGCCTCAGTAGCTGCGGCACACAGACTTAGCTGCTCTATGGCTTGTGGGATCCTCCCATACCAGGGATCAAACTTCCATCTCCTGTGTTGGCAGGCCGATACCTTACCACTGAGCCACCAGGGAAGCCCTAGGCTGCCTTTCCCCTCCATTACTGTATCCTTTGACACACAGAAGTTTTTAATTCTGATGTAGTCAACTTATGTATTTTTTACTTTTGCTGCCTTGCTTCTAGTGTCTTATCCAAGAAATCACTGCCAAATCTAAAATCATAAAGCTTTCTTTCCAAGTTCTCTCCTAAAAAAACTGTTTTATGTCTCATATTTAGGACTTTGATTCATTTTAATTTTTATATGTAATGTAAAGTAAGGGCTAACTTCATATTTTTGCATGTAAATATCTAGTTTTCCAAGCATCAACTGTTTCCTTTCCTTAATAAATGGTCTTGGCATCCTTGATAAAATTAATGACTAATGTCATTAATGTATGTTTACATGTGAAATCATTGATAATATTGACATTGTCTTTCTTCTTTTCATACTAGATAAAGTTTTTCCTGTATACTTTTTCCTCATATTAATTTCATCTTATTTTTTAAATGTCTTATTAAAAAAAAGGACTCTGATAAATCATCCCCACTCCCTACCAAAAGGATACGATTATGAATTCAACAAACTAATTTATACGTTAAGATTCTTTTAAAGTGTTCATATGTCTTATGTTACATTGTTTTTGCCATTGCTCTAATTACTAAGAAAACTGATCACTGGATGATCTTTCCCCATCCTCATGACTTATCATTTCAAAAACAGGGAGAAAAAATAATGTTTTGGGACAGCCTTCATGGTCAACTCTGCCAGGCTAAACTGCTAGATACCTGAAGTCAGGAGTCATGTATTATTTTTTTTCCCCAAAGAACTTAACACCACAATATTATACTTAATAAAGGAACACCATCCATGCTGCAATATCTACATGGAATTAAAAATTTGTTAGCTTCCCCTAGTCTACTTTCACCCATGCCTAAATCAGCTTCTTAATATCCGCTCAGTGATGAAACTGGAAGCATTCTTCCTTCATTGGAAAGTACCAGGTAAAGCCAAAGAAAGTACTGAAAGTTTGTTGTCTTTCTGGCTCTCATTTTTGGGAAGGACAGAAAAATTGAATATTTTGGCCTAAAAGTCTCCCCTCCAAATCCTGAATGCTCCTAAACTGCATGCTTAAAAAAAAAAAAAAAAAGTAAACAGATGTTAAGACTATATTTACAGAGGAGCAAGAGTATCAATAGAAATTTAAAGGGAACATATGGCTAAACCACAAACAACCCACAGGAAGCTGGCTGCATGGCTACCCATTACTAGTAAGCGTATTTTACCAGCTGTAAAATGCTGTCAAGGCCTAAAATATGTTTAAGAGAAACAAACAGGGCAGGAACAGACGCAACCGTAGAGAGCAGACTTGTGGGCCTAGCGGGAGAAGGAGAAGGTGGGCCGGACTGAGAAAGCAGCACTGACACATACCCAGCACCAAGTATAAAGCAGCTGCCGAGCGGGGACCTGGGGCGCAGCGCGGGGAGCTCGTCGGGCGCCCTGTGACCACCTGGAGGGCGGGGGTGCGGGAGGCGCAGGGGAAAGGCGTTCTATGTAGGTCTTAACTAACTTGATTGTGGTCATCATTTCACCATATATATGTATATCCAAAAATGAATATAAAACAGTAAAAAAAAACACAAAAAACCATTTCAAATAAAAATAAAACTAAGAATAGGAACTAGGCCCCAATACCAAGCATGTAATAGCAATAATCTTGCTTTTGATAAACCTCATTAACCACATCATTCCTGTGAGAAAAATGTCTGGCAGACAGCAGGCACGCAGTAAATTCTGCTGGACCAGGACCTACTTTGTTTCTGTACCTAGTTTGGGGCTAGTTTTAAACCTTAAGATCTAATATAACTTGAATATTAGAAAATATTAGAAAAAATTAGAAAATATAACTTGAAAGTTATGGCTCTGCCATAACTGTATAACCGGCTCTGCCACTTACTGTGTAACTTTGGGCTAATTATAACTTCAATAATAATTATTAGAACTACAAATAATAGCACTAATTATAACTTTGTGCTCTCGCTTTACCTGCTTCCTCATATGTAAACAAAAAACCAACTAAAAGAAAACTATAATAGTTAATTATAGTAGGTACCTAAGACATTTAAAAAAATTGGTAAAGTGAATTTCATTAAAATTGAAAATTTTTGTTCTTTGAAAGACTGATTAAGAAAACGAAAAGGCAAAAAAAAAAGAAAGAAAATGAAAAGGCAAGTTAGAGACTGGGAGAACACATTTGCAAAATACATATCTCATTAAGTGCTTGTCTTACTGGGTACAACTCAATGGGCACAAGATTTGAACAGATACTTCACAAAGAAAATATACAAATGTACACTAAGCACAAGAAAAGATACCCTCAATGTGACTAATTACCAGGAAAATGCAACTGAAAACCAAAGTCAGACCCCATTCCATGTGCATGAAAATGGTTACAGTTAAAAAGACTGATACCACTAGCAACTGACGAGGATATGAAAACAGACTCTCAGACCTTGCTGGTGAAAACACAAAATGGTACAGCCACTTTGAAAACACAGTATGGTAGCATCTTATAAAGTTAAACATGTTCACCATTTGATCAACAAGTCCACTCCTGGGTATTCACCCCAAAATAAATTTATCCAATATAACCACACACAGACAGGTATGTGAATGTTCACTACACTAGTCACAATAGCCCCAAACTGGAAACAACTCCAATGTTCTGTTTTTTGAATGGATGAACAAATTGTAGTTTGTCCATACTTGTAAAATGCTAAATTCAACAAGTATGAATCTCAAAATCATTATGCTAAGTGAAAGGAGTCAAATGCCAAAGATGACATATGATTCCATTTATATGAATTTTTGGAAAACGCAAAACTGTAGTAACAGAAACCAGATTTGTGACTGCATGGCCCAGGAACTATAAGCAAATTTTTAGGGTGAGAAAACTGTTCTGTATCTTGATTGTGGTAGTGGTGGTCATACAACTATTACCCATCAAGCTATACCTTTAAAAGGGTGAGTTTTAATATATGTAAATAGTACCTCAATTAAAAGAAAAAACCTCAGTCTTAGACACAGATGTTATTATGACTAACTGCCACCTAAACTAAATAGATTGTACAAAAAATCTAAAATATACTCAGGAGTGACTGAGTTACTTGAAGATGGCAAGATTGGGAATTTACCGCTATTAAAAAAAAAAAAAAGGGCATTCAGAACAAAACTGAATGTAATTATAAAAAAGTAAAATTACATTTATGAATTCTTGAATTGTCCCTATAAATTTTAAATACCTCACACTTAAAATTATTTATTTGTTTTAGTATCTGTATTCTCTATTGACAAATAACCTTTTAGAGTGGGATCATAATTGTACTGCCCACTGTTGGTATTTTCAGCTCCTAGCACAAAATCAATCACATAATAGCAGCTCAATAAATATTTGTTAAACAAACAAACAAAAAATCTAAAAAGTAACAGTAGGGGCTTCCCTGATGGCTCAGTGGCAAAGAATCTGCCTGCCAATGCAGGAGACCTGGGTTTGACCCCTGGTCCCGTGTGCCATGAAGCAACTAAGCCCCGTGCACAAGTACTGAGCCTGTGCTCCACAGCTCGGGAGCCTCAACTACCGAGCCCGCGTGCCGCAACTACCGAGCCCGCGTGCCGCAACTGCTGAAGCCCGTGTGCCGCAACTACCGAGCCCGCGTGCCGCAACTGCTGAAGCCCGCGTGCCGCAACTGCCGAGCCCGCGTGCTGCAACTGCTGAAGCCCGCATGCCGCAACTACCGAGCCTGCGTGCCGCAACTGCTGAAGCCCGCGTGCCGCAACTACCGAGCCCATGTGCTGCAACTGCTGAAGCCCGTGCACCTTAGAGCTCTGCAACAAGAGAAGCCACTGCAAAGAAAAGCCAGCGTACCACCAGAGAGCAGCCCTCGCTCAGCTCAACTAGAGAAAAGTCCATGCAGCAACAAAGACCTAGCACAGCCAAAAATAAATTAATTTTTTAAAAAATCTTAAAAAAAAATAGTATGTGAGGATTAAATGAGATAATGCATATAAGCCCTTTGCCTTGCACTGCAAGTCCTAGAAAGTATCTGCTATTAGTCTTTCAACATATACTGTCTCCCTTTTACCCCAGTATGCTAATGACTGACAATAAACATGGATCATGATGCATCTAATGAAGTTAGATTAACGTTAAAGGCAGATCCACTCACATTTACTCCATTACGCTTTACTCTCAAGAGTAAGAATAGTAATGTCAAAAATCCAAAATGACTGGTTTGTCTTCTCAAATTGAGGGAAGAAAATAAGAGATAGGATTTTTATCTTCACAATTCCCAACTGTGTTTACTCATATACCAAGAACACCAAAGACAACTTCACTGAAATAGCCTTTTATCAAAAATCACCAGATCTTCATAGGGTTAGGTAGCGAATGAGTGAAGCGTTAGTGTCCTTAGATTTCCTTATAAGAACAGAGACAGATATAATTATTGCAGCCCCCGAACCCCTCTCTTCCCAATTTTTGTGATAGCATATTTGCTGGAGGGAGAGGGAAAGAACAAAAGTCCTATTACAGAAGTATACTTGAAAATCCTGAGTCATTCTTATTTTAGCTTCTTTTAAGATGGGCTATGGAACAGTTCTAGGGATTCAGAATATGTAATAAAGATTTAGTTTAAAAAATTCAATGAGGGAAACGATCATTGTTTCATTCTAATTTCTGTAACATACTCTGTAGTGGTAATAACCAGCTGTCTTAGATTGTTCCAGTTCTTGTTTTTCCAGACTTTCTGGGGCTAAAAAAGATGCTTAAGCATTGTTTCAAAAGGTCTGTATGCAAGCATAGTAAACAGGAGTGAGGACCCAAACTGCTGTAACACAGTTCTTGCCCCTCCATTGTAAAGCCAGCCAGTAAGCCCACTACATAAGGGATCAAGAGAGTTCACTATACAATATTTATGCTGCAGTCCATTTGTATTATTTTTCTTCATTATGATGAAGTAGTTACTGCCATCATAACATACAGGTATAAAACTAAGCTGCCTAGCCAATGTTCATTTTAAAGGCAACTGAACACATTATGTTATAGAAGTTTTACCACAGTGATACTGCTCTAGCCTCATATTCCTAATTATCATCTTCAGGGGTCCTTCTAAAGGTTTTTGTTTTTGTGTTGCGTTTAATCCTTTACAGTTTTTGTCCCTGTACTCTTTACAGAATATACAAGAATGGAATCTCAGACTCAGGACTAATCTTAAAGCTCTTCTACAGACACTTCTTTTTGTAAGAGCAGGGAAGGTTAGGTGACCTATTCATGTTAACATACCACAGGGAAGAACAAAGACAGGAACCCTGGCTTCCTAACACCCAGCTGGATGCACTCCCCATGAGACCATGCGACCTCTAGATAGGTGTGCTGAAGGTACCACGTCAACTGAGAGCTGCCTCTTCTCTGCTCAAAATTCCAGGAAACACAAAAAACTGTCCAAAAGTCTGTTCTTTATATCTCCACTGCTGTCCTGTAGATGGGTTCATCAGTACCATCTTTCTAGATTCCATATATATGAGTTAATATATGGTATTTGTCTTTCTCTGCCTTACTTCACTCTGTATAATAGGCTCTATGTTCATCCAACTCATTAGAACCGACTCAAATGCATTCCTTTTTATAGCTGAGTAATACTCCAATGTGTATATGTGCCACAATTTCTTTATCCATTCATCTCTTGATGAACATTTAGGTTGCTTTCATGTCCTAGCTGTTGTAAAGTGCTGCAATGAACACTGGGGTTCTATTTTACGGAAATAGAGTCTTTTCAATTATGGTTTCCTCAGGGTATATGCCCAGTAGTGGTTTTATGCCTAGTTTTCAAAGGAATCCTCATACTGTTCGCCATAGTGGCTGTATCAATTTGCATTCCCACCACAGTGCAAGATGGTTCCCTTTTCTCCAAACCCTCTCCAGCATTTACTGCTTGTGGACTTTTTGATGATGGCCATTCTGACCGGTATGAGGTGATACCTCATTGTAGTTTTGATTTGCATTTTTCTAATAATAAGCCATGTTCAGCATGTTTTCATGTACTTATTAGCCATCTGTATGTCTTCTTGGGAGAAATGTCTGTTTAAGTCTTCTGCCTACTTTCTGATTGGGTTGTTTGTTTTTCTGTTATTGAGCTTCAGTAGCTACTTGCATACTTTGGAGATTAGTTCTTTGTCAGTTGTTTCATCTGCTATTAATTTCTCCCGTTCTGAAGGTTGTCTTTTTACCTTGTTGATAGTTTCCTTCATTCTAAGTTTAATTAGGTCCCATTTGTTTATTTTTGTTTCAATTTCCATTACTTTCACCATAGTGCACTTTACTGAGAAAATCTGGGTACAGAAGGTGGTTGTATAAATTCTCAGCAATTCTTCAGTCTACTTGCAAAGATAACTGCTGACAGAAGACCTATTACCTTAAACCTACCAACTTCAAGACAGACATTCAAAGGGGGAGCAGTAGGAACAAAGAGGTCTGATGAGGCCATTTACTCTGGGGTCCTCTCAATTAACAATGATGCCACAGTCATGCTGGTGGCCCTGGAGGTTCATATCCCTACATCAGCAAGAATGAAAAAATGTTTAACCATTGTCACTTTCTGCTATGTTAAGAAAAAAAATCTGTACTTGACTGTGATTGCTGTCTTACTAAATACAAGATTAATCTCCCATGAGCCATCAACTCACTGAGGACCCAAAGGAGAAGTGGGCAGTGACCCAGCCAGCATTAGAGCTTGAAGACAGGACTATTGGACAGGAAGCAGAAGTCGCCATGACATACAAATGCCTATGGGTACAAGGAAAGCAGAAACTCAGAAAGAACTTAACTCATTAGTTACTTGCTATTTCCTTTCCCAGATCCTTGCTTAGCTAGCAACTAACATGTAGAGTTGGAAAAAAGAATGAAATTATTCAACACTGAGGCATGCTGGTGAATGGGGTGGGGGGGGGATTGCCTCCCTTCTCCTACACTTGGCCTGGGAACAAACTAAAATCTGCTCTATCTGTGACAGATAAAGCTAAAAGGACTTTGTAATTCAGCCACTAATTTGCAACAAGTCACATGGTCCATGAAGTTTGATTTGATGTATGGGCTATTATTTTTCCAAGATTGAAAAAAAAAAAAGAATACTAAACTAACTGAAGACGTTTAAAAGCATTTATAAAGAAATTAGTAAAAAATCACATTTAAGATTTTCAAATAGTGGTTCTCAACTTTTTTCCTTAGGACCTTATTACATCTTTACCAGTTCATTTAAAGTAACAATAGATTCATATGTTAGCATAAATTATTTATATGGAAAATAATTTCCCCCAAACAAACAAAAAAAACAGTGAGAAGAGTGGTGTTGTTTTATAATTGTTACAAATGTAAAATGTGTCTGACAATAAAAGACAACCTGATTCTCATACCTACTTTTGGATTCATCTGTTGCAACTGCAAGTTTTGGTTGAAGTATATGGAAAAAAATCCAAATCCACAAAGGTAATAGAAAAGACAGGAGTTTTTTAATAGCCTTTTCAGATAATCATGAATATAATCATCTGATACTACATCAAAATTGGACAGATATTAGTTTCATAAAGGTCAGGTGCAATGTGGAATCTGAGATCATATCAATGAACTTTTCATATGATGTTACATTAAAATCCACTGGTCTAACTTACACATCCAATGGACCTTTTACTCATGAGTGACTTTGTAACATCTTGCATTGGTCCCTGGGAAAACACTGTTCACTGAGTCACACAATCTTCCGAATGTTAACACTTTCATTGTATCACATCTTAAAACACACTCATTTACACTCACTGATCTCATCAGAAGCCTTTCACGTCTGGGAAGCTGTCCAGCTCTGAGCAGCAGATACACATTTTCCCAAACTGCCCTTCTCACTTGGAAACTCAATGGTAAGAAATGTTGTCACCTGTCCTGGAAGTGACAGGCTCACTGCATTCATCTGCAAGAAATTATCTTCCAAATACAGAATAGTCAAGTCTGAATAATCACAGCTTGCCCTTTCAAATAAAAATGATGTGTCACAGAAACAATCCAGCCAGTTCAGTTCTCAACCAAAAGTGCACAAGTGCTTCCCCTTGAGATAACCTCTCTGTGTGTTGCGGGGGGGGGGGGGGGGGGGGGTGCACGGCGGGACCGGGGATGGGGTTGCCGAAATGCTTTATGTGTGCTTTCCCATCTGTCTCAAAATACCAAAACAATGTGAAACTCAACGATTAGCATTTAATAAAATTAATATTTTTTCACACCGTATCAAGGACATTCTTAAGTGAAACTGGCCTTCCTCTGTCTTTCTTCTTTAAGCAGTGTGGACAGGAAGAACACACTACTACTAGTGTAGTCTGATGTCACTGCCTAGATTCGTGCTGAGGCTCCAGCAGCTTTTCACCACTGCAGCTTAGAACCATCAGTGTGAATGTCAACACAGTAAAAGTAATATATAACATCTTAGTATTATAATGAAAACAATTTTGACACTATGGACCCCCAGAAGAATCTCAGAGACCCCACAGGCATCCATGGACTGCACTTTGATAACTACTGCTCCAAAATATCTTCACTTTTGGCAAGGATAAGATCCACTAGCTCCCACATAATATAAACAGCAATAAATCTAAGCAAATCACAACTCAAAAAAAAAAAATACCCTCTTACCTTTGCCAAGACTAAAGACAAATGGTTCATTTCTATCATGACTGGAATCAAACTTCTTTCCATTTGACAATTTCCCTTTGTAATGGACATAAACTTTGTCTCCGATCATTGGTGTTTCCTCACTATTTCCCACTCTTTTGACAATCTAGGAAAGACAAGCGTCAAGAAAAAAGGAGGTTAAACACTTTACTTTTAATCAGAGAATAAAAATGTCACACAGTCCATGCCACATCACGCAGGCAGATTTGTAAACAAATGTCTGTCCTTTCTAAAGGCCTCCCTCCCAGTTCTTGCAAAAACCTTCAGTTAGAAAACTGTCCTATACCACTAAATATTTAATACTATATTTAATTGTACTGTTAACCACACTATTCTCTCAAAATAATAAACCAATAGAGCTTGTTTTATTGGTTTAATGCCCCCTGTTTTGACACTAAAATCTCTGAAAACACAGAGCTAGTTCATGTACAAACTGAATTAGGCCCAAAAGATTAGTGGACTTTCAAAAACATTCAAAAGTAAGTCTGAAGCAAAGTTTCAAAGGTAAGATTTTTACTTCTCTCTTTTGCTAAAAACATTAGCTTTTGACTAGATTCCATTAGTTTGGTTTTATTTCAAAAAGCCCAATTTTCTGATATAACAGGTTATATTTCCTACTATCTGAAGAATATGCAATGTGTGAAAATAAAAAAAAAAGTTTGATATGATACTAAATAACTTGTGTTCTAATAAAGGAAATGCCAGAAAGTTCCAAGTTGAAAAATATTTAACTATCATAAAACCAGTATATTTATTTTGTTCTTGGCAGAGCAAGACACTAATAGAGTTGGTCAAGTTCTGGGAAAAGAAAATCAAATCCAGGCATGTGGTGTATAATTTATTCTGTCAATCATTTATGCCAAATTAATCATTTTTGCTAGATAATAGAGGATGGTAATTAAACATCTTTTGTGGGGAAGGGTCTGAGTTTTTATCGAAGAATTCAATTATTTGCTCCTGAATTCTTTCTTGAGATATATAACCTCCTTGTTCCACCCTCATATCATCACATAAACACTGTGAACTAAGATTCTACAACTTTCTTAGTTCAAAAGCCCAGACATTCTAAATGAAGAAAAAAAAAAAAATTATTGCAACTTCATAAAAAACTGAACTTAATGAATCCAGTAAAGCTGCAGGATTACAAACTCAACATACAGAAATAAACTGTGTTTCTACACACAACAAAATATCTGAAGAGGAAATACTGTAGAGAAAACAATCCCCGAAATGCAAATGGATCAGAACGGCAGTTATCAGAAAGGCAGAAATCACAAGTGTCCGTAAGGATGTGGAGAAAAGGGAGCCCTTGTGCATTGTTGGTGGGAATACATACTGGTACTGCCATCATGAAAAGCAGTATGGAGGTTCCTCAAAATACTAAAAGTAGAACTACCGTGTGATCCTACAATTCCACTTGTAGGTATTTACCCAAAAGAAATGAAAATACTAACTGAAAAAAGATATATGCAACACCATGTTCACTGCAGCATTATTACATTAGCCAAGATAGGAAAATAGCCTATGTTCACTGATAAACGAATGCATAAAGAAAAAAAAAAAAATACACATAAATGATGACTTCCCTGATGGTCCAGTGGCTAAGACTACATGCTCCCAAAGCAGGGAACCGGGATTCAATCCCTGATCAGAGAACAAGATCTTGCATGCCACAACTAAGTCCCAGCACAGCCAAATAAATAAATAAACATTAAATATATATAAGTATGTTTGTATACACACACAATGGATTATTATTCAGTCATAAAGAAAGAATTAAATCTTGCCATTTGTAACATGGATGGACCTTGAGGACACCATGCTAAGTGAGATAGGTCAGACACAGAAAAGCAAATACCATATGACCTCAGTTACACATGGAATCCAAAAAAAGAAAAACCACCACCAAATTTACAGATACACAGAATGGAAACAGACTGGTGGTTGTCAGAGCTCAGAGTTTGAGGGGAGGGTGGGAGAAATGGGCAAAGGGAGGCAAAAGATACAAAATAAGTGAGCCATGTATGTAATGCACAGCATGGTGTGACAGCTAATAATATTGTAATGCCTGCTTGAAAGCTGCTATGAGAATAGATGTAAAAAGTTCTCATCACAAAAAAATTTTTTAAACTATGTATGGTGTGAAATATTAACTAGACTTACTGTGGTGATGATCTCATAATATATACCAATGTCAAATCATTATGTTGCACACCTGAAACTAATAAACTGTTAAATATCAATTATACCTCAATAAAACTCAAATAGCATCAAAAACTATAAAATAGTTAGGAATAAATTTAATCGAGGAGGTAGAAGATTTGTACACTGAAAACTGTATGAATCTAATGAAAGGAACTGAAGAAGACACACATAAATGGAAAGGTAGCCTATGTTCATGAATCACGAGAATTAAAGATGTTAAAATGTCCATACTACTGAAAGACATCTACAGATTCAATATCAAAATTTCCCATGGTATTTTTCACAGAAATAGAAGAAAATGCTAACATTCATTAAGGCCCATGAAAGACCCCAAATAGCCAAAGCAACTGCAAGAAAAAAGCTGGAGGCATATTTCCTGATTTCAAACTATATTACAAAGCTACAGTAATAAGTACAGACACGTGGACCAATGGAACAGAATCAAGAATCCAAAAATAAACCCCAGCATACACAGTTAACTCCTATTTGACAAGGGAACCAAGAATACTCAATGAGGAACAGATAATCTCTTCAATAAAAAGTGAAAGGGAAACTGGATAACCCTATGAAGAATAAAATTGGACCCCTATCTTATACCACTCACAAAACCTAACTCAAAATCAGTGACAGACTTAAAACATAAGATCTAAAACTACATAAAACATGTAAAAATGTAAAAGAAAACAAGGGGAAAACCTCCTTGACGTTAATCTTGGTAGCAATTTCTTTGGATATGACACCAAAAGCACCAGCAACAAAAATATTTAAGTAGAACATCAAACTAAAAATGTCCTGCACAGCAAAGGAAACAATCACCAAAATGAAGAGGCAACCTATGGGGTGGGAGAAAATATCTACAAACCATGTATCTGATATCCAAAATATATATGGATAACTCATGGTTATTATCATAAAAATTAACAAATAACAACTGTTAATAGCATTTGGAGAAAAGAAAACCCTTGTGCACCACTGATAGGGATGTAAACTGGGACAGCCACTATGGAGAATAGTATGAACTTTCCTCAAAAAAGTAAAACTAGAACTACCATATGATCCAGCAATTCCACTTTGGGGTATAAATCCAAAGGAAATGAAAATTACTATCTCAAAGATATAATGAATAAAGATGTGGTATATACATGTACTGTGTTGTTAGTCACTCAGTTGTGTCTGACTCCATAGACTGTAGCCCTCCAGGCTCCTCTGTCCATGGGTTTCCCAGGCAAAAATTCTGAAGCAGGTTAGCTATTTCCTTCCCCAGGGGATCTTCCCAACTCAGGGATCAAACCTGGATCTCTCCTGCATTGCAGGCAGATTCTTTACCGTCTGAGCCACTAGGGAAACCCACATATATGTATAACAGAATATTATTCACTCATGAGAAAGAAGGAAACCATACCATTTGTGACAACATGGATGTACTTTGAGGACATTATGCTAAGTGAAGTCAGAGAAACACATAAATTGTGTGATATCACATATATGTGAGTCAAGGCTATGGTTTTTCCAGTGGTCATGTATGGATGTGAGAGTTGGACTATTAAAGAAAGCTGAGTGCTGAAGAATTAATGCTTTTGAACTGTGGCATTGGAGAAGACTCTTGAGAGTCCCTTGGACTGAAAGGAGATCCAATCAGTCCATCCTAAAGGAGATCAGTCCTGGGTTTTCACTGGAAGGACTGATGCTGAAGCTGAAACTCCAATACTTCGGCCACCTGATGCGAAGAGCTGACTCATTTGAAAAGACCCTGATGCTGGGAAAGATTGAGGGCAGGAGAATGGGACGACAGAGGATGAGACGACTGGATGGCATCACGGACTCGATGGACATGGGTTTGGGTGAACTCCAGGGGTTGGTGATGGACAGGGAGGCCTGGCATGCTGTGGTTCATGGGGTCGCAAAGAGTCGGACACGACTGAGCGACTGAGCTGAACTGAACATATATGTGAAATCTAAAAGAGCTGAATTCACAGAAACAAAGCAGAATGATGACTGCCAGGGAAAGGGCATGGTGGAAAATGAGATGGTGGTCAAAGGCTACAAACTCCCAAGTCATAACATGAATTAAATTCTCAGGATCTAATGTACAGAATGGTGACTGTAATTAACAACAGTGTATTATATACTTGAGAGTTGCTAAGAGAATAGATCTTAAATGTTCTCCCCACAAAAAAGAAATGATAATTATCTGAGGTGAGGAAGGAGCTAACTAACCCTTTTGTGGTAGTAATTTTGAAACATTTAAATGTATCAAATCATCACATTATACACCTTAAACTTACATAATGTTATATTTCAGTTTTATCTCAATACAGCTGGGAAAAAAGTTATAATTTAAAAACTAAAGAGCTAATTAAAAAAAAACAACAACAACAATAGTAGAATCATTACTGCCCTTCTAGGGCTCAAGGTGGAAAAAATGTTTCCAAAAACATTAATCTAAGAGAAATCTCACAATATTCTGAAAGTGCTCATGTTCATGAACTGCATGCGGTACTGGGCTGCCCCTGAGGGCATCTGCATTTCTAGGACTATAACCAAGTAACTGGTCGGATGGTGTGAGGGGCACCCAGGGAGTCAGCGCTGCTCACATCCACAAGTAGTACTGTGGTATCACTTCAGGCTTCCCCAACAAGGTGAGTTTAGTGCCTAAATCTGGAGTTGTCTTAAGAATACAATCTAGTCTCAATTCAGTTTAAAAATGTAAGCTCCATAAAGAAATTATATATTGCTGGGCTAGTTTCTGATTTCCCAGATCTGCCTTGGTCTTAAAAAAAAAAAATTATATATATATACACATATATACATACACACGAGTTAATAAGACTATTACAAACATGGCACTGTATTAAATGCTTTATATAATCTTAATTCTGTGAGGTAGGCAGTATTATTATTCAAATTTTACAAATAAGGAAACTTCATCACAGATATGTTACTAAATTGCCCTAGGTCATGCAGTTAATAGACCTATTCAATCTTCTTCTTTTTTTCTTCTCTATTTTCTGGCCCCTGTATAATCATAAGGGATCTGATTTAGGTCATACCTGAATAGTCTGGTGGTTTTCCCTACTTTCTTGAATTTAAGTCTGAATTTGGCAATAAGGAGTTCATGATCTGAGCCACAGTCAGCTCCCGATCCTGTTTTTGCTGACTGTACAGAGCTTCTCCATCTTTGGCTGCAAAGGATATAATCAATCTGATTTCGGTACTGACCATCTGCTGATGTCCACGTGTAGAGTCTTCTCTTGTGTTGTTCAAAGAGGGTGTTTACCATGACCAGTGCATTCTCCTGGCAAAACTGTTAGCCCTTGACCTGCTTCGTTTTGTACTCCAAGGCCAAATTTGCCTGTTACTCCAGGTATCTCTTGACTTCCTACTTTTGCATTCCAGTCCCCTATAATGAAAAGGACATCTTTTTTGGGTGTTAGTTCTAGAAGGTCTTGTAGGTCTTCATAGAACTGTTCAACTTCAGCTTCTTCAGCATCACTGGTCAGGGCATAGACTTAGATTACTGTGATATTCAATGGTTTGCCTTGGAAATGAACAGAGATCATGCTGTCATTTTTGAGATTACATCCAAGTACTGCATTTTGGACTCCTTTGTTGACTAAGAGGGCTACTCCATTTCTTCTAAGGGATTCTTGCCCACAGTAGTAGATATCATGGTCACCTGAGTTAAATTCACCCATTCCAGTCCATTTTAGTTTGCTGATTGCTAAAATGTCAACGTTCACTCTTGTCATCTCCTGTTTGACTACTTCCAATTTGCCTTGATTCAGGGACCTAACATTCCAGGTTCCTATGCAATATTGCTCTTTACAGAACCGGACTTTGCTTCCATCACCAGTCACATCCACAACTGGGTGTTGTTTTTGCTTTGGCTCCGTCTCTTCATTCTTTCTGGAGTTATTTCTTCACTGATATTCAGTAGCACATTGGGCACCTACTGACTTGGGGAGTTCATCTTCCAGTGTCCTATCTTTTTGCCTTTTCATACTGTTCATGGGGTTCTCAAGGCAAGAATACTGAAGTGGTTTGCCATTTCCTTCTCCAGTGGACCACCTTTTATCAGAACTCTCCACCAAGATCCATCTGTCCTGGGTGGCCATCCATGGCATGGCTCATGGTTTCATTGAGTTAGACAAGGCTGTGGGCCATGTGATCAGATTGGTTAGTTTTCTGTGATTGTGGTTTTCATTCTGTCTACCCTCTGATGGAGAAGGAAAAGAGGCCTATGGAAGCTTCCTGATGGGAGAGACAGGCTGAAGGGGAAAGGAGTCTTCTGATGGGCAGGGCCATGCTCAGTAAATCTTTAATCCAATTTTCTGTTGATGAGGGCTGTGTTCCCTCCCTGTTGTTTGACCTGAGGCCAAACTATGGAGGAGGTAACGAAGATAATGGTGACCTCCTTCAAAAGGTCCCATGCACGGCTGCAATCAGTGCCCCAAACCCTGCAGCAGGCCACCGCCAACCCACGCCTCCGTCGGAGACTCCTAGACACTCACAGGCAAGTCTGGGTCGGTCTCTTGTGGGGTCACTGCTCCTTTCTCCTGGGTCCTGGTGGGCACAAGGTCTTGTCGGTGCCCCCCAAGAGTCTGTTTCCCCAGTCCTGGGTAAGTTCCGGCGGCTCTATGGTGCGGTTAATGGCAACCTCCTCCAAGAGGGCTTATGCCATACCCAGATCTACTGCACTTAGAGCCCCCGCCTCAGCAGCATTCCCACTGCTGACCCACACCTCCACAGGAAACACACACGCACCATTCTGGCTCAGTCTCTGTGGAGTCTCTGGGTCCTGGTGCACACAAGGCTTGTTTGAGCCCTCTGAGTGTCTCTGGCAGGTGTGGGGTTTAAGTCTAAACACAATGTCACCCCTCCTACCGTCTTGGTGGGACTTCTCCTTTGCCCTTGGATGTGGGGTATCTTTTTTTGCTGGGATCCAACATGCTCCTGTTGACAGTTGTTCAGCAGCAAGTTGTTTTTGGAGTTCTCGCAGGAGAAGATGAGTGCATGTCCTTCTATTCTGCCATGTTAGTTTGTAGAATCCCTTAGGATTATACAGTGGAAGTGAGAAATAGATCCAAGGGATTAGATCTGATAGAGTGCCTGAAGAACTATGGATGGAGGTTCATGACATTGTACAACAGGTAGAGATCAAGACCATCCCCAAGAAAAAGAAATGCAAAAAGGCAAAATGGCTGTCTGAGGAGGCCTTACAAATAGTTGAGAAAAGAAGAGAAGCTGAAGGTAAAGGAGAAAAGGAAAGATATACCGATTTGAATGCAGAGTTCCAAAGAATAGCAAGGAGAGAGAAGAAAGCCTTCCTCAGTGATCAATGCAAAGAAACGGAGGAAAACAATAGAATGGGAAAGACTAGAGATCTCTTGAAGAAAATTATAGATACCAAGGGAGCATTTCATGCAAAGATGGGCACAATATAGGAGAGAAATGGTATGGACCTAACAGAAGCAGAAGCTATTAAGAAGAAGTGGCAAGAATACACAGAAGAACTATACAAAAAAGATCTTCATGACCCAGATAACCCCGATGGTGTGATCACTCACGGAGAGCCAGACATCCTGGAATGCGAAGTCAAGTAGGCCTTAGGAAGCATCACTATGAACAAAGCTAGTGGAGGTGATGGAATTCCAGTTGAGTTATTTCAAATCCTAAAAGATGATGCTGTGAAAGTGCTGCACTCAATATGCCAGCAAATTTGGAAAACTCAGCAGTGGCCACAGGACTGGAAAAGGGCCGTTTTCATTCCAATCGCAAAGAAAGGTAATGCCAAAGAATGTTCAAACTACTGCAAAATTGCACTCATCTCACATGCTAGCAAAGTAATGCTCAAAATTCCCCAAGCCAGGCTTCAGCAGTATGTGAACTGTGAACTTCCAGATGTTCAAGCTGGATTTAGAGAAGTCAGAGGAACCAGAGATCAAATTTCCAAGATCTGCTGGATCATCAAAAAAGCAAGAGAGTTCCAGAAAAACATCTACTTCTGCTTTACTGACTACACCAAAGCCTTTGACTGTGTGGATCACAACAAACTGTGGGAAATCCTTAAAAGAGATGGGAATACCAGACCACCTGACCTGCCTCCTGAGAAATCTGTAGGCAGGTCAAGAAGCAACAGTTAGAGCTGGATGTGGAACAACAGAGTGGTTCAAAATTGGGAAAGGAGTACGTCAAGGTTGTACATTGTCACCCTGCTTATTTAACTTATATGCAGAGTACATCATGCAAAATGCTGGGCTGGATGAAGCACAAGCTGGAATCAAGACTGCTGGGAGAAATATCAATAACCTCAGATATGCAGATGACACCACCTTTACGGCAGAAAGTGAAGAAGAACTAAAAAGCCTCTTGATGAAAGTGAAAGAGGAGAGTGAAAAAGTTGGCTTAAAACTCAACATTCAGAAACTAAGAACATGATATCTGATCCCATCACTTCATGACAAATAGATGGGGAAACAGTGACAGACTTTATTTTTGGGGGTTCGAAAATCACTGCAGATAGTGACTGCAGCCATGAAATTAAGAGACATTTGCTCCTTAGAAGAAAAGTTATGACCAACCTAGACAGCATGTTAAAAAAGGAGAGACATTACTTTGCCGACAAAGGTCCATCTAGTCAAAGCTATGATTTTTCCAGTAGTCATGTATGGATATGAGAGTTGGACTAAAAAGAAAGCTGTGTGCTGAACAACCGATGCTTTTGAACTGTGGTGTTGAAGACTCTGGCGAGTCCCTCGGACTGCTAGGAGATCAAACCAGTCCATCCTAAAGGAAATCAGTCCTGAATAATCATTGGAAAGACTAATGCTGGAAAAATCCTGATGCTGGGAAAGACTGAAGGCAGGAGAAGAAGGTGACGACGGAGGATGAGACAGCTGGACAGCATCACTAACTACATGGACATGAGTTTGAGTAAGCTCCGGGAGTTGGTGATGGACAGGGAAGCCTGGCGTGCTGCAGTCCATGGGGTCACAAAGAGTCGGACGCGACTGAACTGACTTTTTGGCCATGATGCACAGCATGCAGGATCTCAGTTCCCTGACCAAGGATCGAACCTGTGCCCCTGCAGCAGTCTGGTGTCTTAACCACTGGACTGTCAGGGAAGTCCCTACACCTATTTAATCTTAACCAAAATCCCTATGGTGAAACCTAAGGCTTTAGACAGTGATAAATGTAAGATTTAAAGGGTTTACAATCTCAAAGTGTTTCTTACAGGCCTAAAAATCTTATTCAATTTACTCCCTAGAACAAAGCAGGGCCTGAGGCAAGTTGTTCTCTGTACCAGTGCACTGAAAAGATAAAAGAACAGGAAGATAACAACCTGCAGAATTTCCACTGTCTTGAGAGGCATTCCGGAATCTGGGATGAGTAATTCACAGAGCTACAAGGTTGAAAGCCCTCTGAATGAAGAGAGCATGATACACATCTATAATCCTAAAGTCTTTATTTTGCAAGTCTCCAAACTGTGGCTTGGCATGTAGCAAGCTAATAGTAAAACATGTATATTCAGAAGAGATTCAAGTTTGTGAATATGTGAAGAAGGCTTTCAGGTAAGCAAGATTAGCCAAAACAAACAAAAATCTCATTTGCTACTGATAACATAAAGTGAAAGTGAAAAGTTAAAGTGAAGTAGCTCAGTCCTGTCCAACTCTTTGCAACCCCGACCCCGTGGACTGTAGCCTACCAGGCCCCTCCATCCATGGGATTCTCCATGCAAGAATACTGGAGTGGGTTGCCATTTCCTTCTATTAAAATTCAGCTTATTGATAATACTTAAAAAGTTTAACATAATCTTTTCAGCAAAAAAGGTAACCTTACAAAACCTGAATATATCAAGTGCAGGAGAAAAAAGAACTTAATATGACTAAAGCCATTTAACCTCTCAAATATATGGAATAATAACGCATATATCTTCCATACATAAATGGGAGAATCAAATGTGCTATGTCTCAAAAGATCACTGTGAGGTTTTAAAAAAACCACATGTAAACATAATCAGAGAGTGAAAAAAGTGTTTTTAAGGAGGAATACTAATTCAAAAGTGAGATACATTCTCTGATTAAACCTCAAAAAAATATTTTCATTACACACAGGAACTCTATTTGTTCTATTTGTCCTTCTGAACTTTGCGAGTTAACTTTTTTTTGAGAAAGTCTTTTAAATAGTCATTAGCTAGCTTTAATATACTTAAATATTAAAATAATCGCCCATTTGTACTCTGTGAGAACAGAGACAGTCTTTTTAGAGTCAGACATAACATAAATCCTCAGACCTGCATTTAGTAAGATATATGATTTGGGGCAAGTTAATTTACCTAGCTGGTTCTCAGCTTTACCGTCTATAATCTGGGATTGAAAATAAACCTGCAGTTATAAAGACCAAATGAGAATTTAGCTGTAGCATTTGGTACTTAGTAAGCCTCAATAAACATAATCCATCTCAATGCTCAGTTATGTTTGACTCTTTGCAATCCCATGGACTGTAGCCCACCAGGCTCCTCTGTCCATGGGACTCTCCAGGCAAGAATACTGGAGTGGGTTGCCATTTCCCCCTCCAGGGCATCTTCCCAACCCAGGGATGGAACCCGCGTCTCCTGCATAGTCAGGCAGATTGTTTACCACTGCACCCACTTGGGAAGCCCCAATCCATCTCCACCTCTAGCCAAAAACAAAAAACAAAAAAAGATTTTTATTAACAACCTTTCCAGATAGCAAATTTCCTTACATGTCATGGCCTCACCTTTAATACTCCTCTATCTTTTTTGGAGGTAATATCCTCTCCCTGTTCAGCAACAGCTGCTGCAGGGCTTTCTCCATTGTTCTTGGCAGCTTCATCAGTAGTCATTGTCTTTTCAAAAGTAGAAAACCTGCTGAGAAGAAACATATTTTAGCTAGGAGAAGTATCACTTCATTATGTATCTTAAAATGCCCCTAGAAACAGAACTTTACCTGACCCAAGATATACATAGGGCAAATAAAGTTAAATGCTGAAAAGGAAAATAGAAACATTTGCTATGAGCATGTACTGATGTCATGAGGCATGTAAATAAAACATCACCCAAATCTTCAATTTCCCATCTAGCTCTGGTCCCAAATTAGAGAGCAGCACAAGTCAGGCTTGGCAGTGATTATATTCCTTAGCATGATTACACAGTGAGAAGTAGTCCTTTCAGAACTTGAGAATGTCCTTTTCCTACAGCCATATTCTTGACAGAGAATTAAGAACTTATCAGGTGATCTGATAAAAGAAACAACAATCTATCACAGTGGAAAATAGGACAAGGCTTTGGAAAATGACAGACCCCAGTCTGAGCCTCAGCTCCAGCCGCATGTTTGATATTTGCCAACCTCCTGAAGATCACCGAGCCTCAGTTTCACGTCCATAGTTCACAGAGTAACTGTGAGGCATTAGTGAGATAACAAACGCTAAGGGATGAGCACAAACACCCAACTTAAAAATGTAGACATTTATCATGATTATTATTGGGTCTCTTAGAGAGCCACATTTTTCATTTCTTGCTCAAATTTTCCTACAGAATGACGTTCTTCTCCACCATGGCACTCAACGCCTTCCACAACATGACCCCAACCTATGTTTTGGGTCAAGCCTCCACTGCTTTCTTCACTGTCTCATGTGTGGGTCATGCTCTGGCCAAACCAGACCAGGCCTCTCCTGCAACAAGTCCTGTGCGTTCCCATCTCCACACTGTGGCCATTCTTTTCCTTTCCCATTCTTCCCACTCAAACACTACCTTTCATTGTACCAACTTTAACCTTCTAGTTTGCAGTTGTCTGCCCTTTACTTTCTCAGCTCTTCCATTGATTTGTTTTCTATAATATATTCATAAGAAGACACACGCATTGGATTTAAGAGATCTTTGTTAAATTTTTTAATATGCATATTTCACTGAAGTATAGTTGACTTAACAGTGTTTCAGATGCGCAGCAAAGTGATTCAGTTATACATACATTATTATTTTTGAAATTATTTTCCATTATAGGTTATTACTAGACACTGACTATATAGTTCCCTGTGCTATAGAGTAAACCTTTGTTGCTTGTTGCATATCTTGTTTTTTAAATTAGAAATCTAGCATTCTATTCATACTAAGTCAAACAAGTGGAATCAAACTGTCATAAAATTTATAGTTAGGCAAAAATTCATAAGTTTTCTGAAATATATTTATTATACACATTGTTTATATATATGTATACAAAGCTTTTCTGCTACAGTTGATAAAGGCTTGAGAAAGAACATCAAACAAAGAAAGAAGAGATAGAAAAACTGGAACACAAACTAAATTAAATGGGAGCACTGAATATGAAATACAAAAAGTGGAACAAACTAGACAAAAGTAAAAGATCATCATATAGTTCGGTTGTTTTCAAACATGGCTGCTCATTAGAAACATATCTGGGCATTTTTATTTTTCAAAAATTCCAATAATTCTGATATGCATCTGGATTTTAAAAAGTGATTACAGGTTTTTTATTAAATGGTAGTTTTGGTGATACAGAGTTCTATTGTTTTTCTTTTGACCAATCATAATACAATGGTATTAAGTAATAATTGCACAATCACAATAGTAAAAGACGTTTATCTGTTTTCACAATCAAAACAAACAAACAAAAAGAACAGTTTTCACACTCAATAACCAGACCAAAAGTAGAAGATTATTACAATTGCAAGTCATAACGGAAACTTGACTAACCTGACAATATAAAATAATTATATACAATCTGGGGGGTGGTCAAGCAGAGTGAAGTGGTAAGTAGAACTGCATACATGCACATGTTTTCATCTGCCCAGCCAGTCTATGTCTGGGGCATTTAATCCATTTACATTTAAGGTAGTCATCAATATGTAAGATCCATTACTGTTTTCTGAACTGTTTTGGGTCTATTTTCTGCAGATCTCTTCCTTCTCTTGTATTTCCTGCCTAGAGAAGTTCCTTTAGCATTTGTTGTAAAGCTGGTTTGGTGGTGCTAAATTCTCTTAACTTTTGATTGTCTGGAAAGCTTTTGATTTCTCCATCAAATCTGATGGAGAGTCTTGTTGGGTAGAGTATTATTGGTTGTAGGTTCTTCCTCTTTCATCACTTTAAAGTGCCATTCCCTTCTGACTTGCAGAGTTTTTGGTGAAAAATCAGCTGATAGCCTGATGGGAGTTCCCCTATATGTTGTCAGTTTTCCCTTGCTGCTTTTAAAATTTTATCTTTGTCTTTAATTTTTGTCAGTTTGATTACTATGTCTCGGTGTGTTCCTCCTTGGATTTATATCCTGCCTGGGACTGTACTTCCTGGACTTGGTTGACTATTTCCTTCCCCATGTTAAGGAAGTTTTCAGTTATCATCTCTTCACATATTTTCTCAGGTCTTCTCTTTCTCTTCTCCTTCTGGGACCCCTATAATGTGAATGTTAGTGCGTTTAATGTTGTCACAGAGATCTCTTAGGCTGTTCATTTCTTTTCATTCTTTTTTCTATATTCTGTTCCGCGGCAGTGATTCCACCATTCTGTCTTCCAGGTCACTTATCCATTCTTCTGCCGTAGGTATTCTTCTATCGAGTCCTTCATTTGTCTGTTTGTTCTTTAGTTCTTCTCAGTTCAGTTCAGTCGCTCTTTTGCGTTCACCTCTTTGCGAGCCCATGGACTGTAGCACGTCAGGCTTCCCTGTTGATTACCAACTCCTGGAGCTTACTCAAACTCATGTCCATCGAGTCAGTGATGCCATCCAACCATCTCATCCTCTGTGTCCCCTTCTCCTCCTGCCTTCAATCTTTCCCAGCGTCAGGGTCTTTTCCAGTGAGTCAGTTCTTCATATCAGGTGGCCAAAGTACTGGAGCTTCAACATCAGTCCTTCCATGAATATTCAGGACTCATTTCCTTTAGGATTGACTGGTTTGATTTCCCTGCAGTCCAAGGGACTCTCAAGAGTCTTCTCCAACACCACAGCTCAAAAGTATCAACTCTTTGGCACTCAGCTTTCTTTACGGTCCAATTCTCACATCCATACATGACTACTGGAAAAACCATAGCTTTGACTAGATGGACCTTTGTCAGCAAAGTAATGTCTATTTTTTAATATGTTGTCTAGGTTGGTCATAGTTTTTCTTCCTAGGAGCAAGCGTCTTTTAATTTCCACGCGTAATCTCCATAATAACACCAATTAACAAAGATCAACACGACTGCAGTCACCATCTGCAGTGATTTTGGAGCCCCAAAAAATAAAGCCTGTAACTGTTTCCATTGTTTTCCCACATATTTGCCATGAAGTGATGTACTCGATGCCATGATCTTCGTTTTTTGGATGCTGAGTTTTAAGGCAGTTTTTTCATTCTCCTCTTTCACCTTTACCAAGAGGCTCTTTAGTTCTTCTTTACTTTCTGCCATAAGGGTGGTGTCATCTGCATATCTGAAGTTATTGATATTTCTCCCGGCAATCTTGATTCCAGCTTGTGCTTCATCCAGCCCAGCATTTTGCATGATGTAACTCTATGTAGAGTTATATAAGCAGGGTGACAATATACAGCCTTGACGTACTCCTTTCCCAATTTAGAACCAGTCTGTTGTTCCATGTCCGGTTCTAACTCTTGCTTCTTGACCTGCATACAGATTTCTCAGGAGGCAGGTCAGGTGGTCTGGTATTCCCATCTCTTGAAGAATTTTCTACAGCTTGTTGTGATCCACACAGTCAAAGGCTTTGGCGTAGTCAATAAAGCAGAAGCAGATGTTTTTCCAGAATTCTCTTGCTTTTTCGATGATCCAGTGGATCTTGGCAATTTGATCCCTGGTTCCTCTGGCTTTTCTAAATCCAGCTTGAACATCTGGAAGTTCTTGGTTCATATACTGTTGAAGCCTGGCTTGGAGAATTTTGAGCATTACACACTTGAGCTAGTGTGTGAGATAAGTACAATTGTGCGATAGTTTGAACATTCTTTAACATTGCCTTTCTTTGGGATTGGAATGAAGACGGACCTTTTCCAGTCCTGTGGCCACTGCTGAGTTTTCCAAATTTGCTGGCATATTGAGTGCAGCACTTTCACAGCATCATCTTTTAGGATTTGAAATAACTCAGCTGGAATTCCATCACCTCCACTAGCTTAGTTCTTCTAGGTCTTTGATAAACATTTCTTGCATCTTCTTCATTGTTTTCCCAAGATTCTGGATTATCTTCACTATCACTACTCTGATTTCTTTTCTGGAAGGTTGCCATCTCCACTTCATTTAGTTGTTTTTCTAGGGCTTTATCTAGTCCCTTCATCTGGAACATAACTTTCTGTTTTTCATTCTAATGAACTTTCTGTAACGTGCTTTTTGTTTCAGCCGCTGTGGGACCGTGGTTCTTCTCGCTTCTTCTGTCTGCCCTCTGATGGAGGAGGCCAAGAGGCTTCTGCAAGCTTCCTGATGGGAGGGACTGGTGGTGGGAAAAATGGAGTCTTGCTCTGGTGAGCAGGGCCTTACTCGTAAAGCTTTAATCCAACTATCTGTGGGGTAGTGGGGTTGCACTTGCTCCCTGGCAGTTGTTTGGCCTGAGACAAACCAGCCCTGGGCTCTATAGCACAGTTAATGGGGACCTTCAAAAGGGTTTACATCAAGGGAGACCATCTCAAACTGTTGCCACCATTGTCCCCATCCCTGTGGTGAGCCCCTGCCAACCCATGCCTCCACAGGACACCCTCCAACACCAGCAGGTAGTTTTGGTTCAATCTCCTGTGGGGTCACCGATCCTTTCCTCTAGATCTTGGTATGCACAAGATTTTGTTTGTGCCCTCCAAGACTGGAGTCTCTGCTTCCCCCAGTACTGTGGAGGTCTTGTAATCAAATCCTGCTGCCCTTCAGGGTCAGATTCCCTGGGGATCCCCAGTCCCTTTGTTAGATGCCCCGCTCACCCACCCGGCAGGTATGGGATTTGATTTTATCATGATTGCACCCCACCTACCATCACACTGCAGCTTCTTCTTTGTCTTTGGACATGGGATATCTTTTTTCGGTGGGTTGCATCATCCTCCTGTCAATGGTTGTTCAACAGCTAGTTGGGATTTTGGTGCTCTTGCAGGAGATGAGCACACGTCCTTCCAGTCTGCCATCTTGAACCATAAGGCCAGGATTTAAGAGATCCTTAAAAGCAGGGTCATGGTTTGTCCTTATTTAGATTCTCCAGAACATCTCTACCTTTTAGACTGGTAAGACAGAAAGGGCAAGGAATTTGGAGCTCCTTACAAGCTGTGTGATGTTGCTTAAATTTTAACTCCTCAAAGCCTTTTTTCTCTACCTGTGTAATCAGAATAAAAATAATATCTACTTTCACAGAGTGACCTTCTGGATTAAATGGTATAATGTGTATGTTAAAAGTATACTAGCTCTTATTATCATCACTCATCTAAAATGACAGACACCTTTTCATGCAAGGCAAATACTGAGAAGATAATCAACAGACAAAACAAAAAACACCTCACTGCCTGCTGTCATGATGAATTCCCTAACAGCTCTCGTGGCTGAGCAGGAAGAGTCAAGACTTAGTAACATCCACAGTTATTCGGTACTAGGTTAATAAGGAACGTTAAGGCTCCCTAAGTCACTGTGGGATCCTCTTGCCTACACAATCAAAAAGAACTATTTTATACTTGTGACAAATGTCTTATTGATAAAACTGAGGATCAAACAAGTAAATGTATCTTAACTCACTTCCAGTTGACCTAAACTTACTTCAATATCAACAAAGACACAAATCAAAAACTTTGCTGTATCCAAAAATCTTCAAAGAGAACACCAAAAACCAGCAGCTAAGCCCCTTTGCTTTATTTACTAGTACAGTTTATGCCAGACACCAAAGATCCAAATGCTTGGCTCAGGGTAAGGGAGAGGTCAGAACAAAGTGTGCTCAAACAAACAACAACAAAAACTAAGTACCAGTTGTTGTATGTGATGCTGGGCAAGACAGTTAGGAAAATGAGATGAATAAGATTTGTTCCCAAATTCCAGTAACCTACCACTCACAAAACACCTCTCTCATGCACAGAAATTTGCAGAAAGCACTTCAAACACAGGGAGAAAAGATCTTTTAAACATTTTGGAGGTCGTGGACCATATCCCTTCAGAAATACATATACACAAAATATTTCCTGGGCCTTTACAGATACATTGACATCCATCAGTAAACCCCTAGGGAAACCATCTCAATAAACAAGTTAAAACCATCAACAGAAAGGTTATTAGGGAACAGGACAGTCAGAGGGTCTCAAAGCATGACCCTACAGACTATTTATACCTATAAAAAGGACAAGGGCTTTCCAGTGGAGTGGTCTGATCACACAGGTAACCTACATCGTGACCAAACTCTGCACCTTCTTTATTGACACAAGCTGGCATCACTGTGCCTCCTGCTGTGATGTAACAGGAAGTATACAAGTAGTATTTCTACCAAAAATGTTTAACCTGAAACTAAGCAAGAAGAAAAGACAAAATTAGGGTGTGGAACATTCTACAAGACAACTGGCTTAGACTCCTCAAAATGTTAATGTTATAAAAGAAAAAAAGGTAAAGAAAGGAAAGAAAAGGGGCCTGTTCTGGTTTTAAAAAGACTAAAGAGACACAACCACCAAATGCAATGTGTGATCCTTGGCTGGATACCAGATTAGGAGGAACAAAAATTTACAGAAGCAAATTTTGAGGAAAATTAGGAAAATTTAGAAAAACAGACTATATACTACCTTATTATTACTGTATAATGTTAGCTTTCTAGAGTGTGATATAGTATTGTGGTTCTGTACAGACTAATCTCCTCATTCTTAGGGGAGACATGCTGAAGCATTTAGGGATGAGGTGCCATGATGGGTGCCTCTTACTGTCAAATGATTTGACAGCGTATGTGAGCACAAATATCACAAACAGCTAAAAACAAAGCATTCAGAAAGCATGAATACAACACATCCAAAGGCAAGGCCTTTCTTTTGAACATTCGTCATTTGGTGATCAGCTAAACTTTCAGATGAAAACTCTGTGATTAAAAAAACATTTTCTTTTGGTTCTAACCCTCCTCTTTGAAAATAGTGGCTTGCTCAAATTCAAATAAAGAGGGAAGCTGTATACACTGATTTGCAAGGTTTACAAATCTCATTTGATAAAGGAATTTGCTCTTCAGTTTTGGTTCTAACACTTGAAGGGATACAAATAACCTTTGTGATCTCAAAATGATTTTGACCAGTATGGAGTCCACATGAAAAGAAGTAGCACAAATAATTAAAACACAAAGATAAAAACCAAACTAAAGCTATGTTGAACTTTCAAAGGCAGATGAATCTGGAAGAATAAATAAATAAACTGAACTTTCCAAGTACTTACCCTTAATTCCAGTTATGCCATCTGATACAGATTTTTGTATCAGACAAAACAAATAAATTAAAGAAAAACTTCTTTGATCCAGTGTTACATGACAAAAAGGCTGTAAGAACAGATAATTCCTAAAAACCAACTGGACATGTTGAGAAAGTTTCACTTTTTTTTTGTAAGAGAGCTGTGTCTTTGTTCCCTACCCTACATTTATTCTGGATTTAAAATCACTCTGTAGCTATGGATATTAATCTATGATAAAGCTCACTGTTCTGAACTGTCCAAAGGGGGAAACTGCTGCCCAGTGCCTCAGAAAGAGAACACACAGTTCGCTCTGTTATGGATAAGCATGCACTCTCCAAAGTGATGGTCAGCAAACACCTGAGACAGCACAGAAAAATGAGACTATGCTGAGCATTTCATCAACAGTGTACTGAAAACTCCAATTTACCTAACTATATTGTCATATTCCCCCAAGTGAGAAATCATTCTAAAGGTTTATCCACTAATTAACCTTGCATATTACGTACTCTACTCATTGCTCTCTTTGTTAAAATATAGGTATCTTGTATCAAAGATTATCCTACTGTCTAGCAAGAGTTTTCAGAAAGAAGGCAGAAAAGACTAGAGAAACTGGCTACTTTGGTAGGAGCACAGAAAATTACATTTTTAAGTACCACATATATCTGGGGCTTCCCTGGTAGCTCAGACGGTGAAGTGTCTGCCTACAATGTGGGAGACCCGGGTTTGATCCCTGGGTTGGGAAGATTCTCTGGAGAAGGAAATGGCAACCCACTCCAGTATTCTTGCCTGGAAAATCCCATGGATGGATGGAGGAGCGTGGTAGGCTATAGTCCATAGGGTCACAAAGAGTCGGACACGACTGAGCGTTTTACATCCACATCTACATGTCTGGGCCATAAAGATTCTCAGTCTCCTAAAACTAAAGCACAAAAGAAAGAAAACACAAGGAACGGCTTAAAACTGAATGCAGATAACTGCATCGTAACTTTGAGAATATTCATGTGAGGATGAACTGGGAAGCCTTCATTTACTTTCAATCCCAGGTCAGTAACATTCAAGTCCAGTCACAGAGGAGTGTCGGGAGGAGTTATCTCTCTATAGACAATGAAAGTGAAAGTGAAGTCGCTCAATTATGTCCAACTCTTGGCGACCCCATGGACGGTAGCCTACCAGGCTCTGCGGTCCATGGGATTTTCCAGGCAAGAATGCTGGAGTGAGCTGCCATTTCCTTCTCCAGGGGATCTTCCCAACCCAGGGATCAAACCCAGGTCTCCTGCATTGCAGACAGACGCTTTACTGTCTGAGCCACTAGGGAAGCCCTTCTATAGATAATACATACATACAAAAGAGAGGATATACATGCACGCACAGGAAACAAGACCAAATATATAGACTATACGTCTATATGAGATCGCACACTGTATTTATTCACCTATGTCCCTCCAGTTACTTGCTTCTTTACACTGGGGTGGGGAATGAAGAGATGACAAAAACACTCTAAGATACACTCATACATTCACCTTTCCTCCTTTATAAAAGAAACCTGCTAGAACATATGCAAACAACCCATAAGTACATGAAATGATGTTCAACATCATTATTCATAAAGGAAATGCAAATCAAAATCACAATAAGATACCACTTCACACCCATTAGGATGGTTATTATCAAAAAAGGGAAAGTGTTGGTGAAGATGTAGAGAAATTGGAACCCTCATGCACTGCTGGTAGTAATGTAAGATGGTGCAGCTTCTGTGGAAAGGTTTGGTGGTTCCTCAAAATATTAAACATAGAATTACCATAGAATTCAGCCATTCCACTCCTGGGTATGTACCCAAAAGAAGTAAAACCAGAGACTCAAACAGGTACAGCAGTATTATGCACAAAAGCCAAAAGCTTAGGGAAAAATCCAAGTGTCCATAAACAAAATATGGTTATGTGTGCAATATGAATTATATATTGTTAAAATGAATATTATTTGGCCATTAAAAGGAATGAAATCCTGATACATACTGCAACATGGAGGAAGTTGAAAATGTTATGCTAAGTAAAATAAGACACAAAAGGACAAACATTGTATAATTTCACATATATGAAGTACATAGAACAGGCAAGTTTACAGAGACAGAAAACAGAATAGAGATCAGCAAGGGCAGGGGGAGCAGAGACTAGAGAGTGGTGGTTTAATGGATACAGAGTGTCTCTTGGGGGAGATGTAAAGGTTCTGGAAAAGAGTGGTGACCACTGCTCAGCAGCGTGAAGCGCGCAGTGCCACGGCACTGTACGTTCAAACACGGCTCTCTCCTCGGTCCTCTGGCCTCCACTTAACTGAGGATGCCTTCTGCATTTCCAGTGCAATCCCAAAGTTCTGAGTCGAGCCTCCAGAAGCGTTCTCCATCAGTTCTGGAGGGAGAGACCAAAGACTCTGGGATGCCCAATCATAAAGACGGGAGAGGAAAGAGAATCCTAAATTGAACTACTGCTTGATAGCTACAAATTGCTTCCTCCTTCATTGTCTCTCTCAGATACATACAATGCTTTGGTAAATTCACTTTTCCCAGTAATTACTGAAGAAAGCAAAGTTAATAGACCAAATTTATAATTACTCTTGTCACTAACCATTTACTTGGGTAAATTACTGTTCTTAAATAAGTAGGAGGCAAAGAGTTAAATTAGTATTAAAACAAAACAAAAATCTAGAAAACACGAGAACATCCAAATGCCAAATGTTGAAAGACAGGACACCAAGGTCAACTTTCTCCCTGAGATGGCACTGGAGAGACAGAAAACTTACAAAGCTCTGAGCTTGAAAACAAGAAAAAGTATATTACTGAACTAGAATGCAGAAGAGATCGGTCCCAAGGAGAGAACAAAGAGCAAACTGCCTTCTAAACACTAACTATAACAGCTCTTCCCAAGGGAGCCTGGACAACCTCCCAAAGAGCAGAGAAATTAAGCAGAGCCCCACCCGGGGGACAGCAGATGCAGTGTCCCATCAGTTAGACCAGGAGGCTTCCCTCCCTCCCAAATACACAAGGTGGCTCCCATTTTCTTCTATAAAGAGGTAAAATTTTTTTTTATTCCAGGGGTTCAGCTATACCACTAGGATATATATGGTATTTGTCTTCTTTCCTTCATCCGTGCAAGGGCCTTAACAACCTGGTCCTTCAACACTGAAAGCAAGTCTCTGGGGATCTCAGGGAAGTACCTGCTATTTCTTTTCCTTCAATGTCTGTCCTCTGCTTCCAGAAGTATTATTAGACAGACTTGGGCATATCCTTGGTTATATGCTTCAGGTCTCCTAAACATGTTTCTGGGATAAATATCAGAAGTACCCAAGAAGCTTTAAAAAGTCACTGTTGCCAGTGGACCCACTTTCAGAGAGTCTGGATGTAACTAGTCTGTGGTCAGGATACCCATGTTTTTAGAAAGCATCTCAGGGGATTCTAGTGTGCACAGAGGGTTAAGAAACATTTGTCTTTTCTCTCAGATTCCATCTTTGTCCTTTTGCTCTATATCTTAAAAGATATCTTTTGATGAAATTTCCAGATCACCTTTTGTTTGTCAGCCATGTCCACTGTGTCACTTAATTTGTTCAAAGGATTTTTTAAAATAATGTTTATTTCTATATACTCATTATCTGATTGCTCATTTTTTCTTAGCATGTCCTTACTTTATGGATGCAATTACCTCCCAAATGTTTCTGAAGATTCTTAGAATAAAATGGGACACCTCCCATGAATATATATGTGGCTAAAAAGTTTTTAAGGAAAAAAATTGCGGATTTTATGTATCCCCTAGTAACTCCCAAAGGCACTAGGCAGCAGTGAAGATTGAGAAGTTAAATGGAAAGGAGAGAAAGGCAGCATACGTGAATGTAAAGTAGAAGGGTATGTATAAGATGCAAAAGTGACAGGTGAGAATTTTGAAACTCGTATTATGCTTACAAAGGGAAACAGTTAAACGCTTTGGTTAAAAGGGGACTGAAGAGTAAAGGCTTAAGAATAAGAAAGAACTAGACAAGCTTAAATACACAGGGGAAAAAGTCACAGGGAAATGAAAAAGTAATGATTTGAGAGTAAGAACACAAGCATAGATTTGTTCATCAATTAAACATTTATAGATTGCTTAACTTACAGCAAGAGTGAACGCTGACATTCTAGAAATCAGCAAACTAAAATGGACTGGAATGGGTGAATTTAATTCATGACCATTATATCTACTACTGTGGGCAGGAATCCCTTAGAAGAAATGGAGTAGGCATCATAGTCAACAAAAGAGTCCGAAATGCAGTACTTGGATGCAATCTCAAAAATGACAGAATGATCTCTTTTCGTTTCCAAGGCAAACCATTCAATATCACGGTAATCCAAGCCTATGCCCTAACCAGTAACGCTGAAGAAGTCGAAGTTGAACGGTTCTATGAAGACCTAACAAGACGTTTTAGAACTAACACACAAAAAAGATGTCCTTTTCATTATAGGGGACTGGAATGCAGAAGTAGGAAGTCAAGAAACACCTGGAGTAACAAGCAAATTTGGCCTGGGAGTACGGAATGAGGCAGGGCAAAGGCTAATAGAGTTTTGCCAAAAGAATGCACTCGTCATAGGAAACACCCTCTTCCAACAACACAAGAGAAGACTCTACAAATGGACATCACCAGATGTTCAACACCAAAATCAGATTGATTATAGTCTTTGCAGCCAAAGATGGAGAAGCTCTATACAGTCAGCAAAAACAAGACCAGGAGCTGACTGTGGCTCAGATCATGAACTCCTTATTGCCAAATTCAGACTTAAACTGAAGAAAGTAGGGATAATCACTAGACCATTCAGGTATGACCTAAATCAAATCCCTTATGAATATACAGTGGAAGTGAGAAATAGATTTAAGGGACTAGATCTGATAGACAGAGAGCCTGATGAACTATGGACGGAGGTTCATGATATTGTACAGCAGACAGGGATCAAGACCATCCCCATGGAAAAGAAATGCAAAAAGGCAAAATGGTTGTCTGAGGAGGCCTCACAAATAGCTGTGAAATGAAGAGAAGCGAAAAGCAAAGGAGAAAAGGAAAGATATTCCCATTTGAATGCAGAGTTCCAAAGAATAGCCAGGAGAGATAAGAAAGCCTTCCTCAGTGATCAATGCAAAGAAATAGAGGAAAACAACAGAATGGGAAAGACTAGAGATCTCTTCAAGAAAATTAGAGATACCAAGGGAGCATTTCATGCAAAGATGGGCTCAATAAAGGACAGAAATGGTATGGACCTAACAGAAGCAGAAGATATTAAGAAGAGGTGGCAAGAATACACAGAAGAACTGTACAAAAAAGATCTTCACGAGCCAGATAATCACAATGGTGTGATCACTCACCTAGAGCCAGACATCCTGGAATGTGAAGTCAAGTGGGCCTTAGAAAGCATCACTAGAACAAAGCTAGTGGAGGTGATGGAATTCCAGTTGAGCTATTTCAAATCCTGAAAGATGATGCTGTGAAAGTGCTGCACTCAATATGCCAGCAAATTTGGAAAACTCAGCAGTGGCCACAGGACTGGAAAAGGTCCGTTTTCATTCAATCCCTAGAAAGCAATCCAAAGAATGCTCAAAACTACTGCACAATTGCAACTCATAAAAACCTCACACGCTAGTGGTAAAAGTAATGCTCAAAATCCCAAGCCAGGCTTCAGCAATAACGTGAACGCTCAACTTCAAGATGTTCAAGCGGTTTTAGAAAAGCAGAGGAACCAGAGATCAAATGCCCAATATCCGCTGGATCATCGAAAAAGCAAGAGATTTCCAGAAAAACATCTACTTCTGCTTTATTGACTACGCCAAAGCCTTTGACTGTGTGGATACAATAAACTGTGGAAAATTTTGGAAGGAGATGGGAATATCAGACCACCTGACCTGCCTCTTGAGAAACCAATATGCAGGTCAGGAAGCAACAGTTAGAACTGGACATGGAACAACAGACTGGTTCCAAATAGGAAAGGAGTACGTCAAGGCTGTATATTGTCACCCTGCTTATTTAACTTATATGCAGAGTACATCATGAGAAACGCTGGGCTGGAAGAAGCACAAGCTGGAATCAAGATTGCCGGAGAAATATCAATAACCTCAGATATGCAGATGACACCACCCTTATGGCAGAAAGTGAAGAGGAACTAAAAAGCCTCTTGATGAAAGTGAAAGAGGAGAGTGAAAAAGTTGGCTTAAAGCTCAACATTCAGAAAACTAAGGATCATGGCATCTGGTCCCCCTCACCTCATGGGAAATAGATGGGGAGACAGTGGACACAGTGTCAGACTTTATTTTTTGGGGCTCCAAAATTACTGCAGATGGTGACTGCAGCCATGAAATTAAAAGACGCATACTCCTTGGAAAGAAAGTTATGACTAACCTAGATAGCATATTAAAAAGTAAAGACATTACTTTGCCAACAAAGGTCCATCTAGTCAAGGCTATGGTTTTTCCAGTGGTCATGTATGGATGTGAGAGTTGGACTGTGAAGAAAGCTGCGTGCCGAAAAATTGATGCTTTTGAACTGTGGTGTTGGAGAAAACTCTTGAGAGTCCCTTGGACTGCAAGGAGATCCAACCAGTCCTTCCTAAAGGAGATCAGTCCTGGGTGTTTATTGGAAGGACTGATGCTGAAGCTGAAACTCCAATACTTTGGCCACCTCATGTGAAGAGCTGACTCATTGGAAAAGACCCTGATGCTGAGAGGGATTGGGGGCAGGAGGAGAAGGGGACGACAGAGGATGAGATGGCTGGATGGCATCACCGACTAGATGGGCATGAGTTTGAGTAAACTCCGGGAGTTGGTGATGGACAGGGAGGCCTGGCGTGCTGTGATTCATGGGGTCGCAAAGAGTCGGACACGACTGAGCGACTGAACTGAACTGAACTTACAGCTAAATTAATATGGCTAAATAAAAGTAAGGTTTTCCTCAAGACGAATGTTTAAATGAAAATTGACAAATTCATACCATAAGAATATTATGTAGTCTTTGAAAAGGATAAGATAAATCTAAAGAGAATATTGAGCTAAGAGTCTAAACATCAAAAACATCAAAACAAATGAATTGAGAAAGGATTCTGTTGATGTCCATCCATTAAAAAAGAATACCACTGTAATAAATGAAATGTGTTGTTACAATGCATAGTGCCCAATGATTTGGTTCTCTGGGCTGTAAACAAAACCAAAGTCACTTGATGATGTCACAAAGGAACAATATATGTGGTACAGACAATGTGGTATATACCACAATTACTTGCAGTAACCAACTATGGTTCCCAGTATAGATTTGGTGTGTACAATCATTTTAGAGCACTGGATTACAATTATGCAAATATCACATATTACATGCCAAAATGTCTCTTTCATCATTGTTCTTTCCTAGAGTTAAGACAACTAAATTCTAAAAATATTCATAGGAAACAGGTGAGGTCTTAGCTATTCTAGATAAAGTGAAAGTCACTCAGTCATGTCCGACTCTTTGCAACCACATGGATGATATAGTCCATGGAATTCTCCAGGCCAGAATACTGGAGTGGGTAGTCTTTCCCTTTTCCAGGGATCTTCCCAACCCAGGAATTGAACCCAGGTCTCCTGCACTGCATGCAGATTCTTTAACAGCTGAGCCACAAGGGAAGTCCTTATTCTAGATAAGCAATCTTCTAATAATGACATGAAAGTTGGAACAATGTCCAACATGTACTATGAAGGGAATGGGAAGCTGCAGAACAATTAGTATGATCCTATTTTTTTTTATCCTATTTTTAGGAAGAAAATGGTATACATTTACTAATATATACAAGAAATGTATATTTAACCACTGTTAAGACAGTGTTACCTCTGGAAAATGAAATTTAGGAGGGTAAAAAGGAATTTTCACTTGTAAAATTTTTTATCATTTAAGTATTAACACTAAGTATATATTTCTTTCATAATTTTTTTTTAGACTTAGGACAAGTTTTTTTTTTTTAAAGATCAAATGATGACAATACTTCATTGCACTCATCAGGATTTTTTATTCTTTCTGTTCAATTTAATTCAAACATGGTGGACTGCCTCCTATGTAGAGGAAGCAAACTCTGGTTGAGTGAGAGGTGCTTGTAAGAGATCCAGAAGGCAGTCAGGAGACGAAGCCTGCACTCAGGAGAGCTCTGGGTGACAGTATACATTTGGGAGTTATCAGATTCTACAAGGTAATTAAGATAAAAGTATAGGGATGCCCCTAATTGATAGTCCAGTGGCTAAGACTCAGTGCTCCCAAGGCAGGGGGGCCTTGGTTTGATCTCGTCAGGGAACTAGATCCTGCAAGTCGCAGCTAAAGATTTTGCATGCCTCAGTAAAGATCAGAACTGCAACTAAGACCCTGGTCACAGCCAAATAAATAAAAATAAATATTAAAAAAGATAAAAGTACAGTTGCAATTGCTTCCAGGAAAGTGAAACTGGCTTTCAAACTTTTAATCTCCCAACCTCACTTCTGATTACTATGTCCTGTGGCAGTACAGATGAAATAATTCCCATGGAACTTACACGCTGCTAAGGGTAAATACAGGAGGGAGACTCTCTTCATGTTTTGATAGAAAAATTAAATTTCTACCTGTGCCACAGTGGTATTAACTTGAGTTGACTCATTAGGATCAAACAGTCGGATTCCAAGTCTGCTGATGATTTCTAAGAACAGGACAACAAGGTAACGTATGGTAAAAGGTCTGTAACATCATATAGGCAGAGTGTGTCCTATTCATTTTTGAACCCCCACCACCTAGTATAAATGGACATACAAGAGGCACTAGATAAACTCAAATGAATTGTGATATTCAAAAGCAATCAATGTAAACATCATAAAATAGAGACAGTATAAGGCATCAGCACTGAAATTTAATTATCAGTGGACTATATTCCTTCTCTAGGTCTCCTCTGAAAAATCTAACCTGGAGAACGACACCATACATAAGACAGGAGCTTCCAAACTGACAAGTTAACCTAAGTGAATCCTGTCAGCTAGATGAAGATTTGTCTATCTTTCTAAGTAAACACCCTCTTTGGAATGACTCATATATTCCATGTTTCCAGAACAAATTTCTAATTAGAGGGCATGTATACAGTAGAGTACTGCCCTGTGCCTAAATTTAACCTCAAACCTGTTGTAACTAAGCTACGGGATCTTTGGTTCTTGCTCAGTTTTCCATTTCTCTATTTGTAAATTTTGGGGGTGGGGGGGGTTAGACTAGAATGATAAATTTAAGGTTTATTCCAACTGTTAACTTTTTACAAAATTTTTTTATTTTTGGTTGCACTGAGCATTCAGTCCTGCACACAGGCTTTCTCTAGTTGGAGCAAGGGGGGCTGCTCTTCGCTGTGCTGACTTCTCCGGTTGCAGAGCACAGGCTCTAGGGCACCTGGGCTCAGTAGTTGCAGCACACGGGCTGAGCTGCTCCAGGGTGTGTGTGATCATCCCAGACCAGGGATCGAACCCATGTCCCCTGCCTTGGCAGGCGGATTCCTATCCAATGCGCCACCAAGGAAGTTCCCCAACTGTAATGTTTTAGATCTAGGATTAATTCTTAATGAATAAGTGCATGTTTTACCTTATAGGAAAATGAAGTTTGATATGTGGAATGGAAAACAATTCCCAAGGAATGGAAAGTTATTCTGTTATCACGAGTTCACTTTCTACTGCAACCTTCTGGTAAAACTTTATTAATTCTGAGGGTTATCCTCTTAGATATTTTCTACAGCTGCCACAACAGTCACCAATGTAATGGCTTAAACAATATGCACTTATTATCTTACAGTTATGGAGTGCAGAAGATAAAAATGGGTCTCACTGGGCTAAAATCAAGGTGCTAGCATGGCTGCATTCCTCCTGGATGCTCTAGGAAAGAGTCTCCTGCTTCTTCCAGACTCTAGAGGCTGCCCATCAGCTCAGTTCAGTCGCTCAGTCGTGTCCAACTCTTTGCAACCCCCATGGACTGCAGCACGCCAGGCTTCCCTGTCCATCATCAACTCCCAGAGCTTGCTCAATCTCATGTCCATTGGGTCAGTGATGCCATCCAACCATCTCATCCTCTGTCATCCCCTTCTCCTCCCTCCTTCAATCTTTCCCAGCATCAGGGTCTTTTCCAATGAGTCAGTTCTTCACATCAGGTGGCCAAAGAATTGGAGCTTCAGCATCAGTCCTTCCAATCAATATTCAGGACTGATTTCCTTTAGGAGTGACTGGTTTGATCTCCCTGCAGTCCAAGGGACTCTCAAGAGTCTTCTCCAACACCACAGTTCAAAAGCATCAAATCTTCGGCGCTCAGTTTTCTTTACAGTCCAAGTCTCACATCCATACATGACTACTGGAAAAACCATAGCTTTTGACTGGACGGACCTTTGTCGGCAAAGTAATGTCTCTGCTTTTCAACATGCTGTCTAGTTTGGTCACAGCTTTTCTTCCAAGCAGCAAGCGTCTTTCAATTTCATGGCTGCAATCACCATCGGCAGTGATTTTGGAGCCCAGAAAAATAAAGTCAGCCACTGTTTCCCCATCTATTTGCCATGAAGTGATGGGACCAGATGCCATGATCTTAGTTTTCTGAATGTTGAGCTTTAAGCCAACTTTTTCACTCTCCTCTTTCACTTTCATCAAGAGTCTCTTTAGTTCTTCTTCACTTTCTGCCATAAGGGCAGTGTCATCTGCATATCTGAGGTTATTGATATTTTTCCTGGCAATCTTGATTCCAGCTGTGCTTCATCCAGCCTGGCATTTCTTATGATGTACTCTGCATATAAGTTATATAAGCAGGCTTATGGCCCACTTCCTCCATTTCCAAAGCCAGCAACATCATTTTCTCTCTGATCATCCTGCTACAGTCACCATCTCCCTCTGGCCCCAGACGGGGAAGTTTCTCTGCTTTCTTAAGAATCATTATGCTTAAGAATGATTATGCTGGGCTCACCTGGATAATCCAGGAAAACTTCCCCACCTCAAACTTTTAACCTTGATCATATCTGCGAAGTCCCTTCTACTCTGTAAGGTAATATATTAATAAATTTCAGGAGTTAGGATGTGGGCATTTTTGGAGGGGTCTTTACTCTTCTATCTACCTTAGATGCCTAGTCATCTAAACAAGATAATAAGAATGTCTCCCAAGCCTAGAATTCTGTTGACTTCTGTCATCTTACACAGCATTCTTTCAACATTCCTTCCTCTCTCTCATTTATCATCCAGCTGGATTACAATGTTCTAATCTGATAACACAATTAAATCTAACATTTGATACATCATTATTATAAAAAATTCTTCAGAATTTCAGAAAGCCCAAATTGGAACATTTATTCAGTTTCTCAATTTTGTAATAAGTTAAAAATTATAAGCAAACTTGATAAATACAGTGCATGTTTTCTCACCTCAAACTTAATCACTGAAAAATTAGTTTAAAAACTGAGTCCCTTATCTGATTCTGAAATTCAAGCAGCTTGCTATCCCCAAATGTTGAACACACAAAATTTTTTTAACAGAGTTGACAATAAACTGCATATATTTAAAGAATATACAGTTTTTAAGTTTTGACATACATATATGTATTCATAAAGCCATCATTGCAATCAACATAATGGATACATTTGTCAGCCACAAATTTTCTTTGTATCTTTTTATGATTCACTTCTCTTTGGCTCACATCAGAGCAATCTCTGATTTGCTTTCTGAATAGTTTCTATTTTATATAATTTCACATAAACAGAATGTCTTTTTTCCCCCTGAATTCTTTCTCTTACTTTAATAGAGAATAAAACACATTGTTGCAGTATCAGTAGTTCGCTCCTTTTTACTGCTGTGTAGTATTCCATTTTATGAGACAGGGCACAATGTCTGCTGCTGACGCACACCTGGACTGTTTTCAAGTTTTGCCTACTACAAATAAAGCTGCTATGAATATTTGGGTACAAATCTTTATGTGGTCATATGCATTCATTTCTCTTAAATAAATGCCTAGGTGTGGAAAGGCTAAATCACAGAGCAGGTGTACATTTTAGGTCTTTAAGAAAGTGGCAAACTGCTTTCCAAAGTAGATGTACCATTTTGTACAGAAGTGTGTAAAAGTTTCAGCTGCTCCACATCCTCACTAACACTTAGAACTGTAGGCCTTTTTAACTGAAGGCATTCTAACATGTACATAGTGGTATCTTATCGTGATTTTAATCTGCATTTTCCTAATGAGTAACGGTGTTGATCATCTTTTCATGGGCTGACTTGCCATCTGTGTATCTTCTTTGGTGAACTGTCCAAATCTTTTGCCTATTTTTGACTTAATTTTCTTAAGTTCTGAGAGTTCCTTATATAATCTGAATATAAATGTTTAATCAGATGTGATCTGTGAATATTTTCTCCCAGTCTGTGACCTGTCCTTTTATTCCCTTGAAGGTGGCTTTCAAAGAGATGTTCTTAATTGATACAGTCCAATTTATCTTTTTCTTCCTTTATAAATCATGCTTTTGGTGTTGTACCTTAAAAATCTTTACCAAACCCAAAATATTTTCTTCTAAAAATTTTATTCATTTGGACCTTACATTTAGGTCTATGATCAATTTTGAATTAACTTTTATATATAAGGTATGGAATAAGGTGTGGATTTAGTTTTTTGTATATGAATATCAAGTTATTCCCCTACCATTTGTTGAAAAGACTAACCATTTTTCTATTTAATTGATTTGGCACTGTACTCAAAAACTGACCATATTTTCTGTTCCAGGGTCTACGTATCTTTACATCAATATCACAATATTATTGTAGCTATAGTAAGTTTCAGAAATCAGATGGTTTTAAGTCCTCTCTATTCTTCTTTTCTAAGTGAAGTGAAAGCCACTCAGTCGTGTCCGACTCTTTGCAACCCCATGGACTGTACAGTCCATGGAATTCTCCAGGCCAGAATACTGGAGTGGGTAGCCTTTCCCTATTCCAGGGAAACTTCCCAACCCAGGAACTGAACCAGGGTCTCCTGCATTGCAGGCAGATTCTTTACCAGCTGAGCCACAAGGGAAGCCCTCTTCTATCCTAGGACATTTGCATTATCATATAAACTTTAAAACCAACTTGACACTCTCTACACATTGCCAGCTGAATTTGACTGAGGTTGCACTGAATCTATACCTTTAGAGAAAACTGACAATATTGAGCCTTCCAATCCTTGAATACAGTATATCTTCATTTATCTGAGTTTTCCTTAATTCCTCTCAGTAATATTTAATAGATTCCAGTGGAGAGATCTTACATATCTTTTAGGAAATTTATCCTTAGGTACTTAGTATTTCAAATTTTACTACAAATGGTATTCTTTTAAAATTTCAACTTCTGGCTGTCCGTTTCCTAGTATATAGAATACAGTTGACTTTTCTGTATTGCTCTTGTATCCTGCAATTTTGCTTGTTGGTGTTCAGTTGCTAAGTCATGTCCAACTCTGTGACCCCAAGGATTGTAGCACACCAGGCTCCTCTGCCCTCTACTATCTCTGGGAATTTTCTCAAATTCATATCCATTGAATTGGTGATGCTATCTAACCATCTTATCCTCTGCTCCCTCTTCTCATCCTGCCTTCAATCTTTCCCAGCATCAGGGTCTTTTCCAATGAGTCAGCTCTTCACATCAGGTGGCCAAAGTACTGGAGCTTCAGCAAGTCCTTCCAAAGAACGTTTGGAGTAGATTCAGAACTCTTCCTCTTACTCATCTGTCTCGGATGCCCCTGTAGGGCACGGCTCAGAACTGCACTGAATGACGCGAGTCTCTTTGCCACAGGGTGTGATCCATCAAGGCGGCCACTTTGCTAAGTGCACTTACTTCTAGTAGCTTTTTTTCTTTTTAAAGAAATCATAGGCAATCATGCCATCTGTGATAAAAAGTTGTTTTACTTCTTCTATTCCAATCTGATTGCCTTTTATTGTTCTTATTTGATTGCGCTGGCTGTAAGTTCAAGTACAATCCTGAATAGAAGTTGTAACTCACGGTGGACATCATGCCTTGTTCCTGACATTGGAAGGGAAGGATTCAGCCTTTCAGTGGTAAGTATGATTTCAGATACTAGTTTTTCATGGATGTCCTTTATCAGACTGAGAAAGTTTCCTTCTTTCCCTAATTTGTTGAGTTTTTAATGATGGATTTTGTTAAATGCTTTTTTTTGCATCTATTGAATTGATCATATGGTGTTTTTACTTTACTGACATGGTACATGATAATTGATTTTGAAATGTCAAACCAACCTTGAATTCCTGTGACAAATCTCACTTGGTCACTGTATTTTTTTATCTTTTTATATGTAGTTGGAGTGTATTTGCTAAAATTTTGTTAAGAGTTGTGCAACTGTGTCCAGGAAGGATACTGGTCTGTAACTTTTTCTTGTAGTGTATTTGGTTTTAGTATTAGGACAATACAATTGTTGTAGAATGAGTTGAGAAGGATTCTCTCCAACTTAATGGAACAATTAGTGTAAATTTTGTATTATGACCTCCAAAAATATTTGCTGGAATTCATCAGGGAAGTCATCTGGGCCCAGAGTTTTCTTTTGAGGAATTCAATTTCTTTAACAGACGTTAAGATTATTCAGGCTATTCATATTTTCCTGAATGAGCACTGGTACTTTGTGTCTTTCAAGAAATTTATCCACTTCATTTAAGTGTCTAATGTACTGACATAAAGTAATTCATATCCTTCTTTTACATAGCCTTTTAAAGACTACAATATCTGCAGCTTTGCTGACTCTTTCATTCCTGATACTGGTAACTTGTGTCTTCTCTTTTTCCTAATCCAACAGGATAGAGGTTTATCACTTTTATTGGTCTTCTCAAAGAACCAGCCTTTGATTTCATTAACTTTCTGTTTTTCTATTTCATGGTTCTGGCTTTGATCTTTAGTTCGTTTCTTCTGCTTACTATGCGTCTGATTTTCTCTTCTCGTTTCTTAAGGTAGAAGCTGAGGACAATGATTTGCTCATCTTGACTTTTTCTAATGTAGGTATTTAGTGAATTTTCCCCTGAGCATTACATTAGCTACATCCCACAAATTTTGATATATTGTGTTTTCATTCAGTACAAAATGCTTTCAAAATTCATCTTTTGTTCCTTTGACTCATGAGCTTCTTAAAAATCAGTTAGTTTCTAAATATTTAGAAGTTTTCCAGGTATCTTTCTATTGTTGACTGTAAATTTAATTCCCTTTCAGTTAGATAACATACCTTTTATGATTTAAGTAATTTTAAATTTATTGATATTATTTTATGGACCAAAATGTGTTGGTAAATGTTCTTTTGTGCAACTGGACAAAATATGTACTCTGCTTGTATTGGGTAGGATGTCATATAAATGTCAGTTTAGTCAGTTGGTTGATAATAGTTTAACTGTTCTAAATCATAACTAATTCTACTTATTCAGTTATATGAGATGATGACTGTTCACTAAACTTATTGTGGCCATTTTAAGATGTATGTAAGTCAAACCATATGCTATACACCTTCAAATAATACAGTGCTAGATATTAGTGCACAAAAATAATGTTTTTGTCCACTAATTCTATCACCTGTGTCATTTCTGGATCTGCTTCTAATTTTTTATTTTTCTCCTCAAGGACTGCTTCCTTCCAAGTCTGATGCTTTTGATTGGAGACCAAATGTGAATCTTACCTTGGCACTATCTTTTTTTCCCTCTAGTTTGTTGAGATATAATTGACTTCGAGCACTGTGTAAGTTGAAGCTGTACAGCATATGATTTGACTTACGTACATTATGAAATAATCACAATTTTTTTTTTTTAATAATCACAATTTTAGTGAACAGCCATCATCTCATACAGATACAAAATTAAATAGAAATTCCGTTGCAATGAGAACTCAGTATTTACTCTCTTAACAACTTTCCTATATAACACAGAGCAGTGTTAATTATATGTATCCCTTTTCATGAAGATGGCGCCGAAGGCGAAGAAGGAAGTCCCTGCCCCTCCTAAAGCTGAAGCCAAAGCAAAGGCTTTGAAGGCCAAGAAAGCAGTGTTGAAAGGTGTCCACAGCCACAAGAAAAAGAAGATCCAGACGTCAGCCACCTTCCGGCGGCCCAAAACACTGCAGCTCAGGAGGCAGCCCAAATATCCTCGGAAGAGCGCCCCCAGGAGAAACAAAGTTGACCACTCTGCCGTCATCAAATTCCCTCTCATCACCGAGTCAGCCATGAAGCAAATAGAAGACGACAACACACTGGTATTCACTGTGGATGTCAAGGCCAACAAGCACCAGATTAAACAGGCTGTGGAGAAGCTCTATGACACTGACGTGGCTAAGGTCAGTCCTCTAATCAGGCCTGATGGAGAGAAGAAGGCATATGTTCTACTGGCTCCTGACTATGATGCTTTGGATGTTGCCAAAAAAATTGGGATCATCTAAACTGAGTCCAGCTGGCTAATTCCAAATACAAAAGTTTTCACTATGTAAAAGAAGAACAAAAATTATATGTATCATGTTGTGCATTATATCCTAGTACTTATTTACCTTTTAACTGGGAGTTTGTATCTTTTGACTGCCTTCACCCAATTTCCCCTTCTCCTGCCCCTGCCTCTGGTAACCACAAATCTGGTCTCCGTTCCTATGAATTTGTTTTTGAATTATAATTGACCTACAACACTATGTTAGTTCCATTAAACAACATAGTGGTTCAGTATTTCTGTATATTTCAAAATGATAATCACAGTAAGTCTAATGATCACCACAGTAAGTCTAATCAAAACAAGTTACCAAAGATATGCATAGTTACTGACTATATTCCCCACACTACATTTCAGACCCTTGACTTTTTTTTTGGCAACAAGAAGTTTGTACTTCTTAATTTCTCTGACCTATTTCTTTCTTTCCCTTATTCCCCTCCCCTCTGGCAATCAACTGTTTGTTCTCTCTTTCTGTTATGTTTGTTCATTGGTTTTGTGTTTTGAATTTCACATGTAAGTGAAATCACACATTATTAATCTTTCTGTCTGACTTAACAACTATATAAAGATATCACATCTGCTATATCCTTTCCTCTGTTGATGGGTAATTAAGTTGCTTTCATATCTTGGCTATTGTAAATAATGCTGCAATGAGCACATATGGTTACATGTATCTTTTCTAATTAGTACTTTGTTTTCTTTGGATAAATATCCAGGAGTGGAACTGCTAGATCACACAGTAGTTCTATTTTAATTTTTAGAAGAATCTCCACACCCTGGCTGTACCAGTCTACATTCCCACCAACAGTTGCACAAGGGTTCCCTTTTCTCCATATCCTCACCAACACTTGTTATTTGTTATCTTTTGGACAACAGACTGCTAATTTTTGTATAACTATACATTTTGAGCTTTGTTCTGGGGTGCAGTTAAATTACTTGTAAATAGCTTGATCCTTTTTTTTCAAAATGGTGTCAACAACGACTGATTTTTTTATTCGAAGTAATTGCTTTACAATCTTGTGTTGGTTTCTGAGAACTTTTTGAGTCAGTCCTAATGAGGTGGATGAACCTAGAGCATATTATATAGAGTGAAGCAAGTCAGAAACAGTTTGATCCTTTTGAGGTCTATTTTTAAGCTTTGTTAGAAGGGATGAGGGCAGTCTATAGTTTAGCACTACTGCTGGGGCAATACCTTTCTGAGTACACTACCCAATGTCCTGTGACTTAGAAGGTTTATTCCCTTTGGCTGGTGGTAATGCATACTACTTTAACCTTGAAAAAGAATCAGGGATTACTCCCTCTACTCTCTTCAGGTGGTTCCTGGCTTTAGGTAGCTTCCTTACAACATATGCACTAATTATTATTCATCTGAAAGCTTAAGGGGGAACACTCTGCAGACCTTTTAAGTTTTCTTTTTGGGCTCTCTCTTCTCCAGACTATAGCCTCCCGTACCTCCAGCTTTGTCTCCTCTACTAGAGAGACTGCTGGGCTGAGGCTGGGTTCTCCCTTCTTATGCTGCAGCCTGGAAACTCTCTCCAGGCAGTAAGCTACGATAACTGTAGACTTCATCTGTTTCTGTTTTCTTGGGAATTATTGTCCTTTGCTGCCAGTTGTTCAGTGTTTGAAACTTCATATATTTTTTTCTGGGGGTTTTGTTTGTTAGTTATGTGATTACAGCCAAGAGAGTAAATCCAATTTCTGTTATTCTATGTTGGCCAGAAGCACAAGCCCGCAGGTATATTTTTAAGCAAGATAAAGGGAGACATGAGAAGTATGAACGGAACTTCAAACGGGGAGAAAGTATTTTATAAAATAGGAATTATTTAGAACTAAATTTTACAGTCTGAAATCTGAAGGATATAGTTTTTCCATAACAATACAAAAGCCAAAACCTATAACTGGCAGTAAGACATCTCTCTCCTAAAATGGCAGGTATTTGATTTTAAAACAGTGTCAAAGCTATGGCTTTGCAAATATTTCTGAAAACCTTCAGAAAACTTCAGTATCTCATTTTTCTTTAACATATGTAAGAAGTTTAAGCCTTACGAGAATAAAAAAGTATGATTTTACATTTCTAAATGCAATTAATAAATATAACACAACTTTTAAAAATCCGGGTTAAAAATCCCCTTATTAATTCAACTAAAAAATACAGTGCAAATCATCTTAATATTTCAAAGTCTTAATACTACAAAAATTTGGCCTGTGGTTGACACTGGTATTAATAGTTCTTAGCAGGTCTGTAAAACTTGCTTTTGTTTTGAAACAAACTTCAAATGGACACTTATGATACACAAACCTATCAAGTATTTCAATATACTGAGATTTTAACACTGCTTCAACTGGAAAGAAAGTCCCCAGACTATTTAGAAGACACACACTCTGTAGCGGCACTGACAAACACCGCAGGAAAAGCAGTCTGTCACTGAGGCAGTCACAGGCTCGCTTCTCTGTGCGCCTATTTAAACTTTTAACTAGGCCTAGCGCCACCTGCAGATTTCTACCCTCACCATGATTTCCCAAGAAAACAACATACACAGACACAAAGAGTTGAAGGAACAAAAGGGCAGAGAAGTCAGTAAAGAACTCTGCTTGGATGACTTCCCCCTGCCCATTTCTCAAAATCAACTTCCATCAAAGTGACTTATGCAGCTGAGACTGCATTATCTGGCTCCCTGCCCTAATGCTACTCAATCATCATTCATTCCATTTATAGATGGCAATTATACAGACTAGCCAGATTCCAAAAATTTCACCTAAATATTTGGAGGAAAGTCTTAGTTAAGGTGAGAGGGAAGGCTTTTAATGGAGAGTGAGATGGCAAAGAAGGAACTGACGGGAAACTGACTGGAGACAGAAAGGCGCATTCATGGAGCTGAGTGTTAAATCTGAGTCTGGCTCATTCTAACCGTAACCTTATGCCCCAGCTCTTCACCTTCATACATTCTTCCTGGAAAGTTAGGTTACTCTGGTTTTTAGCTACAAAGCTAAGAGTTGCCTGTTGAGTTAAAAAAAAAAAAAAAAAAAAAGTATTCTATTAGCCAAACCATAAACTAAAATTTTTTTAATTATAAATATAATATAGTTATATGTTACAGCAAGTTTAGGAAATGAAGGAGGAAAGAAATCACCATAATCCCAACATCATAATTTAGGAGTCATTTTTTAAAAACAGATTTTTTACAGCAGTTATAGGTTCACAGCAAAACTGAATAAAACAGTCAAAACAACCTTGAAAAGAACAAAGTTGGGAAGACTCACACTTCATGGTGCCAAAACTTACTACAACGTGACAGGAATCAATATAGTGTGGTACTAAGATGAGGACAGACACATAGATCATAGAACAGAATTGAGAGCTGATAAACAAACTTACATTTATGGTCAACTGATATCTAAAAAAAGTGCCAAGACAATTCAGTAGGAGAAATACCAGCCTTTTCAACAAATGGTTCTGGATCTCAATACACAAAACATTATGAAGTTGGACACTCTACTTCACACTGCATACAAAAAATTAACTCAAAATGGATCAAGGACCTCATCATAAGAGCTAAAACTATCAAACTCTGAAGAAAACACAGGAGTAAATCTTCACTGACCTTGGATTAGGCACTGTTTTTTACGTGAAACTGAAAGCAAAAAAAAAAAAAAAGATACATCAGCCTTCATGAAAATTAAAAACTTTGTGCTACAAAGGACACCATCAGGAAAGTGAAAACACAACAGGATGAAAGAAAAATTTTGCAAATCAAATATCTGATAATGAGATTGTATCTAGAATATACTAAGAACTCCTTTAACTCAATAATAGAAAATAACGGGCTTCCCTGGTGGTCCAGTAGTTTAAGAATCCACCTTGCAATGCAGGGTACACAGGTTCAATCCCTGGTTGGGGAATTAGGATCCCACAAGCCATGGAGCGACTGATCCAACACACCACAACTAGAGAATCCATGTGCCACAATGAAAGATCCTGTGATGCATCCAAATAAATAAATATTTTTAAAAAAATAATAATAATAGAAAATAACTCAGTTAAAAGGGGGCAAAGGGTTCAGACATTTCTCCAGACAAGATTTACAAACAGCAAACAAGCACACTAAAAGATGCTCAACATCATTAGGCATCAAGGAAATGCAAATCAAAACCACAATGAGATAGCACTCCATAACCACAAGGATGGCTATTAGCAAAGAGACCGATAACAGCAAGTATCGTCAAAGATGTAAAGAAGGTGGAGTACTCATACGCTGCTAGAAGAAACGCAAAAGGACGAAGCTGCTTTGGAAAATAGTCTGGGAGTTCCTCTAAAATTTAAAAGAGTTATCATTTGATCAACAATTCCAAGAAAAATGAAAATATGTCCACACGAAAACCTGGACATGAATATTCATAATAGCTAAGGAGTAGAAACACTCCAAATGTCCATTAGTCGGATATGTCCATTAGACATTAGTCAGAAATGTCCGTTAGATAGATAAAAAGTCATATATCCGTACATTAGAATATTATTCAGTGATGAAAAGCAATGCAGTACTATAACATGCTGCAACATGGATGAACCTTGAAATATTATGCTAAATGAAGGCCAAGCACAAAATGCCATATTTTATACAATTCCATTTATACGAAATGTCCAGAATAGGTAAATCTATGAGACAGAAAATAGACTGGTGGTTTTACTGAGTAATCAGGAAAAGGGGGTGACTGCTAATGGGCATGAGATTTCTTTGGGAGTGATCAAGTGTTCTGAAGTGGGGTAATGGTAACAGTTGTGTAACTGAATATACTGGAAACCACTGACTTGTAGACTTTAAAGGGATAAATATGCTATGTGAATTTTATTTCAATAAAGCTATTAAAAGATTAATCTACTGAATGGATGAACCATAATTAATGATATACATTGCTTCCAATTTATCTACCCTATGTAACACTGCTGTGAATAGTTTTGTGCCTAGGCTTTTATCACATTATAAAATTAGGGGTATGAATTCTGTTTGTAGGAATTTTGGCTTGACACCATAGCAGCAAGTCAGTTAGCTTCTTTGTGCCTCAATTTCCCCATACATGACATGAGATTACTAGCATCTATACGTCTTTGGATTCTGAGAAATAAAGTAATGCATGTAAAGGGCTTTATATGGTGCCTGTCACACAGTAAACTTTCAACATTAGTGGTAGAGGTAGTTATTGTAATTGTTACTCTAGTTTGCATTATTTTCTGAAGATGATTTACAGAAGGCATATCACCAACTCAAAAAAAAAGACATTTATGCCTGAATACATTCTGCCAAACTACACATATCAAAAGGGGCGCACTAATTTTTGGCAGTAGTATCTAACTATATGAGAGAATCAGAGTAACCATGCCATCATCAACATTATGTTATAATAAATTTGTTTTCTTAATAGGCACCTCACTTTAACTGTTCATTTGTGCTGCTTTTGAAACCCAATAGCTTATCAGCTTGAAACCCAACAGTTTTTCTAATTATCATGTAAATCCTACATACCCTGAGCATCCATTTAATGTGAAATCTGTGTAAGACACCATACTGGGGGCTACAACAGAAACTAAAAATGAGTCAAGCCGAGGATTCTGTGTGAGGTAAGGCAGAGAAGCATTTTAATTCAAGATAATTATGATTAAGTGTAACAAAGCTACAAAGTATTTATAAGAGCAGGTTTATAAAGATTTATAAAGGGGAGAAAAGATGGCAGTATTTGAGCTGATTCTTGAAGGATGGGCAAAATTTCAACTGGCAAGGGTGTGGCAAGAGCGAAATCAAGGCTGGTAGAAGAACACAGCACATCACAAGACTCTGCAGCAAAGTGGCCAGGGGAGGGGCGGTGAGAGAAAAGGTACAGGGCGCTCTGGGAGCACAAAGAGGCCCCCCTGAAACAGAGCCATGACCACGTGAGCTGAGGGGGAGAGAGTCTCCCAGGACAAGCAGCGTGCAGAAAAACACCGAGACACCAATCACTGTGACCCAGGCGGGGAACTGCACGTAATCCAATTTGGCCAGAGTGGAGGGTACATGTGGCAAGGAGGCAGATGATGTTAAATGGGCAGAGGCCTGACTATGAAGGACCCTGTGTGCCAGAAGAAAGCATTTGAACTTTTATTCCAAAGGAAGTAGAGAACTGAAGCATTTTTAAGAAAAGAAGTGACAATCAGACTGACTTAAGAAATGAACTCTGGTAATACTCCCAACAGCTTCCCATCTCCCACAGAATAAAGCCAAATCCTTCTTATGCTTAAAACTCTACTGTTTTAAGTAGCATCGACACTGTCGATGCTATCTATAAAGCAGGTACAGATGAGAACCCGCCGCAGGGCACAGGGCACTCTCTCAGTGCGCTGTGGGGGCCTGAACGGGGGGATTTGGAAAGGAGGGCGTGTGCACAGGCACAGCTGATTAACTCTGCTGGACAGCGGAAACTAACACTGTCAAGCAGCTGAACTCCAGCAAAGGCTTTAAAAAATGATAAGAATAAAGGGGAAAAAACCCACATGCTGGTCGGTGGCTATCTTTCAGAGATAGATTATTTCCTGTGGCCCCTCCTCTCGCTCTGCCTTTGTGATTCTGGCCTTCTTGCTGCACCTTCAATATGCCGCCCCTCAGGGTTTCTGCACTTGCTGTCCCCTCCACCTGAAACTCTTGCCCCAGATCAGCTTCCTCACTGGTCTCTGGTTTGCCTCCTCACTTCCAGCAAGGCTCTGTTCAAACACTTTCTTATCAGGCAGACCCTCCCTATTACCCAATATAAAAGAGCAAGAAACAATGACAATCAATCCTACCATTATTTTCCTTCACTTACCACCTGGCACATGTATTTATTTGAAAATTTCCAGTCTCTCATTACTAGAATGTAAGTTCCAGGATGGATCCTCTTAATCACCCTGATATAGGAACTATTATTAGCATGTCCAGATGGTGAAATTCAGGGGCGTAATACTGCTCATGTGCGATGGAGCCAGACAGGATGACTCTTGAGCCTGCATTTGAACCATTTCACCTACTGACTCTGGTGAAGTCACAGGTCCCTGGCTTTGACTCTAGATTATTTCCTGTGACTAGGCTCCATCCTGACAAGCAACAGGACAGTACACTCTAAATTCACACTATGTTCTGCTAAAAAAAGGATACTCATTCTTATCATTTGTTATTAGCTGAGTTTCCAAAGCCAAGAAACATTTTTTAAATGATCAGTTAAAATGCACAAGGTATCTGGACTGTATCTAGTCAGTAATAAGCTGGCTTTTTTTTTTCTTGTGTTGGACCCACAGATATTAAAACAAAATGAAAAGATTTTATGAAACTACACAAAGAAGGAGCATAGCACATGACACCAAAACTACTTTTCCAAGACCTTTTTTCAAGTGTAATAGTCAACTTCTGGAATAAAACTAACTCCAACTTTAAAATACACACAAGAAAATTTTCTGAGGTACTACACCAAAGGAAGAACATGGTAGCTACCTGGAAAACATCCAGTAAACACAAAATCACATGTAGAGCAAAAAAATGAAGGTGAGGGACTCCCCAGGTAGCAGTGGTAAGACTCCACATTTCCAATGCAGGGGCGGGGGTTTGATCCCTGCTCTGAGACTAAGATCCCACATGGCTTGCAGTGCACCCAAAAATTAATTAAATTAAAAAAATAAGGCCGTTAAAAAAAAAGGTGAGTTCCCAGTAAGATTTCTCCTGATTCTTTTCTTGTTTCTCAGACTACTGACTTTTCTTGATTGCTCTTTTCATCATCCCATCTCCTATTACTGCAGTTGTTTAGTCACTAAGTCGTGTCCGACTCTTTTGCAACTCCCGGACTGGAGACCAGCAGGCTCCTCTGTCCATGGAATTTCCCAGGCAAGAATACAAAAGTGGGTTGCCATTTCCTTCTCCAGGGGATCTTCCCCATCCAGGGATCAAACCCACATCTCCTGCATTGGCAGGCGGATTCTTCCCCACTGAGCCACCTGGGAAGCCCATCACTGCAAGTACCTCGTTTCAAAATGTAGCTTTCAATCAACAGCTTTTCCCCTGTCAACCACTTCATTCCAGAACTCATCCACTCTTTTTTTTTTTTTCCCAAAACTCATCCACTCTTAATTCCAACTTTACCTGCCGATGACTTCCAGATCTAGCTAATTTCGCCCTCTTCCCTTCTCCAGTTTTTTAATCTCTCCTGAATTGCCTGACTATAGATACTTTAGAACCTTTTTATAGCTTTACTTTTATTTTTTTAAAAGGAAAATCAACTTTTTCAAAATTGGCTCCTTCCCTGTTTACTTCATCATCTGTACTGTCTGGCTGTTCTCCTACAACGTCAGAACCTTCATTTTCCTCCACGTAATCCACAGGACCACCAACTGTCCATTGTTTCCTACTGTCTTTTCAATTCCACAGCTATCACCACATTCTGGGTTTTCTTCCGTTCCTTCCTGACTCACCACAGCCCGCCAGCCTACTCACTCCCTTCTATTCATTCAGTACATACCACCAGCAAACCTCTCTCACACAGCACACGCCCCAGTTCAAGGACTTAAAATCACTCTGGAGAACAATGAAACCAAACTTCTCAAACCAATGCTCAGGGCCTTCCATCCTTTCAGACGGTCACTTGTAAATGTTGAGCTTAAACATCCCAAGGAGACATAACCTTTGAAAACCAACATTTTGATCTTTCACATCTGGATCATTGTAATGTATACTCTAAGACTGTAGAAAGTACAGGCTACCATTTTCCACTTGACTTCAACTACTTATGTCAGGCAATGGGAATATTTGGTTTAATCCATCTACTGAACCACTCATATTACCAGGAGGAGGATTCATTTTCAAAAGTTGAACTCTTCTAACCCACAAAATGAAAGCATGTAGTTATCAGAAAAGAACACCTCATGTCCTTAATGAATGCAAAGCAGTATACTATCTTTAAGGGGGAATTTTCCAACATCTATAAAAAGTGGTAAGAATACACAGAAGAATTATACAAAAAAGATCTTCATGACCCAGATAGCAACAATGGTGTGATCACTTACCTAGAGCCAGACATCCTGGAACATGAAGTCAAGCAGGCCTTAGGAAGCATTGCTACAAACAAAACTCATGGAGGTAACGGAATTCCAGTTGAGCTATTTCAAATCCTAAAAGATGATGCTATTAAAGTGCTGCACTCAATATACCAGAAAATTGGGAAAACAGCAGTGGCCACAGGACTGGAAAAGGGCCGTTTTCATTCCAATCCCTAAGAAAGGCAATGCTAAAGAATGTTCAAACTATCGCATAATTGCACTCATCTCACATGCTAGCAAAGTAATGCTCAAAATTCCCCAAGCCAGGCTTCAGCAGTATGTGAACTGTGAACTTCCAGATGTTCAAGCTGGATTTAGAGAAGTCAGAGGAACCAGAGATCAAATTGCCAAGATCTGTTGGATCATCAAAAAGGCAAGGAAGTTCCAGAAAAACATCTGCTTCTGCTTTATTGACTACACCAAAGCCTTTGACTGTGTGGATCACAACAAACTGTGGAAAATCCTTAAAGAGATGGGAATACCAGACCACCTAACCTGCCTCCTGAGAAATCTGTATGCAGGTCAAGAAGCAACAGTTAGAACTGGACATGGAATCAATAGACTGGTTCAAAATCGGGAAAGGAGTACGTTAAGGCTGTACATTGCCACCCTGCTTATTTAACTTATATGCAGAGTACATCATGCAAAATGCTGGGCTGGATGAAGCACAAGCTGGAATCAAGATTGCTGGGAGAAATATCAATAACCTCAGATATGCAGATGACACCACCCTTATGGCAGAAAGTGAAGAAGAACTAAAGAGCCTCTTGATGAAAGTGAAAGAGGAGAGTGAAAAAGTTGGCTTAAAACTCAACATTCAGAAAACTAAGATCATGGCATCTGGTCCCATCACTTCATGGCAAATAGATGCAGAAAAAATAGATGCAGAAACAATGGAAACAGTGACAGACTTACTTTATTGGGCTCCAGAATCACTACAGATGGTGACTGCAGCCATGAAATTAAAAGACACTTGCTCCTTGGAAGAAAAGTTATGACCAACCTAGACAGCATATTAAAAAAAAGCAGAGACATTATTCTGCCAACAAAGGTCCGTCAAGTCAAAGCTATGGTTTTTCCAGTAGTCATATATGGATGTGAGAGGTGGACTATAAAGAAACCTGAGCACAGAAAAACTGATGCTTTTGAACTGTGGTGTTGGAGAAGACCCTTGAGAGTCCCTTGGACTGTAAGGAGATCAAACCAGTCAATCCTAAACGAAATCAGTCCTGAATATTCTTTGGAAGGACTGATGCTGAAGTTGAAACTCCAATACTGTGACCACCTGATGCGAAGAACTGACTCACTGGAAAAGACCCTGATGCTGGGAAAGATTGAAGGCAGGAAGAGAAAGGGACGACTGAGGATAAGATGGTTGGATGGCATCACTGACTCAACGGACATGAGTTTGAGCAAGTTCCGGGAGTTGCTGATGGACAGGGAAGTCTGGCGTGTTAGAGTCCATGGGGTCGCAAAGAGTTGGACACGACTGAGCGACTGAACTGATAAAAAGTATTAGTGCAAATATCCTTTAGCCCTCCAATAGCACTTCCAGGAAATATCCTGTAGATAGTCTCACAGAAGAAAGCAAAATTAAATGTGGAAGGTTATTAAACAATATTGTTGAAATGGTTAAAAAAAAAAGGGGGGGGGTAGGCACACTACTGAAACTTCCTTGACTATTATTATACATCTTCACAGTGGAATATTATGCAGCAATTAAAAATAAAAAAGCAGTTACAAGGACTTCCCCAGTGGCCCAGTGGCTAGGACTCTGCACTCCCTGTGTAGGGGGCCCAGATCCAATCTCTGGTCAGGGAACTGGATCCCACATGACGCAACTGGGAGCTTGCATGCTGCAACTAAAGACACCTGAACTAACACCCACTGCAGTCAAATAAATATATAATTTTTTTTTTAATTTTTTTTATTAGTTGGAGGCTAATTACTTCACAACATTTCAGTGGGTTTTGTCATACATTGATATGAATCAGCCATAGATTTACACTTATTCCCCATCCCGATCCCCCCTCCCACCCCCCTCTCCACCCGATTCCTCTGGGTTTTCCCAGTGTACCAGGCCCGAGCACTTGTCTCATGCATCCCACCTGGGCTGGTGATCTGTTTCACCATAGATAGTATACATGCTGTTCTTTTGAAACATCCCACCCTCACCTTCTCCCACAGAGTTCAAAAGTCTGTTCTGTATTTCTGTGTCTCTTTTTCTGTTTTGCATATAGGGTTATCGTTGCCATCTTTCTAAATTCCATATATATGTGTTAGTATGCTGTAATGTTCTTATCTTTCTGGCTTACTTCACTCTGTATAATGGGCTCCAGTTTCATCCATCTCATTAGAACTGGTTCAAATGAATTCTTTTTAACGGCTGAGTAATATTCCATGGTGTATATGTACCACAGCTTCCTTATCCATTCATCTGCTGATGGGCATCTAGGTTGCTTCCATGTCCTGGCTATTATAAACAGTGCCGCGATGAACATTGGGGTGCACGTGTCTCTTTCAGATCTGGTTTCCTCAGTGTGTATGCCCAGAAGTGGGATTGCTGGGTCATATGGCAGTTCTATTTCCAGTTTTTTTAAGAAATCTCCACACTGTTTTCCATAGCGGCTGTACTAGTTTGCATTTCCACCAACAGTGTAAGAGGGTTCCCTTTTCTCCACACCCTCTCCAGCATTTATTGCTTGTAGACTTTTGGATAGCAGCCATCCTGACTGGCGTGTAATGATACCTCATTGTGGTTTTGATTTGCATTTCTCTGATAATGAGTGATGTTGAGCATCTTTTCATAAATAAATAATAAATAAATAATTTTTAAAAAATCCTTATAAATGGAGCTGTTACATATGAGTTGATATGGAAAGATGTTTAAGGGAAAAAGCAAGTTATACAACAATGTAAAGTATTATTTTATTTGTATAAAGAAAATGTACATATATTTGTAAATGCAAGAAATATCTAGGGAAAAAATACCAGTCATTAACAGTAGCAAATTCTGGAGAATGGGATTCAGAGAAAGAAACAAGGGAGTTTTACTTTTTGTATGGTGTGTGTGTGTGTGTGTGTGTGTGCGCGCGCACACACATAATCTTTTTAAAAAAATCATCTTAACTTTCATTTTTAAAACAGGACTGAGCACAGCAAAGACTCTTAATTTTGGATGAATGTAATAGAACTTGATTATCTATAGTGCAGGAAATATGAGCTACTCAAAGTGCTTAATGAGAAACTCATCCATTCATTCAACAATTACCTATGGAACACTAACTACATGTCAGGCACTGTACCTGATGATACTAACATAATGGTAAACCAGAAGGACCTCGTCCCTGCTCCATTTTTCCTGTTTGCCTTGTAAGAACCACTCTGACTTTCAGGTTTGTGTTCTCCTTGTGCCTACTGTGCTACAGTTTCCCATAAAATAGATACAAATTAATAGAATAATTACTTCAAAGAAAAACAAGGGCTTTAAATGTTATTAACTCCTATCTCCTTCATAATTAACTGAAAAAGTTATCAGAGACACACTTTGTGAAAGAACAATTCAACAAGCACCATTTCAAATAAATTTTTAAAAGTAACTTAGATGGTAAATGAAATTTAAGGGAAATTAGCTAAGAAAATTCAAAAGGAAAGAAACATTATAGGAAATTTTTCTTTTCTGTACAGATTTATATATACTCACTAAATTCTTCTACAATAAACATGTACTCTACCATAAGGAGAAAGTAAGAGCTGTTCTTGAAAAGAACCCTTTGTTGCAAAAACAGATCAGCTACTGCCTAAAGTCCACCCCAACTCACTATACCAGGCCCCGTATGGTCTGGCCTGGCCTGGTCGAGGTTGTTTTTGTCAGCCTGGAGCCCATTCCACTCTCTACTGCAAACAGCATTCTGGGACTTTCCACTAGGGAATCACTGCTCCTCACCCTGGGGGTGGGCCCATCCCTAGTCCCACCAGTCAGTTCTTTTTAGCCCCCTGGCCATCCCAATGGTTCAGAGGCAAAAACATGACAGATCCAAATCCAATCAATTCTGAAAAAAGGCTGATTTTAATGAGGCTTTTTTTTTTATTAAAATGATAATTGCTGACATATAATACAGCTAAATTTCCTAGAAGAACTTTGTAATAAATAGAATTCTCATTTAACGTGGTCCCTGAATATTTTGAGCGACTGTAACTTCAAATCACAAAACTGTAGTCAAAGAATCATAACCGACCTCTTTTGTTGAAATGGAACAACAACAAAAAACAGTATTAGAAAATTCCCATTTCTAAGAAGCTACTAAAACTTCATGCTGTTTCAAACAATAAGAATGTTGAAACCATACAGATCACATCCTGTTAAAACAGCTAAGTATAGAAACAGTAAGAAAACAGGTTACCCAGCATATACGTTAATCACATGTCCTGTGACAGAAATCTTCTAAACCACTTCAAAAATAAAGACCCCCAACATGACGCACCTAAAATGCCATAATACCTAAAACAAACAAACAAAACCCAAACACTTGAAATGTATAATAAACAATTATTTATTTTTTAAATAATTTAAAAAATTTTTTTTCATTTTTTTACCTGTTAACCATTTTCTTTTCAAAATGAAGAAAATATAGAGTATATTAATAAATTACAAGGGAACAAACTTCAACCCAATATGAGAAAATAAAACTTAACCATTAGAATTTCCAGAGAGTGAGATGGATTATCTTGTAAAACAGGGACCTCTCCTTCCCTGGAACTAAAACCAAAACCAACACTCTGTAAGTCTCTGAAAATAAGACATCCTCGAAGAATTCGACTGCTGTGCCAGCTGTTTCATTTCTTGAGAGTATAGCTGAACACATATAATAATCCGTTGCATTTTTTCTAGCATTGCACAATTTTCCTGGCACACAATGTGCATGCTGTATTTATTATCATGTTTAAGCATCTGACAGCATTGTAAGAATCCATAACATTATTCTCTAACTAAATGCACACATAATTTTTTAGTCTTCAAATGGCCATGGATTTCAGTAAAGTATCCTATACATTCTTTCCACAAAGTTTAAACACATTTCCTGAACTTTTAGCTTTCAGTTTCCTGTTCATCAATGGCTACAATTCTAGAGGCAATATATAAACACACCCTAGCCATGGAATTTCCACTTCTGACAACAGTGGATGTAAACTTAATGAGACCAAATATAACTACAGTGCATATGAATGGTATATGACAGCTAACACAGCCAACAGTAGTAATTAGCTAAGGTATAAAAATGGAAATATAAATATAGTCCTTATTAAGAATTCACATAACAACCTCTTTTTTAACTTAGAACTCAGAAAAGGTTTCTCTCTCATTAAAAACTGGTAAGTTTTCTTTATTAAACAATAACGATGAAACCCATCCTGTTCCCTTTTTTCTCTTGCTTACCAGGAGGCTCAGAGCTAAATTCAATGTTTAAATACAGAAAATATCTTGCCTCAGATTACCGATTTAAAGATTTCTTTCCACTCTCATCCTGCTCATTATTTCTCAAGTATTTTATGCTTGAATGCTGGTTTTTAATAGTGCTTGCCTTTTAATTACAAGATATCAAATCTTTTCAATGAATATAGAAGAAACAATTTAAAAGATATCTTTATATCACTAAATAACCTGTTAATCCAATTTACAAAAAATGTAGGTCCTAAAATGTATATTTACTTTCCCCTTTTAAAGTTGTTTCACACATTTCATGATTCATTTTTTAAAAAGTCATTGGTGAGTTCTCAAAATAAAAGACTGATAAAATGACACAAGGATCAAAGCAAATTACTAAATTAGGGACACTAGATTAGGAGAATTATTAATTTTTAAACGTTTTCAATTTTCTAACAAAATTGGTCTGGCAAAGCTAGATAACTGTCATAAAAAGTTAACTCACATAAACTGTACTAAAATTTTACTTACTGTTATAGGCATTTTAGATGCAAAATAGACAACAGGTATAAAAATACTTAGGAATCTTAAAGAAAGAGGAAAACTCAGTCACATTTGTTTAGCAGCTATAGACACACAAACACAAAAATATTCAGCACATGGTAATACCAAATAGTTTATTAAAGGAGATATTAATAAAATGAACAAAAGCAATATGAAGATGAACTACAACCCAAACTGACAAATCTAACCAAAAACTAAACAAAAATATACCAAGAGTTGAACAGAAAATCTAAACAGTCATATTAAAAATGAAAAAAGAAATAATTCATTTTGTAACAAAGACTACAGTCTATAAGAATGTATAATATTAAAGCTCTCCACGTACAGAAGCCACAAATAAAAAATGGAAAATAATAAATGGAATAAGCAAGACAGCCAAATAATTTATATAAAAGTTACAAAAACCAATTGTTCCTTTCTCTCTCATCATAAGAGAATTGGAAGGCTTAGACCCAAAGCTAAATTATATTAACATATACTATATTTATGCTATATATTACATACATAATATAGTATTATACACAGTGCACATATAATTATACACAATATAATTTATATAGTACTACTACTATATAAATTTAGAAGCAAAGGCTAGAAACCACTCATAAAATATAATTTAACAAATTTCTTTAAAACAAACAGTTTACAATAAAAAAATTTAAAAACAGAAAACAAACTCCTATAATTTGAAGAAAGAGGCTAAGAGAAACTTACACACATAGCTATCAAAAAAATCTAAAATTTAATTTTGAAGTATTTCTCTTTCCTATTAGCATAAACAGAAGTTATAATTTGCTATAAAGAATAATAATCTAAATACAAAACACAAGCTGCAGATCATAAAGAGAAAAAAATCCTTCTCAGAAAAATGAAGACAGGAAAAAGAAACGAAACCACAGACAATACAACTAAGGGATCTGATACAAAGCACTGAGGACACGGAAAAAATCTTCTTTGTGTACTATACAATTCAGCTTCATGGTGTTCGAAAATGATAAAGAAAAGTAAGTATTTCCGTAAAAATGAGTCTGGTTAGAAGCCTTTTTTTTTTTTAAGGGATATGGCGGGATGAGCAGAGAGGTCTGAGGCATCTTTACGTAACCCATGACACTTATTCTTTCTTTCATCTTGGGGAAGGATACAGAACATGAAAATACTACCAGCTGTGAAATAATTTTATGATAAAACTATGCTTAAAGTGACTAAAAAAGTATTTTCACATCACACAAGTTTTCAAAACACAAGAAGAGCATCTTGCCAAAGTTAAAATAAGAAATTTTAAGAACAGAAAAGTGGTGTGACAGTGATTTGGAGATTAGGAACTGACATTACTGAGAAAAAAATTATGTGCTCTGTAAAAAGTGAAGGAAGCATTTATTGAGCAACTAGAGTATCCTGACACTATATAAAGATTAGGGCTTTATAAAATACAGTCTGTCAGATTACATCTAGGTAGAAAAACGATCTAGAAGAGTACAGTGTTTAAGTAAGTTCCCCACCTTTACGTGTGGCATATGGTAAAATGTAAGAGACTGAAGAAGATGTCAGCTTAGAGACAACCGTCCAAGCAGAGGTACAGGTTTGGGGGCTGTGAGGTCAAAGGACAATAGTTCCCAACATTTCATGCTAACCTTAGGGTCCCATCCATCACTCTATAAAAGAACCTGTGTTCCACCATGATAGGAACAAAATGTCCACTTCTTTGAGAATGTTATTTATATAACACTATTACATTTATAATTTAAAACTTTAAAAATAAAAGAAATCCTTTTCTTTCTAAAGCAGACTTTGGAGTTTGGTTTTAAACATTAAGAATAGTAATGCTAGTCTAAGAAGTGTAATCATCGGCTTCTCATTAAGAATAGAGTGAATTATTATGACATTATTCCTAGTAGTAAAATTATTCTTACCTTGGGGTCTGATAGTTTTTAGTAGAAATATTATTAATGATACTACTCTCACTCCCACCCAGATGGTTAAGAATCATACTAGGATGACAGTTAAAAAAAAAAAAAAAGCCCTTGTTTAGCTCTGAAAGGTATAGGCTGCTAATTATTAGCTGTGGATCTTTACGTTCCTCTGGACCTCAATGTGCTCATCTGTAAAATAAGACTGCTGGACTAGAGAATATTTCCCCACTTTCCTCACCGTTTTGCCCTATTCCTTTCTACTTTGTGACTTTGGTGATTTAGGATCTCTACTGGGATTTTTGAGGGCAGAGAGGAAAACAGCAGAAACCCACTAAACTTTGAAGAAAAGGAATAAGCATTATAGAATAAGGAGAGAAACAGGGAAAGTTAGCCAAAACACATGTTTACAAAAAGAAATGGATAGGTTAAAGAGCCATAATGGTTCAAAGTAGAGGATCATGAACTTCATTGTCAAAATTAGTATGAATAGCAGTTTCAGTTATACTGAAATCAGGAAAGACAGTAAGAAATGCAAGACTTAAGACTTAGAAACGTTATTTATAGCACACAAGAATGCTTTAAAAATAACCCAAAAAATCTTCCCAAGTTCCCCCAAAATATATGGAGAAGATGTCATACTCCCTGCTTTAATCACTCATAATTCTGCCCCAACACAATCCCCCACTATTTTCCACAGGTTATTCCCTCGAATCCATTCGGCTTCATCATTTCAAACAAATCTACGCTATCTCCCCTTCGTTATCATTCAATGTTCTACCTGAAATGCATTCTCCCTTCTCTCAATTTATAACAGTAATTGATCATGCTATAACTACGTGGCTTGTTTCTGGTTTTTTTGGCTTATGCTGGGTCTTCTAACCACATTTGAGGCACTATTCTAAGCACTTGGCATGTATTAACTCATTTAATTCTCTCAACAGTCCTAGGAAGGAGGTCAAGTAACTTGCTGAAGATTACACAGAAGCAGAGTCAGGATTCTAACACAGGCAGTCTGGCTCCAAGGAGCCTATCCCCTTAACCGCTGACTAGTCCTACAAAGCTCAGGTGGAGTTCTGTCACCTTCCTGAAATTCTCATCTGCTTAGCAATTACTCCTGCCTCAAGAATTCTTAAGTACACCACTCATTTGTCACTTACCACAGGACTTGGGTTATTACTTATCTTTTGTGTACATGTTCTATCTTGTCTAAGGACAGGATCTTATTTATTCTGTAACAAGACTACTTAGAACCTAACAGAAATTATCCAAACACAAAACTGCTTATTAATGAAAGTATAATTGTATTTAATATTTACTGAAGACATATGCCTGGTTCTGGGCTAAGTACTTTGTATGTATTGTCTCATTTAAACCTCACAACCCTTACGTAGGTATTAACACTGCATGCACCTCCCAATATTACAGATGAGGAAACTGAGGCTGAGAGAAGCTATGTATCTTGTCCCATATCACAAAGCGGTGGTGACAGTCTTACCTAAGGGTCTAACCAGACTCTTAAATCTCCACCCAACCACAAAACACCCTGAAGACAAAATCAGTCCTAACAACTCAACTCAACTTTCACTTACTCTGCAGCACTATGCTGAACACTAAGCATTCAGAATTAAGGGGCACAGCTGCTCACTAGGACCTCAGGGCCAAATTCTGATACCACAGGCAGAGCTGCCATCCCCAAAACTTCAGGAAGATTTTATCTTACATTTTATTTTTTTTTCAGTATGCCATTGTTTCTTTTATTTTTGTTTTGTTTTGTTTTATTAGTTGGAGGCTAACTACTTCACATTTCAATGGATTTTGTCATACATTGACATGAATCAGCCATGGAGTTATTATCTTACATTTTAAACCAAAATAATCCTTGGAAACTCTTCCATCCCATTCCTTCTCCCTTCAGGCTCCCCCACTCCCCATACCCTAGGACTCACCTCTAGTTTCTGTACTATAGAGTAGGATCCCACTATCCCAACAACTGTAACTTGCCCAAGATCATGTAGCAATACTCCTCATCCAATGTCTATCCCCACCATAATAGCCTTCCTATAAATGATGTAATTTTCTCCTCCATTTTCCACTCTTAATAACCATTAATTTCTGCATAAGCATCTCAGAATCCCTGTATTATTCCTACTTCCCACAGAAGAAAATAATCAGATATACTGGATTATCTAAAACAGTATCAAATTTTATTCTCTTATCCCTGAGTCAGTAATGTAAAATTGCGTCTTGTAAAATTTCCACCAGGAGGAAATTCAAACAATTCCCAGAAGAGCAGAAAGAAGAAAGATCTCCATAAGCTGACCAAAGGCAAGCCAAGTTGATAAGCTACAATCCATCTGGAAAGGACTCAGGCCCAAGACCACTGGAAGCTGGCTACTGCTCATGAGAAGTGCAAGAGACATCACTTACTTTACCATTTCTATTTTATATCCTCTCAACTAACCTCAGGTTCCTATCTTTCTGACAAACCTCAATTCTAGGAGCCTGTAAAGAGAAGGGAAAGTAATGAGATAAGAGTGTCAGGTCACTTTTGGCATAATGGCTTTTTGATGAGAACTATCTTGGACAGGAAATTTGCCACAAGGAATAGGAGAAGAGTTTTCAGGTAAGCCAACAGATCTCTTAATTTTACCACAGAAGCACAAGACATCCTGAAAATGTGTTATATACACTCAGTATCTCTCCCACTCCAAAGCACCTGCAGATATTCTGGGCTAGAAGGAACTCATTTGGGCCATTTCTAGGGTCTAAGAAAGTCTGCTGCCTAGACTCCTGCTGGCCATCATTCACTAGGTTGAGTGGTTTGGAAACCATCTACGTCACCTTGGTTCAAATAGAATGATTTCTTAGGGCTTAAAAATTATGTATTTGCTTATAAGACTGAAGCCTTCTCTGAAAGGGAAGAAAATGCTCTATTTTACTTTAGTAATATATCTTAATTTTGATATATATCAAGTTCATTACAGATTAAGGATAACTTCCTGCTAACATGTTACCCAAGTTAGGACAATTAGGAAATGAAAAGGACAAAAAAGCATAAATTTAGAAACAAAGTGATTTAGTGACTCACTGAGCTTAAGCAAAGGAAGAGTAAGAAAAAAAAAAAATGACCAGTGAGAATAACAGTGTCAGGAGCAGCTAAAGAGGAAAGCCAAGAAAGTGTTCTGACTGGGGGCGGACGGAGGGGTGTTGGTGTGCAGTTACTACAGAGATGGTTTTTAAACATATTTAGTTTCAAGACATAGGTGAAAATGTGGGCCTCAGTTTTGGAAGGCCTCAAAAAGATTTAGATTTGGAGCCTAAAAAAGCTCAGCAATGACTTAGTTTTTAGAGAAAGAAAAAATAATAGCCAAAACATTTAAACAAAAGCATTCCTCAGACACTACATTTTGAAGATAATCTAACTTTTCAGATGAACAGTATTTTATTCTATAGAGTATGTGGACTAATTTACTATAAAGGAAAAGCTAAAAAATTTCTTTCTTTTCCAGGCTATGAACTGACAGAAAGGAACTAAGAATAAGAATGGTTTCAGAATTACTGATCGTCTAAAGCTAAGTCTCTGAGCTAAAACACACTGCTTTTCAGCAGTGTACAACAGAATTTGGTGGGGGGGGAGAATCTGGTATACTAATACTACTGCTTTACAATATATGTGAGAATGTAACAGTTTTAAAAGCACTTTAACTGAACTGTTGATAATTTATAAATCTGGAGAATAGGTATACAGATGTTCATTATACTCGTGTCTCCAGTTCTGTGTATGTTCAAAACTTTCATAATAAAAAATCTAAAAGAAAAGCTACCTATAAGTATTTTTAAAGTTCTACCTGAAGTTAAGGCTTGACAACTCAAAACAAAATTCTTAAAACTTTTCAAATAATGTTTTATTCATGCTCAACAGACCAGTGAAGTTTAGTGTCTAAAAATGGGAGAAAAGGCCCAGCCATTTCAGAGGAACATGAGCATGTTCACTAAATGAAGAAAGTCAGTCCTATTACCCATGTTGGCCAAGTTCGACATTTGTCATTTTTCTCGTCAAAGAACTTAACATTTTGTTAAAGAAAAAATTTACAGACAATATATATGTACAGTTCTGGTTAGTAAAGGCAACATAAGTGTTTATCCCCAGTCATCAGTGATTAATTTGTTGAGCCTGTTGGTTAGTTCTCCTGTTGCTTCAAATCATCTTCCACTCTAGCAAATAACCAAACAAATTTCTTAAGTAGATGCAAAAAAAAAGGATGAAAAGTGAATATCCATAAATAATGCCCAATCCTAAATTGTGAAGAACACATATTTAAGCTTAGCAAGTCAAGAAAAAAAAAGTTGAATGTCTTAACAACTGACATATTTTAAGATATGACTTAAGTTTAACTCAAATCAAATCACTCTATGGCAGCACTAAAACTAATAGAGAGCACCAAATTCACCACTTAGATTTACCACTTACCTATGATCAAGATTAGTTTATATGGTTTGTAAGCACCACTCCTTCCTCCCTATTATAAATACCACCCAAAAAAGACAACCAAATTTGTTTCCCTCTTCTTTGGTGAATTCTAGGACAGTAAAGATTGTACATGTTTGAGAAAAATCTAGCACACTGAAGATGTGCAACTCGCTTAGCGGGAATTATCAGTACCTTTAACTCCCAGGACGCTATCACTAGGCAGCAGTCTCATTCCCTAGGTGACTTACACAGCATAACAAAATAAACCAGTTTCCTTGCTGACAGTTGTGCCTTGAATCATTTTCAGGATTCTGTTTCTTCTAATAGAAATGTGTTGTCATGAGACTTCAGAGAGAAGCAGCACAGATACATATACACAGAGACAAAAGACATGTCAGTAATTCTCTTTTTCTACATTATTATCAAAGCACTGCTTTCATATTTCAAATTGAGGTATTTCACTTTTTTCAGATAACAAACTCATTCTCCTCATCTTCAACAAATTTTTGCAGCTTTTTTCCTCAAGAAAGTAAAAGTTACATACCATAAAATGCACGGATCTTAAGTATTCGGCTTGGTAAATTTGAACAGATGTATACACCACCAATTGATCAATCTGGAGGTTCCGTGTACTGGTCTTGAAACTGTTCTGTAAGTTAAAAATATATGAAAATTAAAAATTACCCGGAAAGCATATACTTGAATTTCATCACTCGAATCCCAAACCAAGCTATAGAATATTTCTATCACCCTAAAAAGTTCCCTTTTGGGACGTCCGTGGTGGTGCAATGGCTAAGACTCCACTCTCCCAATGCGGGGGGCCGGGGTTTGATCCCTGGTGAGGGAACTAGATCCTACATGCCACCAACAAAGACCCAGCAAAGTCAAATTAATTAATTTTTTGAAAACTGAAGAGTTTCTTTACAGAAAATGTTCCCCTTTGTCTCCTTCCAGTTATCCACAGCCTTTACCCAGAAACTGCTTTCATTTCTAACACCATACCTAAGTTTTGTCTGTTCTTGTATTTTTTATAAATGGCATCTAACAATACATACTTGTTTCGTTTCTCTTGCTCTGAATAATATTTGAGATTCTTCTCTGTCATTGTATGAATCATTACTTTATTATTATTGTGAAGAAAGATTCTATGAACATTTTTATCAGTTTCTGTGTGGACATGTACTTTGTTCCTCTTGAAGAAGCAAGATTTCATTTGAAAAAAAAGAATTCACATATAAATAAGCCTGTGAATTCATATAGATGATTTATATGTATACATATAGTAAACATATCCAGTTACATATATAATGCAAATACATATAGTATATTTATTTATCTACCTACCTGTGTGTGTGTATATATGTGTGTGTACGCAAATGGACTCTGAGAGGTCTACCTAGGAATAACCCCAAAGATACATTAAATAAACTTATAAAGTTCACAATGAAAATACATTTAGATGACGTTTCAATTCTTCTTAATAAGTATATTATATTTTAACCTAAGTATAATTCAAAACAGAAACAAATTTCTCTCCATGTAAGTTACTCTATTTCACATCAATGAAATACCATCTTCTCACAACAAATCCCCTTTCCAAACTAGAATTTCATAACATTAAATATGACCATCCATCATGAAGTAATTTTTTATGCTAGGGGGTAAAATCCAAAATATGTTAAGATTACAAGATTTTACTTTATTGTCTTGCTTTTTTAAAAAGTTAAACATGGAAATAATTCCATTGGTTAATATTTACATGAATAAAGACCATTTCATCCGTATTCAGAAAAAGACCTCCATTCCAAAAAGCAACTTAACTGCAGCACTGTCTGTGACAGAGACATTCTGACCTTCAAATTCCTTGTGTAATTTTCAGCAGCTAGAAGGATCTTTAATTTCCAGAGACAGGAACATTGAGAAACATACACACAAATCTGATTTTTTATGAGATCAATTTGAAATCCCCAACCCTGTTTTTGATAATCAGATGATCATTCAGGGGACTAGCAGTGGTTCTTCATTTAACATCACACATAAACTGCCAAGACTACAAACCGAACATTACAAATGGTTCCAAAAATTTACCATCGCCTGCTTTAGCAAAGGTTTGCAAGCTACAAAAGGGAAAAACCCCTCTTCTAGTCTTTGATCTTTCTCCATCTTTTATTCCTCCTTCCAAAAAATGAGCAATTTCAAGACCATACAACTCAAATGGACTGTATTTTTAATCTTAAAAAACATTCTTAGCATTCAGATGTTCCCTAACTTTCACAGATGTGGAACTGTTTACTTAAAAACCCATTATTTCACTCTGAAAATACATAATTTTAATTTTTCTAGTAGCTGTACTTTTTTCTAAAAAGAAAAAAACAACCTTAATTAAGTGTTACAAAAACGACAGCAGTTTCAAAGAGCTACAATTCCCAACTTTCAATATCTTTTTGCCTGACTGTTTTAGAGAACTAAAATTTTATTCCTGTTTTTTAAAATGTTTCTCTTCCAGACCAAGAGTAGAAAATAGGTTAAATCAAATGTGTAGACCCCATACTCCCTCTGGTGGTCCTTCACTCTTATTAACTAGCTGTTTTCCAAAAGACTAGAAGACTAAAATAAGTGTAAAACCAATTTGCCCCATTTAAGGATTATAGCCTTACACGTGTGAGTTTCAGCTGAATGCAGGTCAAGTCTCATCATGACAAAAATGAGGTAAATAATTTGAGTGCTTGAATTTTAGTGTTTCAAATACTACTGAAATATCCTTAGGAACTTGTTAGTTACGTCCACAAGGTCCTGCTATAAATTACTTTAACCTGTCTGATTTGGCAGAACTATCTTTTACACAATAAATAAACATCTTTTTGCAAAAAAAATTTTAAAAAAACTCCACACTTAAGTGGCTACTGTTTTTAAATCAATAGTTATATGACTTACCTACCAACTTCCACCTGGTCTCGAATGAGTGTATATTTAATTTTCCTTAAACTTTTAATTTTCCTGACATAACGTCACAAGTTAAAAATGCACTATAAAAAAAAATTCAGAATGTAAAATAATGAAAAAATCTAATTACTAATCGGCTATGTTAGAAAGTTCAAATAGTTTCAGAATTATAAAAAGTATAAAATATTTAACTGTTCAGCATAAAATAACTACAGAACTCAGTGTGTAAAAATATGTACAATTCTGTTAGGAATTCGGAAAAATTATATTAAAGGCCTACAGAAAATATTCTTCATAACAGATACAGCATGCATTTTACTGTTAAATAAAGAAGTATTACTATCTAACAGTATCATGTGATTTAGCCTCAAACGTAGCTTGTTTCACATGTATCCCTGTTTTTCTATAGCTTGGTTTAATCAAAAATATTTGCCCACCTCCAAATTCAAAAGGAGCCACACCTGAGGCTAAGTGACTTAAAAATACTCCCAACATTTATTATGTAGATGTAAGAATTCAACTTAATTTTGAAACTATAATGTGGTTGACCATTTTATGATACGGTCTACCGCAAGTTAAAAGTGTACAAAAATCAGTAATTAAAACATGAAAAAAACTGAGTTTGAAAACAGTATTTTAATTAAAAGGCATTTTTACAGATAAAGTTCCCAAAACATGCTTTTGTAAATGAAACTATGAAATATGGCTTTAATTTATGGTATGTGGTACATTTAAGCATCATCACAAGATAAAAGCTATAAAACTTTTAATTATACACCATAGTTAGACTAATATACTCCTATACACTTTAAACAACAATTATATAGATCACCCATAACCCTAGTCTCATAAGATTCCTCAGAACTACTTACACAGAACAAAACCCACTCTGCGCGTCACTGCTCAATCTACCTCCGCTAAGCATTGAAAAGCCAACTCAGCTTTCAACAGTAACAACTTCTTCTACAGCTCTATAGAAAGAGGATGTTCTTCCTTCTCTAGACTGATTGTTCTAAGCTAAAAAGACTAGGAAACAAAACAACCGAAATATGTTCTTTTTCCAATGCAAGAATAAAAAAAGAAAATTGAAGACTTCACTAGTAGCCTAATCCAATATTTCAAAATGTTCGTTTGAAAGACAAAGAACTCACAGCAGATAAGCCTGTTGTTTTACAGAAATAAAAAAATTTTTTATAAAAACCACCTTTGATTTTAAAAAAAAATCCTGAAGAGTCACAACTAGCCTATTGGTTAGAGTGCCCCTTTCAAAGGTGTTACTAATTAACTGTGACTAAAATTACCATTCAATGAAACACTAATAAAGTAACATAATTAAATCAAAACTGTAACTGTCCTTAAGTTACTTACACCTCTTATTCAAATCATATCCAGCACATTTAAAAAAAGACACATAAGAAGAAAAATCTTGAGTTATCTAAATCAACTGTTCCTCACAAATGAATGTTATCAATTACCTTCATAATATATTTTAAAATAAGTGTAAAAATAATCATATATTATTTTTAAACTTTTTTTTTTGTAATAGATGCCCTAAATTGGTCAGGGCCATTAACTGTAGATTTTAAGTGAGGTCAGCTGGCAGAGAGAGAAACAGAAAATAAGTGAAAGTATAACATAAAAACTTCCCACAAAAATAAGAAGTTTTTCAATTCTACCCTCGAATTTTAAAATAAAAACTCTTAAAAAAAAAAAAAAAAAAACTCTTATGCGGGGCCGGGGGGGCGGTTAATGGGTGAAGGAGAATTCCCATAGACTATTAAAAATACTGAACCAAAATATGGCTTAACTTTTCTCTTGTCTACAATCTAACAAAACGAGAAGACAATGAAAATAAACACTCCTGTGTGCCCTGAGAGAGGCAAAGAAAGCTCCCATTCAAAGCTAAGCCTTATTCCACTCTTGTAAAGTAAATCCAAAACCACGAGCTCAAACTGCTTCATGCAGAATTTACTGAATGGCGGCCAAACGTTGTACACTCTGTCCTGAACAGCGAAGGATATCTCGAGCCCTGCATTCTCCATTTACAACTTGTACCTTACTATGCATGCTTTCACCACCACTGCAGAAACCGATTTTTAAACTAAGATGTTCCTCCCGGCCAAGTCAATGGAAAGAAGGCAATCTACACGCTGGCGACACTCCCCACCTTCCCCACCCACCCCAATCAATACTGGTTTTTGACTCCTATACTGCAGTCAGCACACCTTAAAAAAAAAAAAAAAATCACATGGGAGAAAGCGTTACAAAGCCCCCGGAGTGAACGGAATTACCGAACCCTGAACCAACTTTTCAGTGGCTCTCACCTGACACTTGGGATAATCACCTGTTGGAACGGCGCTGCCCCGGTCCCCTCTACCGGCAGTCGCGGGGAGGCCGTGTTCCCACTCACTGGTCCCCCTCCCCGGGCGGCAGGTGAAAGGCGGCGAACGCGCATATCCACACCCACCGCCCCGGGAGCGCAGACCGAAAGCCAGGGACCGCGGCTGCGGCGGGACGCTCCGTTATCCCTCCCTCGGCGGGCCCGCCAGGTGAGCGAGGCTCCATCGCGCCCGCGATGCGTCCCGGCGCACGGCTCTCCGCGGGCCCACTTCTCCCGCCGCCCGGGCCCGGGAGAGCGAAGTTTCTCTCCCGCTCGCGGCGGCGGCTCACGGGCCGCCTGGCTGCGGGCGAGTCGGAGGCCGCTGAAACGAGAGCCCGAGCCGGGACCTGTTACCCAGGGCGGGAAACCACACACACAAAAAAAGAAAAGCCGAGTGAGGACCAGCGGGGCGCGACCGGCCTCGCCTCCCGGAGGGAGAGCGCGGCAGGGGCGGGGAGCCGCTCCCGCGGCCGCCCGGCTCCGCGCCTCCCAGAGGGGAAGGGAGCCCCGGCCCCGCTCGCCCGGCGGGACGCAGAGGATTCCCGCGGGGGAGCCTGGGCGCCTCCAGCGCGCCCGCTCCGAGGCGTCCCGGCCCCGCCGGCCCCCGCAGCGCGGTTCCCGGCGCGGCGGCGGCAGGACCGCAAAGGAGGGAACGCGGCGCGGCCACCCCGCCTCATCCCCCCGTGGCCATGGCGCCGGTACCTGTCGCCGTGGCGGCTCGCCCGCGCTGTCGCTCTGCCTCAGCCGCGCGCTGCCGGCTCCTCAGCCCGCCCAGCAGGCCGCCGCGCGCCGGACGCCGCCGCCGGAGACTGGCAGCGCCCGCGAAGCGGCCCGAGTCCCCCAGGGCAGCGCCCGGCGCAGTCCCGCCCCCGCGGGCCGCAGGACCCGCCTCCCATAGGGCCCTGGGGCTGTCAGTCCGCCCCCAAAAGCCGCGCGGGCTGTCGCTCCTCCCGTACCGATTGGCGGCCGAACGCCGTCCATGCAAATAAGGCCCCGCCCCCGGCCATTTGCACCTCCGCCTCGGTGTAACCTCCGCCTCCCCCACGCCAGCCCACGTGTCTGGCCCTTGCCCTTTTGTGGGGGCTGCAGGGAAGAGAGGGAGGAAGCTGACCGACGCCCCCTCACGCCATCCCTTACCTCCGGGGAAACTAATGCCCAAGCAAGCTAGTGGACTTCACACTGGGACCTCCCTCTGACAGTTCTGCCCTCCTGTCCGCCCATCCGACCTGATCCGGGGATGGAGAGGGGCAGGCCAGACTTGTTTGCGTCAGGTAAGCAAGCCCGGTTAGCCCCGGGAAACAATACCAGGGGAAATGGTATTGTCCACTTGGAACTGGGGGGAAAAATCCCATTTGGAGAACCATAGCACGTAGCACTTGCCTCTGGACACTCAGGGACTGTTAAGACTAGGCTTTCCCACGGCTTTCTACCTTTCAAACATGAAATCCCAGGTGACTGAGACAGCAGAGGATGTCTGTCTGTGTTCTCTGCCACCTGCCAACGGGTAGGCCGGCTGAGCAGCTGGACTTCAGGAGGCGGCTCAGGCCCCTGGAGTGAAATGGCCACACTAAGATGCAGATGAAGGGGACTGAGCTAGCAGTTCCTGGGCCTTAGGGAGTGGCTCGCTCAGTCTCCTCATTTTTGAGGAAACAGAAATCTGAAGTCCCACAGCTATGGAGCTTAATAATTACCTATGGAAACCTAACTTCTCCTAACTCCACATCTGGTCTCAACACTATATCACCTGGGGTCATTTAAGTATTTATGAAGAGTTTCTACAAATAACCATCCCTGCCTTCAAGAGGTGCCACCTGCAGAAGCAACCACTGGAGCTGACACTGAAACCTCCTCAGTGAGGGCAAAGGCCCTGCTTCAGTGCCTAGAAGCTTACCTTTTTACCAGATGCCAAGGAGTGTCACTGAAACAGTTTATTTGTGCATTAATTCTGCATACTAACACCAATCGTTTAAGCATCTACTGTGATTTTAATGGGGCTTCTCAGGCGCACGCTAGCAGTAAAGAACCCGCCTGCCAAGTCCCGAACTTCAAGAGTCACGGGTTCAGTCCCTGGGTTGGGAAGATTCCCCTGGAGGAGGGCATGGCAACCCATTCCAGTATTCTTGCCTGGAGAATCCCCATGGACAGAGGAGGAGCCTGGCAGGCCACAGTCCATAGGGTCGCAAAGAGTCAGACACAACTGAAGCGACTTAGCGTACACCCACAAGCTTTTTAACAGCCTGGAATTAAGCACTGTGCTACCTGCATGGTATACTGAGGTGAGAGGACATTGTCCCAGACCTAAGAGACAGCGCCATCCACGTTGCATGTCCTTGGGCCTCACGTTTCAGAGATTGTGACGAGATACCTGCATAGGGAGTGGCTCCGCATAGCCCAGTGGAGGATTCCCAGGAGGGGGCAATCAGCTCTTCCTGGGGGAGGGAGTCGGGGAAGGCCTCATGGAAGAGGTGACACTAGATCTGAGTCGTAAAAGAGTATCAAGAGATGGTGTTTGCCAGACTGACGAATGTGGAAGAGGAAGAAAAGAAACTCTGGGTGGGGAGGGGAGGGTGGGAAGAGAAGGGGGAGAGTGTGAGCAAGAAGAATGCAGACCTGGAAGAGCCTAGTAACTGAGGGAACAGCAGGAACAGTGTGGTCAAATCTGCTGTGCTGTGTGGCCATGTCACATGGCCTGGGACCAGGCAGAGGAAGAGAGAAAGACGCGGGAGGCTGCCAGGCTGTGTTGTAACACACCGCAGCAAACAACAGGCCCTGTAGATACAGCTGCAGGCTTTTTTTTTTTTTTTCCTAGGCCAGAGTCTGTGGGGGAACAGTCAGTTCCGATGGCAGCCAGGCTGGCCCCACCCTCTCTCAGAAAACCACTCCGGTCACTGCACTTGCCCTCCTCAGCACTTGGAAACACGTGTGGTTTGCAATTTCCCTGAGCTTTGCTGCCCTTCAGAATTCGAAGATAACATGGGCCCCAGCTACAAACACCCGGGTGTGGGGTGAGGAATCCTCTCCTCAAGCACAGAGCGGTTTGCAAAACCTGTCACCACAGCAGGCCTCACTGGCCTGTGACCCATGTTCTGATTAACGCTTTGCTGTCGCTGTCTTGAAATTCTTAATAAGTTTTTAACAAGGGGCCCACATTTTTATTTTCCAGTTGGACAAATTGTCAGTCCCACCTGTCCCTGTCAATGCCCCTGGCCACGCTTGTGCTGCTGCTCAAGCCATATCTTACTTAAAGCACTTGGCACGGGGAACTCCCCCGTGGTCCAGTGGCTAGAACTCCACAGTTTCTCTGCTCAGGGTGCGGGTTCATTCCCTGATTGGAGAACTAAGATCCCAGAAGCTTCATAGTGCAGCCAAAATAAGAAAAAAACATTTGGCATTCACTTGGTGTGTTCACGTACATTGTATCGCTCATTCTCACAATGAAAATGTGAAGAAGGCTTGTGTTACTGGTCCTGTCAGTTGAGAAAACTGAAGTGTGGCAACTTTCTGCAGGTGGCATAGCTAGGAGGTGGCAGGGTTTGTGCTTGAACTCAGCCCTCCTGGGCACTATTCCATTCACGACAGTGTCACCTCCATGTTGCTTTCGGAATCCTCTCAAAGGCAGATTTTGTAAATGAAGGATTTTGAGTCACAATATCATGGGATGAGTATCTGTCATTTCATGGATATCATCTTTTATACAGTTTTTCATCAATTTTGAAAAACTCTCAGCCATTATATGTTCAAATACTGTTTCTGTACCTTTTCCTCTTTGCTTCTGGGCTCCCAGTTGAAATATACATTAGACCTTCTCACTACATCCCTTTCTTCTGTATTTTCTATCTTTTGTCCTTAAATGCTTTATTCTAAAAATTTTCTTCTCTTTCAATTCACTAATTCTTTCTTCAGCTTTTTAAAAAATTCTCCTCCATTGACCTATCAAATTTGATTATTCTATTTCTTTCTTTCTTTTTTTTTTTAGTTTTAGAATTTCTATTTGGTTCTTTTTCAGATATGCCATGTCACTTTCTCTTAGTGCCCTACTTAATTTTCAAGTTTGGCTTTTCTCTCCTTAAACATAGTAAGTATAGTAGTTTCAGGGTCTGTGCCCATGGTGAGCAGCAGGGCACAATCTGGAGTCCTCATTGTCAGTTTTTCCTACTGATTCTTCTTCATGCTGTTTTATCTCCTCATGTATCTGGTTATGTTTTGGACTTTGTATTTAAAAAATCATTTGAGGCAGCAATGATATCTTCCTCCAGAAAGGATTTCTAGGGACTTTCTGGTGGTCCAGTGGCTGTGACTCTGAGGTCCTAGTGCAAGGGACCGAAGTTTGATCCCCAGTCAGGAAACTAGAGCCCACCTGTCCCAACTAAAAGATTCTACATGCCACAACTAAAGACCCTGCATGCATACCTCAACTAAGACGCAGTGCAGCTAAATAAATAAAATTATTTCTAAAAGAAAGAAGGAAAAAGAAAGGATTTCCATTTGTTTCCCCATCCTGGGAAAACACTAGCCAAGTTAGGATCCTCAACTCAATTTTGGCTTCCCAGGTGGTGCTAGTGGTAAAGAACCCGCTTGCCAATGCAGGAGACGTAAGAGACACGGGTTCGATCCCTAGCTCAGGAAGATTCCCTTCAGCAATGGCATGGCTACCCACTCCAGTATTCTTTCCTGGGGAATCCCACGGACAGAGGAGCCTGGCGGGCTTATGATCCGTAGGGTAGCAAAGAGTCAGACGCGACTGAAGCAACTTAGCATGCATGCAACCCAATTTCAGGGCTTTTGATTTTGAGCCTCTCTGATAACTTGAAGAGTCTGTGGGAGGGTTTGTTCATTTATGGGTCCCCCTTAGTCAGTGCTACAATTCTCTGAGGTCCCAGTCAAAAATGGGGAGGATTTTTTTTTTTTTTAGTTATATACTGTTTCATAGCAAACTGTCCCCAAATTTAGCAGTTTGAAACAGATGTCAGCAGATTTTTTTTTCTTAAAAGGTCCAGATGGTAAATATTTTAGGCTTGCAGGCCATATGGCCTCTGTCATAACTACTCAACTCTGTCATTATAGTACGAAACACCCATAGACAGTGCATAAATGAATGGCCTGACTATATAATAATAAAGCTTTATTTGTAAAGATAGGCAGCCATCCTCAACCTGATAGAGTATCTCACAATATCTCACAAAAAAGCTCACAACTTGGTAATATTGTACCTAATACTGAAAAACTGGATAACAAGTCCAGAAAATAAGACAAGGAACAAAACAGGATGTCCACTCTTGCCACTTCTATTTACTATTGCTTTGGAGGTCCTAGCCAGAGCAGTTAGTCAAGAAATAGAAATTAAAAGGCACCCACAGTTTGGCCACTATGAAAAACAGTGTGGAGGTTCCTCAAAAACAAAACAAAACAAAAAAAAATGAAGTACCATATGATCCTGCAGTTCTACTACTGGGTATATAGCTTGAGAAAATGAAAACACTAATTCTAAAAGATACACGCACCCCAGTGATCACAGTAGCATTATTTACAATATCCAACATATGGAAGCAGCCTGTGTCCATCAACAGGTCAGTGGATAAAGAAAATCTGACACACACACACACACACACACACATATATATAAAATGGAATATTCCCTTGTGGCTCAGCTGGTAAAGAAGCTGCCCACAATGCGGGAAACCTGGGTTCGATCCCTGGGTTGGGAAGATCCCCTGGAGAAGGGAAAGGCTACCCACTCCAGTATTCTAGCCTGGAGAATTCCATGGATTGTATAGTCCAGGAGGTTGCAAAGAGTTGGACACGACTGAATGACTTTCACTTCTTCTACTTCTACATGGGCTATTACTCAACCATAAAAAAGAAGGAAATTCTGCCATTTGTAACAATGTGCATGGACCTAGAATTTATCATGCTTAGTGGAGTCAGTCAGATGGAAAAAGACAAATTCTCTATGTTATCATTTATATGTGGAATCTAAAAAAATAAAACACAAATGTATATCACAAAACAGAAACAGACTTAGAGATATAGAGCACAAACTAGTGGTTACCTTTGAGGAGAGGGAAGGGAAAGTAGCAAAATAGGGGTATGGGATTAAGGTGCAAACTATTATGTATAAAATACAGAAGTGGGGCTTCCATGGTGGCTCAGTGGTAAAGAATCCATTTGCCAATGCAGGAAACAGGGTTTCGATCCCTGGTCCAGAAAGATCCCACATGCCCCAGTCAACTAAGCCCATGTGCCACAGCCACTGAAGCCCGCGCACCCTGGAGCCCGCGCTCTGCACCGAGAGAAACCACCGCAATGAGAAGCCCACATACCACAGCTAGAGAGTAGCCCCGCTTGCCACAACTAAAGAAAAAGCCCATGCAACAACAAAGACCCAGCATAGCCAAAAATAAATAAAATTATTTTTTAAAAATACATAAGTAACAAAGATATATCATATGGCACAGGGAAATATAGCCATTATTTTGTAAAACTTTAAATGGAATATAATCTATAAAAATATTGATTCACACATTATGTGACTGAGATTCCCAGATGGCTGAGTGGTAAAGAATCCACCATCCCATGCAGGAGGTGCAGGAAGCTTGGGTTTGATCCCTGGGTTGGGAAGATCACCTGGAGAAGGAAATGGCAACCCCCTCCAATATTCTTGCCTGGGAAATCCCATGGACAGAGGAACCTGGTGGGCTACAGTCCACGGGGCCGCAAACAGTTGGACATGATTGAGCACACACACACATGTATTGTATGCCTAAAACTAATATCATACTGTAAATCAACTATATTTGAATAAAAAACACATTCACACACACACAAAGAAAAGGAAATGGAAAGGAAAAAGTAAAACTATTCACAGATGACATTATCTTGTGTATAGAATATCCTAAGGAATCCACCAAAAACCTGTTAGAACTAATAAATAAATTCAGCAAGGTTGCAGGATACAAGATCAATAATAAATAGCCATTGTGAGACTTCCCTGGTGGTCCAGTGACTAAGCCTCCATGCTTCCAGTGCAGGGGACTCAGGTTCAATCCGTGGTCAGGGAACTAGATCTCACATGTCACCACTAAGAGCTTGCCTGCCACAACTAAAGATCCCACATGTCAAAGTTAAGACCCAGCACAGTCAAATAAATAAATTTAAAATAAAATAATAAAATATAAAGGATACATTTTTAAATAGCAATTGTATTTCTATCCACTTTCAATGAACAATCCAAAATAAAATTAAGAAAAATTTCATTTATAATGGCATCAAAAAGAATAAAATACTTAGAAATGAATTTAACAAAAACAGTGCCAAATTTATACACTGAAAACTGTAAAACATTATAAGAAATTAAGGATGTAAATTAGCTGGAAAAACATCCTATGCATCAAAAAACTTAACATTGTTAAGATGACAATACTCCTAAAATTGATCTACAAATTTAGTATAATTCCATCAGACTCCCAACTGACTTCTTTACAGAAATTGGCAAGCTGATTCTAAAATTCTAATGAAATTGCAAGGGACTTAGAACAGCCAAAACAATCTTTAAAAAGACAGTCTAAGTAGGAAGACTTACATTTCCTGATTTTAAAACTTAGTGCAAGACAACAGTAATCAACTCTTAGTAACAGCACACAGGTATACATATTCTTGACAATGAAATATATTAAGTCAATGAAAGAACTGAGAGTCCAGCAGTAAACCCATACATCTGTGGTCAGCTGATTTTCCACAGGCGACTAGTGTTGATAAGTACGGGGAGAAATTGAAACCCTTGTGTTTTGCTAGTGGGAATGTGAAATAGTTTGGCACTTCCTAAAACATTAAACAAAGAATTACCATATAACCCAGCAATTCTGCTCCTAAGTATATACCCCCAAAGAATTGAAAACAAAGATTCAGACAGATACTTGTACACCAACTTAAATATCAGCATAAATTCATAATAGCCAAAAAGTGAAAACAACCCAAATGTCTATCAACTGACAAACAAAATGTGGTATATCCAAACAGTGAATCATTATTTGGCCATGAAAAAGAATGAAGTACTGATAGATGCCACAACATGGATGAATCTTTTGTTTGTTTATTTTTTGTGGCTGCACTGGGTCTCCATTGCTGCACAGACACTTTCTCCAGTTGCAGCAAGTGGGGTTACTCTTTGTTCCAGTGCACAGACTTCTTCTCCTTGCCGTGGTTTCTTTTGTTGCAGAGCATGGGCTCTAGGGCTTGCAGGCTTCAGTAACTGTGGCAGACAAACTCAGTAGTTGCAGC